>NC_090746.1:68299325-68534325 GCF_036898095.1 Palaemon carinicauda | reverse complement strand
CCTCCCCTAACCACCGCTAACTAGGGAGGGGGTAGTTAACCCTCGTTAAAAATCTAATGGCTCGTCATTCAGCTACGCCGAAAGTAATCCATCCATCCATATACCATGGCACTTCCCCCAATTTTGGGGGGTAGCCGACATCAACAAAGAAACAAAAACAAAAAGGGGACCTCTACTCTCTACGTTCCTCCCAGCCTAACAAGGGACTCAACCGAGTTCAGCTGGTACTGCTAGGGTGCCACAGCCCACCCTCCCACATTATCCACCACAGATGAAGCTTCATAATGCTGAATCCCCTACTGCTGCTACCTCCGCGGTCATCTAAGGCATCGTAGGCAGCAGCAGGGCCTACCGGAACTGCGTCACAATCGCTCGCCATTCATTCCTATTTCTAGCACGCTCTCTTGCCTCGCTCACATCTATCCTCCTATCACCCAGAGCTTCCTTCACTCCATCCATCCACCCAAACCTTGGCCTTCCTCTAGTACTTCTCCCATCAACTCTTGCATTCATCACCTTCTTTAGCAGACATCCATTTTCCATTCTCTCAACATGGCCAAACCACCTCAACACATTCATATCCACTCTAGCTGCTAACTCATTTCTTACACCCGTTCTCACTCTCACCATTTCGTTCCTAACCCTATCTACTCGATATACACCAGCCATACTCCTTAGACACTTCATCTCAAACACATTCAATTTTTGTCTCTCCATCACTTTCATTCCCCACAACTCCGATCCGTACATCACAGTTGGTACAATCACTTTCTCATATAGAACTCTCTTTACATTCATGCCCAACCCTCTATTTTTTACTACTCCCTTAACTGCCCCCAACACTTTGCAACCTTCATTCACTCTCTGACGTACATCTCCTTCCACTCCACCATTTGCTGCAACAACAGACCCCAAGTACTTAAACTGATCCACTTCCTCAAGTAACTCTCCATTCAACATGACATTCAACCTTGCACCACCTTCCCTTCTCGTACATCTCATAACCTTACTCTTACCCACATTAACTCTCAACTTCCTTCTCTCACACACTCTTCCAAATTCTGTCACTAATCGGCCAAGCTTCTCTTCTGTGTCTGCAACCAGTACAGTATCATCTGCAAACAACAACTGATTTTCCTCCCATTCATGGTCATTCTCGTCTACCAGTTTTAATCCTCGTCCAAGCACTCGAGCATTCACCTCTCTCACCACTCCATCAACATACAAGTTAAACAACCACGGCGACATCACACATCCCTGTCTCAGCCTCACTCTCACCGGAAACCAATCACTCACTTCATTTCCTATCCTAACACATGCTTTACTACCTTTGTAGAAACTTTTCACTGCTTGCAACAACCTTCCACCAACTCCATATAACCTCATCACATTCCACATTGCTTCCCTATCAACTCTATCATACGCTTTCTCCAGATCCATAAACGCAACATACACCTCCTTACCTTTTGCTAAATATTTCTCGCATATCTGCCTAACTGTAAAAATCTGATTCATACAACCCCTACCTCTTCTAAAACCACCCTGTATTTCTAAGATTGCATTCTCTGTTTTGTCCTTGATCCTATTAATCAATACTCTACCATACACTTTTCCAACTACGCTTAACAAACTAATACCTCTTGAATTACAACACTCATGCACATCTCCCTTACCCTTATATAGTGGTACAATACATGCACAAACCCAATCTACTGGTACCATTGACAACACAAAACACATATTAAACAATCTCACCAACCATTCAAGTACAGTCACACCCCCCTCCTTCAACATCTCAGCTCTCACACCATCCATACCAGATGCTTTTCCTACTCTCGTTTCATCTAGTGCTCTCCTCACTTCATCTATTGTAATCTCTCTCTCATTCTCATCTCCCATCACTGGCACCTCAACACCTGCAACAGCAATTATATCTGCCTCCCTATTATCCTAAATAGCGTGGATTGTATTTCGGTTACGGAACAAACTAGATTTATTGCAAAATTATTTTCCAACGCACTATGCAATTACCTGATACTGTTGCACTAAGGTATCGACGAGTTCAACAAAAATTTCATCATCGATAAACCCTGTTTCTCGGTCGCCGTGAACTTTGCCATCGTAGTTGCGAATCAGCTCCTCTATGAACTTCCCATCTTGATCCAGGACTTCATCACCCATGTATGGAATGTTGTGTAGTTCTGTTTCATCCTCCACCTGAAGTTAAGTGCAATGGGAAGAAGAACATTGTCATGTATATTACACATAGCCAAAATACAAATACTGTACTACGATACATGCATCATTAGTACTAACCCACAGATAAGAGCCCAACTTTGTAATGATATGTGAAATTACTTGTTAAAATAATTGTAAACATCTACAAAAATCACAAATTTTAAGTAATTTGTATTTTTCCTAACATACTTACCGAGAACTACTTTCTTAGGAGTTACCTGGAATCTCCTCTCAACCGACCAGAGTTTTGTGTAGTCTACCCTGCTTCCGTTTTCTGTGGGGACTAACCCAGGCGTAAGGAGAACGTGCCCTGAGGGTAGTCCTGAGCTAGGTCGGCGTTAGCTTGGGTCTTGCTCATCCGTAAGTTCCTAGGATGGTACAAAAGGTTCTTCAAGGGCAGAAAGGCACTCGGGGAAGGTAGGGAGAGCCATTACCCGAAAGTAGTTCTCGGTAAGTATGTTAGGAAAAATACAAATTACTTAAAATTTGTGATTTGTTCCAACACAGAGACTTACCTCGAACTACTTTCTTAGGAGACTTACAATTTAGGAGGTGGGAGTGTCTTCCTGAACTTCAGACCCAGCTAACCGGACGTCCCGCAACCTAGATGTGAACTAGGTTGCATAATATATCGGAAAACGAAAGGTAGGGTAAACTACACAAAGAGCTCATGTTAGTGTCTAAGTACTCACCCTTTAAAAAATTCCATGATGCTGAGTCCTGTGACGAAGTTGTAGAGATGTGTCTTCTTTGGTTTGTATGTGTGGTTATCTCCGAGCAGGGATAGGAAAACGGGGACTAGGGTGAAAAGGAACGAACCTGTGTCTCTTGGTTTTGTTATCCGCGATTGTACCTGGGGCTTCACCGTTAAATTGCTTGGAGCGTGGAGATGACTGTCCCAATAGAAAAACCGTCTAAAGATCTCCTCGAGTAATCCTTAAGATAATGTGCTGTGAAGGTCGACTGATTCGACCAGGTGCCTGCTCGAAGGATCTGGCCCACCGCTATGTTCCTCTCAAAAGCTAAAGACGTGCTTAGATCCCTAATGTCATGGGGCCTAGGAGTACCTGGCAGGGGCAGTCCCTCCTCATTATAGGCTCTGACAATAACCTGTCTCAACCAAAAGGAGATGGTATTCTTAGATACCTGCTTCTTCGTAACACCCGTGGAGACGAAAAGATTTTTTATACCAGGGCTGAGATGAGCAGTCCTCTTAAGGTACTTTCTAATGGCACGGACGGGGCACAACTTCAAATCTTCTGGATTCCCTGTCTTAGGAATGGCTGGCATTGAAAATCCCTCGAACTTCGGATCCCAGACCGCTGGATTCTGAGTTTTTGCCACGAAAGAAGGGACGAACTTGAGGGAGATTTCTCTCCACCCCTTCGAATGAGAGATGTCGTAAGACACCCCATGGATCTCTCCTACTCTGTTAGCAGAGGCCAAGGCCAACAAGAAGACCGTCTTGAGAGTGAGATCCCTGTCTACTATATCCTTCAGGGGTTCGAACGGGGGATCTCTTAACATTTTCAATACCCTTGCCAAGTCCCACTGCGGCACCCTGGAGGCTTGAGGAGGGCAAGCTTGTTCGAAGCTCCTGATGAGCATAGAAATGTGCCTAGAGGTGCCCAGGTCGATGCCCTTCAATAGGAAGACTTGGCCCAAGGCTGCACGGACCCCTTTGATAGCCGGAATTGACATGCCCACTTCGTCTCTGAAATGCATTAGAAAATCCGCGATATCTGGGACTGAGGCTTTGAGGGATTTGATGCTCTTCGAAGCGCACCACTTCGTGAAAGAGGCCCATTTCGCTTGGTAGACCGCTGCCGACGACCTTCTCAGGTATCGCGACATCTTCTTAGCCGTTCCTGTTGAATATCCCTCCTTCCTCAGGAGCCGCTCAATAGTCTCCAGGCGTGAAGGCGTAGAGACTGAGGATTGTCGTGGAACCTTAGGAAGTGTGGTTGCTGTAAAAGATCTGGCCTGTCGGGTAGAGGCCACGGAGGAAGGCATGCCAGGTCCCTTAGATCCGCGAACCACTCCCTCTCCGGCCACCAGGGCGCTACCAAAGTCATCTTTAAGTTTCAGGCCATCCGTACTCTGTTGAGCACTTGCCTGATCAATGTGAAGGGGGGAAAAGCGTACACGTCGAGGTTGTCCCATTTGTGCTGAAAGGCATCTTCCAAGGCCGCCTTTGGGTCTGGGACAGGAGAACAAAACACGGGGAGTTGTGCGTTCAGCCTGGTTGCAAAGAGATCCATCACCGGCGAACCCCATTTTTGAATAATGAGTCTGGCTACTTCTGGGAGGAGGGACCACTCTGTTCCCACTATTTGTCCCATCCTGCTGAGGCCGTCGGCTAGGACGTTCTTCTTGCCTGGAATGAACCTTGCTGAAATCACTATCTGGTTCGACTCTGCCCAATCCAGGATCTCCAGAGCGAGATCGCACAACTTCTTTGATTTTAGGCCTCCGTGTTTCTTTATGTACGCGACTACTGTGGCGTTGTCGCACATCAACGCCACCGTGTTTCCCCTTAGAAGGTCGACGAACTGCAGGCAAGCTTCTTGGACTGCCTTCAACTCCAGGACGTTGATGTGTTGCCCTTTCTCCTCGTCCGTCCAGGTTCCTCTCGTCGTCTCGTTGAGGAGATGCACTCCCCACCCCTCATTGGAGGCGTCTGTGAACAGAAGCATCTCGGGAGGCTCGGTTGCGAAGGGCATCCCCTTGAGAGTATTTGACCGACACTGCCACCACTCCAGGGAGGGTATTGTGTCCGGCAGGACAGGGATTAATTTGTGGGGCGAGTCTACTTGGTTCCAGAGACCCTTCAGGTTCCATTGGATGCTCCTGAGCCTGAGCCTCCCTTGGGGAACGAGTTTCTCTAACGACACTAGATGCCCTATCAGCCTTTGCCAGTCTTTGGCTCTCCTGGGTTGTCTCGAAAGGAAAGGCAGGAGGATCCCTTCCAGGTTGTTCACCCGGTCCTCTGACGGAAAGGCCTTCACTAGTCGGGAGTCCAGTGTCATCCCCAAGTAGGTTATCCTGGTGGAGGGCGACAGATTCGATTTTTTCGGTTGATCGTGATACCCAAATCCTTGCAGAATTGAAGTAGCCTTACACCTTGCTCCTTCAAAACTCCCTCTGAGGAGGAAAGGAGCAACCAGTCGTCCAGGTATTGAATGAGGCGAATACCCCTCTCGTGAGCCCACACCGAAACTGTCGTGAAGACTCTCGTGAATACCTGGGGAGCTGTTGACAAACCGAAGCAGAGAGTCTTGAACTGTAGGATCTGGGCACCCTACTTCACCCGGAGAAACTTCCTGCATGAGGGGTGGACCGGGATTTGAAAGTATGCGTCCTTGAGGTCTATGGTCATCATGTAGTCCCCTTCCCTCAAGGACTGCAAGACCAACTTCGGGGTGTCCATTTTGAAGTCCGTCTTGCAAACAAACTTGTTGAGGGCTGACAGGTCTATCACCGATCTCCATCCCCCTGTCGCCTTTTCTACCAGAAAAAGTCGGCTGTAGAAGCCTGGGCCCGGATGTAGGACCTCTTCCATTGCACCTTTCTCCAACATAGTGGACACTTCTTCCTGAAGGGCTGCCCTCTTCAATGGGTCCTTGGCTGCCAGCCACTCCGCCAGACTGGCTGGAATCAAAGGTGGAGGTTCCGTTAAGAACGGGAGTCTGTACCCTTCTTTCAGTACGGGTACTGTCCAGGGCTCCGCACCATGAGCCCTCCAAGCTTGCCAATATTGTCTGAGGCATCCCCCAACCTGAGGCTTGGGCAGGAGTAGGAGGCCTCCCACTCTATCTCCTCCTGGAGGAGCGGCCTGAACGCCCTCTCCTGGACGCTGAGTATGCCGTCCTAAAAGAGGCAGACGCTGCTGGGGCTCCTCTACGGGGGGGCTGTGGTGGTTGAGCTAGGAGAGGCATGAGAAGTAGAGGGCCCATCCGACGTTGATCTCCTGTAAGCGGGTCTCCTCACGGGGTGGGGTCTGGGTGTGCTCACATCCTTCCTTTTCGAGACCTTTTCCATGAGCTCCTCCAGCTGTTTCAACGGAAACAGGGAGTCACCCCACACAGGTAGGCTCCTCAAAGCCCTTGCTTCTCTGTCAGGGATCTTCCGGGAAAGCTTGGCCAAGATCATATCCCTTTTCCGAAGTACCCAGTTAGCTGACAGGGCAAGAGACTGATAAGTCAAGAACTTCAAGGTCTTTCCCCCGGAGATGATGAGTTCCTTCAGGAGGTCTTGTTTCGCCGGGTCTGTCAAGTCGTAGGTGGCTTGCACACCTACCAGAGTGGAGGCCCACCAGTCCAACCAGGAGGCGACGTGGACCAAGTCTTTGGACATTCCTCCATCATTGCAGCCTCTGACAGTGAAAAACAAAATCGGGGCTGATGCGGCTCTGTCTTCTGGGGCACCCTGGCTCAATACTTCCATGGAAGATTCTATTTTGCAGGCTCCCGGTCGCTGCCCTTCTGGGACATAAAACTTACTCTGGGACCTGAGTCCCTGTAGTAACTTTGAGGAACTCTGCGACTTGGGGGCCTCGGCATTGCCCGCCACAATCTTGTCTACGTGGGCACGGCCCAGGACCAAATCCCTGGCCACAGGCAGCGCCAGGGAGGGTTTCTGCTGTACGGGGGCCTCCATCAGCCGATTTAGGCTGGACCGCCAGGAGTCCTCGTCGGCTGGAACAGGTTCTTCGATCCGGTGATGTCTGCGTATAAGGCCTATCACCCTACGATATGCCGAGTCCTCGGTTGGGGAACCTTCCCTGTCGTCAGCAACACCCGCTGCCTGATTCCGAGGTGCCAGGTCAACGGGCACTCCCAACGCCCGTCGTGGTTCAGGCTCAACGAGCACCTCCCTGCGGTGGTAACGGTCTGCTCCGACGGAAACTTCAAACTTCCGCACTAGGCCCGGGTGTCGGGACGGGAATCGCCGTGTCAGCGAGGACTACCGTCCATAAAATGTCTTTGGAGGACGAGGACGCGTCTTCCGTGGGCTGGCCCGACGGAGGAAGCCGTTCTTGTGAGTCCAAGGGCCGAGTCAGCTGTGCTGACCCGACCAGGCTGCCTGTCCGAAAGCTCGGCTCACCCCGCTGGGCGGGTTGAGCCAGAAGCTTCGCGGCCTTACGCCTACCTGAAGAGGCCTTCTCGCTCTGTTCCTTGCGAGGGTCATACTTGTGGCTGGTCGAGGGCCTTCGTGGAGAATATTCTCTGGACCGGCGGCTTGGAGAACGCTGAAACTCGCTCCTGCGGGGAACGAAGACCCATTCACCATTGGGGGACCTACTCTTCCTGTACTTCCTCCTCCGTGACCTGGATCGTCTTCTACTATACCTTGAGCGGGACCTTGAGCAGGAGCGCCTGCTCCTGGATCTCTCCCTCCTCCGCCGGCGCCTCCTCCTCGCTTCACCCTCTGAAGAGACCGAAGAGCCGCCCTCCGAAGATCCCGACGATACTGCATAACCCGACTGACGGACGGGAGCGGGGGCCACGGAGGTCTTCGCGATCTGTTGAGTTCCAGAGGTCGAGGGTTGTAAAAACGAGTCCGGAACCGCCGTCAGAGGAACTGGAAAGGAGGTCGGTCGCACTACGCTGGGGAACCAGGTATCTAGGCCATCTTCCATCCGCAACGGGGACCTACCTGGCGTTTTCGGGAGCTTCCACCCGAAGGGCTCCCCTACCGTCGAGTCTAACCTATCCTGGACGCTATCAGCTGCTGAAGTACCTGAAACACAGGCCCAAGACGCGGGCGAAGAGACAGGCACATTGTTACTCCACATGGGGTCATCGGAGGAGACGTGCCCCCCAATCACAAGGGCAGAGTCTCCAAGACCCCCAGACAAAGCACTATCAGGCCCCCCACTAGCCTGTGATGGTCCAGCAACCCCCACATCATGTAAATTAGACTCTTGGGGAAGCGCCATCGGCACCTTCCCCGCAACGGACTTACCTCGTCCCCTACCCTGGGTAGGGGAAGACGAGACAGAAGCCCCGTCAGACCGTCCACCTGGTGACGGTAATGGCGAAGAGATGCTTGTCTTCCTGGGAGATCGTTTAGAGGATTTCTTCTTCTTTGTGCTATAACGCACCCACTGGATTTCATTCCAGCTAACACACTCCGCGCACGTATCCGTCGGCGAACACACTCTGCCCCTACAGGAAGAGCAAAGGGAATGCGGGTCCACCTCCGGCTTGGAAAGGAACGCTCCACACGACTTCCCGGCTCTAGGCCCAGGACAACGGCGGGTCTGCTCCATCACAACACAACCACAAGACACAGGCACAAAGGGAATGAATAAGGAAATCACTTGGGAAACACAAGGGAAATAAGTGAACACGCGAGAACACAAGGGAGAGCACAGAGATACCACGCGGTAACCACGTGGGACACACGAGTCGGGACACAAAGGGTCGCAAGAGAATGGAGAGCGGCGTGATGGTATCACGACGCGACCAGAGAACTTACTGACGAGCGAGACCCAAGCTAACGCCGACCTAGCTCAGGACTACCCTCAGGGCACGTTCTCCTTACGCCTGGGTTAGTCCCCACAGAAAACGGTAGCAGGGTAGACTACACTAAACTCTGGTCGGTTGAGAGGAGATTCCAGGTAACTCCTAAGAAAGTAGTTCGAGGTAAGTCTCTGTGTTGGAACAAATATCCTTTTGGATTGTTACATAAAAAATAGGTTGAAGGTACTGGACTACATCAAATTCATATACAGAAGTTCAACATTTGGAAACCCCAATTTCTTCTTTAAAAATTAATAGCCTTATCTATGTATGTATTCATGTTACTGAACTTAACTTATTGCGATACTTTTTTTTGCATTTGTTATTTATATTTTTCTTCATTGCTTTTCTTTTTCCTGTCTACAGTGGGTTGCTTTCCCTCTTGGAGCCTTGAGATTGTAGCATTTTGTTTTTCCAACTAGTGTAGCTAGGCTAGTAATAATAGTAACAGTAAGAATAATGTTATTTTCATTAGTAAAATAAATTTTTGAATATACTTACCCGATAATCATGTAGCTGTCAACTCCGTTGCCCGACAGAATTCTACGGACGGGATACGCCAGCGATCGCTATACAAGAGGGGGGTGTACTCACCAGCGCCATCTGTGGCCAGGTACTGCAGTACTTCTTGTTGACACCACCTCAATTTTTCCTCGGTCCACTGGTTCTCTATGGGGAGGAAGGGTGGGTCAATTAAATCATGATTATCGGGTAAGTATATTCAAAAATTTATTTTACTAATGAAAATAACATTTTTCAATATTAATCTTACCCGATAATCATGTAGCTGATTCACACCCAGGGAGGTGGGTGAAAACCAGTGTACATGTATATCAAGAAGCTAAGTATCCCGTATTTCATATTATCAGTTATTCAAAATAACAATGAAATTATAAGTACCTGGTAAGGAAGTCGACTTGAACCATTACTCTGCCTTTAATAAGTTCGTCTTCCTTACTGAGCGCAGCGTTCCTCTTAGGAGGCTGAACAACTCTAAGGTGCTGAAGTATAAAGGGCTGCAACCCATACTAAAGGACCTCTACACAACCTCTAACCTAGGCGCTTCTCAAGAACGAATTGACCACCCGCCAAATCAACTAGGATGCGGAAGGCTTCTTAGCCTACCGTAACAACCCAAAAACAACAATAAAAGCATTCAAGAGAAAGGTTAAAAAAGGTTATGGGATTAAGGGAATGTAGTGGCTGAGCCCTCACCTACTACTGCACTCGCTGCTACGAATGGTCCCAGGGTGTAGCAGTTCTCGTAAAGAGACTGGACATCTTTGAGATAAAATGATGCAAACACTGACTTGCTCCTCCAATAGGTTGCATCCATAATACTCTGCAGAGAACGGTTCTGTTTGAAGGCCATCGAAGTAGCTACAGCTCTCACTTCGTGGGTCCTTACCTTCAGCAAAGCAAGGTCTTCATCCTTCATGTGAGAATGAGCTTCTCTAATCAGAAGCCTTATGTAATACGAAACTGCGTTTTTGGACATAGGCATCGAAGGTTTCTTGATGGCACACCATAAGGCCTCTGATTGTCCTCGTATAGGTTTTGACCTTTTAAGATAGTACTTTAGAGCTCTGACAGGGCAAAGAACTCTCTCTAGCTCGTTACCCACCATGTTGGAAAGGCTAGGAATTTCGAACGATCTAGGCCAAGGACGTGAAGGAAGTTCATTTTTTGCCAAAAACCCGAGCTGTAAGGAACATGTTGCTGTTTCGGATGTGAATCCTATGTTCCTGCTGAAGGCGTGAACCTCACTAACTCTTTTGGCTGTTGCAAGGCAGACGAGGAAAAGAGTTTTGAGAGTAAGGTCTTTGAAAGAGGCTGACTGGAGAGGTTCAAATCTAGGAGACATAAGGAACCTTAAGACTACGTCTAGATTCCAGCCTGGAGTGGACAAGCGACGTTCTTTAGAGGTCTCGAAAGACTTAAGGATGTCCTGTAGATCCTTGTTGGAGGAAAGATCCAAGCCTCTGTGGCGGAAAACTGATGCCAACATACTTCTGTACCCTTTGATCGTAGGAGCCGAAAGAGATCTAACATTCCTAAGATGTAACAGGAAGTCAGCAACTTGGGTTACAGAGGTATTGGTAGAGGAAACTGCATTGGCTCTGCACCAGCTTCGGAAGACTTCCCACTTGGATTGATAGACTCTACGAGTGGATATCCTCCTTGCTCTGGCAATCGCTCTGGCTGCCTCCTTCGAAAAGCCTCTAGCTCTAGAGAGTCTTTCGATAGTCTGAAGGCAGTCAGACGAAGAGCGTGGAGGCTTGGGTGTACCTTCTTTACGTGAGGTTGACGTAGAAGGTCCACTCTTAGAGGGAGAGTCCTGGGAACGTCGACCAGCCATTGCAGTACCTCTGTGAACCATTCTCTTGCAGGCCAAAGGGGAGCAACCAACGTCAGCCGTGTCCCTTCGTGAGAGACGAACTTCTGAATAACTCTGTTGATGATCTTGAACGGCGGGAATGCATATAGATCGAGATGGGACCAATCCAGCAGAAAAGCATCCACGTGAACTGCTGCCGGGTCTGGAATTGGGGAACAGTACAATGGGAGCCTCTTGGTCATGGAGGTGGCGAACAGATCTATCGTTGGCTGACCCCACAAGGTCCAAAGTCTGTTGCACACGTTCTTGTGAAGGGTCCATTCTGTGGGGATGACTTGACCCTTCCTGCTGAGGCGATCTGCCGAGACATTCATATTGCCCTGAATGAATCTCGTTACCAGCGTGAGGTTTAGACTTCTTGACCAAATGAGGAGGTCCCTTGCTATCTCGTACAGCTTCCTCGAATGAGTCCCTCCCTGCTTGGAGATGTATGCCAAGGCTGTGGTGTTGTCGGAGTTCACCTCCACCACCTTGTTTAGCAGGAGGGACTTGAAGTTCATTAAGGCCAGATGTACTGCCAACAACTCCTTGCAATTGATGTGAAGCGTTTCCTGTTCCTTGTTCCATGTTCCCGAGCATTCCTGTCCGTCCAAGGTCGCGCCCCAGCCCGAGTCTGATGCGTCCGAATAGAGATGAAGATTGGGGGTCTGAACAGCTAACGAGAGACCCTCCTTGAGAAGGATGTTGCTCTTCCACCACATGAGAGTAGTCTTCATCTCTTTGGTAACAGGAATAGAGACCGCTTCGAGCGTCATATTCTTGTCCCAGTGAGCTGCTAGATGGAATTGAAGGGGGCGGAGGTGGAGTCTCCCTAACTCGGTGAACAGGGCTAACGATGACAGGGTCCCTGTTAGACTCATCCACTGTCTCACCGAGCATCTGTTCCTCTTCAGCATGCTCAGTATGCACTCTAGGGCTTGGTTGATTCTTGGGGCCGACGGAAAAGCCCGAAAAGCTTGACTCCGAATCTCCATTCCCAGGTAAACGATGGTTTGCGAAGGAATAAGCTGGGACTTCTCTAAGTTGACCAAAAGACCCAGTTCCTTGGTCAAGTCCAAAGTACAACTGAGACTCTCCAGACAGCGACGACTTGTGGGGGCTCTTAACAGCCAGTCGTCTAAATAAAGGGAGGCTCTGATGTCCGCCAAGTGGAGGAATTTCGCAATATTCCTCATCAGTCGCGTAAACACCATAGGTGCCGTGCTTAGGCCAAAACACAGGGCTTGGAATTGGTACACAACCTTTCCAAAAACGAATCTCAGAAAAGGTTGGGAGTCTGGATGAATGGGGACGTGAAAGTAGGCGTCTTTCAGATCCAACGAGACCATCCAGTCCTCCTGCCTGACCGCTGCTAGGACCGACTTCGTCGTCTCCATAGTGAACGTCTGCTTGGTGACATAAGCATTGAGCGCACTGACGTCCAGCACCGGTCTCCAACCTCCTGTCTTCTTGGCCACCAGAAAGAGACGGTTGTAGAAGCCCGGGGATTGATGATCCCGGACTATCACCACTGCCTCCTTCTGTAACAGGAGCGACACCTCTTGATGTAACGCTAGCCTCTTGTCCTTTTCCTTGTAGTTGGGAGAGAGGTTGATGGAAGAAGTGGTCAGAGGGGGATTGCGGCAGAATGGTATCCTGTAACCCTCCCTTAGCCACTTGACAGACTGGGCGTCTGCACCTCTTCTTTCCCAAGCTTGCCAGAAGATCTTGAGTCTGGCTCCTACAGCTGTCTGGAGAGGAGGAGAGTCAATGTTTGCTTTTCGAAGACTTGGTACCTTTCTTGGACCTGCCCCTGTGACCGTCTGGGCGGGTACCTCCTCGGCTGGGGGCTCTGCCACGAAAGGGCGGAATAAATCTGGTAGCAGGAGTATCAGCCACTGGGGTGCGGTAAGTTCTAGGAACTGAAGGAGCAACCTAAGCCTTCCGTGCTGAAGAGGCCACAAGGTCATGCGTGTCCTTCTGAATAAGAGCCGCAGACAATTCCTTGATAAGATCCTCAGGAAACAGGAACTTAGAAAGAGGAGCAAAAAGTAACTGTGACCTTTGGCAAGAGGTGATACCAGTGGAAAGGAAGGAGCAAAGTTGTTCCCTTTTCTTGAGGACTCCCGATACAAACATAGAGGCAAGTTCGCCGGAACCATCGCGAATTGCTTTGTCCATACAGGACATGATCAGCATGGCCGAGTCTTTGTCAGATGGGGCAGTCTTCTTGCTCAAGGCCCCCAGGCACCAGTCGAGAAAATTAAAAATTTCAAAGGCGCGAAAGACTCCCTTTAAGAAGTGGTCCAGGTCAGAAAAGGTCCAGCAGACCTTAGAGCGTCTCATAGCCGACCTTCGTGGAGAGTCAACCAAACTTGAGAAGTCAGCCTGGGCAGAGGCAGGGACCCCCAAGCCTGGTTCCTCTCCTGTGGCATACCAGACGCCCGCCTTAGAAGTCAGCTTAGGAGGTGGAAACATAAAAGACGTCTTTCCCAGTTGCTGCTTGGACTGCAACCAATCCCCTAACATTCTCAAAGCTCTCTTTGAAGATCTAGCGAAGACGAGCTTAGTGTAGGCAGACTTAACAGGTTGCATGCCTAGAGAGAACTCGGATGGAGGAGAGCGAGGGGTAGCAGAAACAAAGTGATCCGGGTATAACTCTCTGAACAGAGCCAGGACCTTGCGAAAGTCAATGGAGGGTGGCAATGACTTGAGTTCCTCCACATCAGATGAAGGATCATCCAGGTGAGCAGCTTCATCCTCAGAAACCTCATCACCTGAGGGTTGAGAAGCGAGAGGTAAAGTTAAAGCGGTATGCTGAATGGCTGAATCCTGAAGAGCGGGTGCATGCGCACTTGCGGATTCATCCTCAAGTCTCTGTTGAAGAGGATGAGGGCTGGTAATGACAAAGTCATGAGGCTGGGATGAAGGAGGTTCTGCGGAGGTCTGAGGAGCAAGCGTGGTGAGAGGCGACTGTTGTAAAACATGAGGCTCATGCTGCATAGACTGCGTTTCAAGCTGAATGGGAAGAGGCTCAAGCTGAGGCGAAAGTGGTAGATGCATGCGTTGAGATGGCTGACTCATAGCATGAGGTTCCTGCCTCGAGAGTTGCGCTTGCTTCAAGGGTTGAGGTGGCTGCGCAGAGAGAGGCTCTTGTCTCACGAGTTGAGGTTCTTGAGGTGCTTGCCTCGAGAGTTGAGGTTCTCGCCTCGAGGAAAGTGGAGGTGGCTGCTGCGAGAGTTGAGGTGGCTGCCTCAAGGATGGTAGAGGTTGTCGTACCTCAAGAGGTTGCTGCCTCGAGGATGGTTGTAATGCAAGAGACTCCTGCCTCAAAGGTAGAGGAGGTTGTTGTAAAGCATAAGGCTCCTGCCCCCAGTGTTGAGGAGGTTGCCGCGTGGTAAGAGGCTCCTGCCTCAAGGAAAGTGGAGGTTGCTGCACAGCGCTGGTATCTGGCAACTCCCAACGCGGCAGCTCACGCATGGAGGTAGCTTGAGGAACCTCAACATCATACGTCTGGCAGATTGGACTGCGCAGAGGAGGAGGAGCGCTCGCAGGAGGAGGTGTATTAACCTTCTCTGCCTGAAACTCCCGCATCAACACCGCAAGCTGCGACTGCATAGTCTGCAGCATAGCCATCTTAGGATCAACAGAAGTTGAGGTCTGTTGAGGCATAGCTTTAACAGAAGTTGAGGTCTGTTGAGGCATCGCCTTACCTCTCTTAGGAGGCGTGCAGTCACCAGATGACTGCGGCGAGTCCGAGCTAGCCCAATGGCTACACCCGGGCTGTTGGACTCGCGCGGTCTGGACTTTACGCTTAAGAGGTCTTGAGACCTGAGTCCAGCGTTTTCTCTTTTCTGCAGACGAGGAAATTAAGGGCTCAATCGTCTGAGAGTGGAAGTGACGATCTCTATAAGATACGCCCGCAACCACTGAGGATACTACTGTGCGCCGATCAAGGCCTGCCGAACCCTTTTGCCCTTCGACATTGCTTCTCCCCTGGGCTTGGGAGCTTGCAAGAGGTCCCGGACTGGGAGGACGACTGGCACGCACAGAAGTATCCTCACGCGCAACACTGACACTGACACTAGCACTAGGCACAGCACTGGCACTATCACTTCCCACTGCACTTTTCACTTTAAGTTCCTTGACGTCTGCCAAGAGGAACTTGTGGTCACTCACTACCGACTCCACCTTATCACCTAAAGCCTGAATGGCACGTAAAACATCCGACATATCAGGCTGAGCACTAATAGTAGGTTCGGGGGTAGCCACTACAGGGGGAGGAAAAGGATGAGGATCATGGGGGGATGAATAAAGCAAAGAGCGAGCCGAACTCCTCCTAACTCTCTCCCTCTCTAACTTAGTCGTATATTTAAGGAATTGAATAAAATCAAATTCCGAAAGACCGGCACATTCCTCACATCGATCATCCAACTGGCAGGATTTTCCCCGACAGTCGGCTATCACCACTGCCTCCTTCAACAAACGGTGTGAGGATCAACCGAGGCCTTCGGAAGACGCCTAACACAAGTGCTAACTCTACATCGTCTTTGGGTAGGAGCTTGTGAATGGTCGGACATCTTGAATCAGAGAACAGTCAAAGGGGGTTTCCAAATTAAAGCAAAGATCGTTATACCATTAATCAAAATTAATCCAAAAGCTATCTAAGCTAAGGGAAAAGCTTCCTGTATAGCGAAAGCTGAAATCTCAGAGCAATACTTCACCAAAACCGTGAACAAAGACTCCAAAATTATAAGCGTATCCATGTAGGTCTTGCCGGAAGCACGACAGAGGAAAAATTGAGGTGGTGTCAACAAGAAGTACTGCAGTACCTGGCCACAGGTGGCGCTGGTGAGTACACCCCCCTCTTGTATAGCGATCGCTGGCGTATCCCGTCCGTAGAATTCTGTCGGGCAACGGAGTTGACAGCTACATGATTATCGGGTAAGATTAATATTGAAAAATAACAATTATTACAAGAATGATATTTACTAAAGTTTACTCTAATCCAAACACATGAGTAATTTTAATTAAAAGAGGAAAATCAAGGCAAGTGTTTTAATTCAGACCAATAAAAATTCAAACTACAGTTGAGTATACTGTATAGGTACTTTAAGTCTTTCAAAATCTATAAGTGTAAAATCAATTTACCTTGCTAACTTAAATAAATTGATGAGTTTTGAATGATTCTGTAAAGCTCCATATACTCAAATTGAACTTGTATAAACCAACCATGAAATTCTGCTGAAGCGGTGCCCATGTGTACATAGTCGGTATGGGATTGACTGCATTTATCGTCTTGATAGGAACGCAGAGAGGTTCGCTGCAAGAAGAGGTAACATGGGTACGTCTCATTACAGCTTGGTGGGGTGGAGCTTCCACAGAACAAACCCAAACAGGTCCCATCCCGACAACTGACTGGTCCTCGGATTCCAGAAGTTCTAGTTTTGATGTAACGGTAATAATGAAAAAAAAATATTACATATAAACTCAGTCTTAACTAATCATACATAGCCAGCAAAATACTTCAAAAATTTAATTGAAAAAAAAATTATAAACCATTTCTATAACATACAGATGAATAATCCATGAAATTTGGGTAACATTACATTAAATACGATACTGTAATTAAAATTGCATTTTATTAAGAACTAAATTTAAGTTTATAATAATGTTCCTCGTTCTTTTATATTGTCTCATTGTCTCTAATATCAACACACTCACTTACTATTAAGTTTTTCTCTGTTATCATTCCAGGCAGCCTTAATTTCATCTGCCCTTTTGAATCTCTTGAGGGATCTGAGGCGGGTATATTCGGATTTTACACGTTTCTTCCATTCTGCTGACACCCTTCCCCTTACTGCCATCACCTGAGCACACAGCTTTAAATTTCGCCTGTAAACAAAAAGAAATTAACGTTTAATTGCACAAACATACTATGATTTCACACACATCTACAATTCTGTACTGTGAACATTCAGCATTGATAAAACATTCTAGAGAGTAAAGTCATAAATGGACCATTGCTTGATCATAGAGCACTTTCAGGGCTGCAATGCAGCAAGGTTCTCCAGAATGTTGATGTGCAAATAAAGATCATCTGATGTCCTCAGCCCTAAAGCAACAAGGTCCTCCAAGTCTAAGCCCCATCCATACATTGATATGTCTGAGAACAGAAGCATCTCTGGACAAGGCGTATACTCTCTGAGAGGTTCCAATCATCAAACTACCAAATCCGGTCGCCCCTCTCTTTCTGGCTAAGGGGGACCAAATGGGAGACGCCTGCAACCAAAACCTTCTACAAAAACGACAAGTGACCAAGGACAACCTACCAAAGCCAAGATGGTTGTTCCTGCTTAACAGAAACTGAACTGTACTTGCTGAGATAAGACTCTATGATAAAGATCCACTGCTGCCATACCTATCAGCTTGACAAGATATTTCATCCTCTGATAGGCATGAGAACTATCTTTTCCCCATTCACTAAAATCCCCTGATTCTGAAGATGAAAGGATTAGCCAATCCTTAATATACCTCAAGAGAAGAATCCTATGTGAGTGAGACAAAGAGGACATCAATGTGAACACATGAGTGGATATTAACAAGAATGTAGCCAGCCATAGTCAAAGAACTTTGAACTGGTATACCACCATATTCTAGATAAAGCAAAGGTGTTTCAGGAACAACGGATAATGGGGAATTGGTATTTGTTTACAAGAGCACGCTCCCAATTTACTCCGAAATTATGTAATTCTACAGCTTTCCTCTTTGTTTACAGTAATTAGGAGGTTCTTTAAATGATGGGAAAGCAAAAAATAGCAAGATATGTTGCACAAGAGGGGGGAGAGGGGGGTTGAGGAGGTACTAAACGACCTGGAACCGACATCGTCAACATAGTCAATCAAAGACAAGTTCCTGACGTCAGCGCACATTTGGTATACTGTATATTCAAAATATATACTAAATTATAAATGGAGCAATTACTCAAAAGTGTAACTATTTGTGATTTTCTATTTTATTTGGTAAATATTTGACAACAAATCTTATTTTTTAACGAACTTTTGATGAGAATGACTATTTTTGCAGCGTATGTCTGTATTAATTGGCGGAGAATTGGAAGGCATCCTTAGGTAATGGTCAATAGATGGCGTTAGTGTAGCAAAACGTCGTCTGAGAAAACTAGTCAATCTCAAAATAGTTTCTTAAAAAAAAAAAACTTTAATAATATTTACTATCAAATATTTACCAAATATACAATTCGCAAATAGTGACAGTTTTGAATAATTGATCCATTTTTAATTTAGTATATCTTTTGAATATGTACCAAATGTCCGCTGACGTCACGAACTTCTCTTTGATTGACTAGTTGACGATGTCGGTTCCAGATCGTTAGTACCTCCTCAACCAACCCCTCCACCAACTCCCTTGCGCAACATATCTTGCTATTTTTTGCTTTCCCAATATTTAAAGAACCTCCTAATTACTGTACAAAACGAGGAGAGCTGCAGGAATGCATAATTTTGGAGTAAATGGAGCGCGTGCTCTTGTAAACAAATACCGGGGTATTAGAAAAAAACATACCTCTCAGATCAAACAAAAGAATGAAGTTGTCCTCTCTGATGGAATTCAGACTACCGTAGTTAGAAAGAAATCAACAATTCCCTGTAGACGTTTTCACCAAAAATATTATCTACTGTAAAAACATGGGGACTGGTCCTCTATGAATTTCGGCACTTACTTCTCCACCATTACTTCCCCCACTACAGACAGGGCCAGAACTTTCTGAGATCCTATAAGGTAAGAATAGAACTAAATCAGCTTAAGTGAGGGAGAGTTCTCGAATGGTATTCTGTAGACATCCCAAAGGACATAAGAGGTTCTCACCTGATAAGGAAGCTGACAGCAATGATACTCTGCCTCATTTCGTCCGCTATCCTTAGGAGATCCAGCGATCCACTCAGGGGGCTGAAGATCCCTAGGAGCTGTCAAACGGTACAACTACCTATAACATGACAGGACCTCAACTAATACCCTTGTTCCGGGCGCACTCTAGGAACAAATTGACCACCTGACCAAATAAAAGATTGAGGAAGACTGACGACCAATCTCCACAAACAACCATAACTTTACGAGTTCCAAGAGATAGAAAAGGAGTATTAGGAGAAAGGGAACGTAGTGGTAGATCACTCACCTACTATCGCATTCGCTGCCACGAATGGACCCAACGTATAACAGTCCTCATAGAGAGTCTGAACATGTTTCAAATAATGAGATGCGAATACGGACTTACTCCTCCAAAAGATCGTATCCATCAAACTTTGCAGAGAACGATTCTGTTTGAAAGCCACTGAAGTCGCTACCGCTCTGACTTCATGTGTCTTCACTTTGAGAAGCCTCTGATCCGCCTCATCACACTGGGCGTGAGCTTCTCGAAATAACAGTCTAATGAAAAATGATAAGGCATTCTTTGACATGGGCAGTGAGGGTTTTCGGACTGCAAACCACAGAGCGTCTGAGTCACCTCTCAGACTCTTCGTTCTGTCCACATATAGCCATAATGCTCTTACTGGACAGAGCACCTTCTCCAACTCATCTCCCACCACATCATAAAGATTAGGGATCTCGAATGATTTGGGCCATGGGCGGGTAGGATTCTCATTCTTGGCCAAAAACCCTAATTGTAAGGAACAAATGGCTTTTCCATCCCGAAAACCAATGTTCCTGCTTAAAGCGTGAACTTCACTTACTCTTTTAGCAGTGGCTAGACTAACCAGAAACAAAGTTTTCAAGGTTAGATCCTTACAAGAAGCAGAGTGCAAAGGCTCAAACCTGTCACTCATGAGGAATTTAAGCACCACATCCAAATTCCAGGCAAGAGACGCTGATTGTCTTTTCTTGGTGGTATCAAAAGACTTAAGCAGGTCTTGCAGATCCTTATTATTGGAGAGGTCTAAGTTCCTGTGCCTAAAAACTGTAGCCAACATACTTCTGTAACCTTTAATTGTAGAGGATGAGAAGTTATGTTTATTTCTAAGGTCTAGGAAGAAATCTGCTATCTGAGTTAGAGGGGTACTGGATGAAGAAATCGCGTTAGTCCTACACCACTCTCTGAACAACTCCCACTTGGACTGATACACCTTGATGGTGGAAGACCTCCTTGCTCTCGCAATAGCCTTGGCTGCCTTCTTCGATAAACCTCTAGCTCTAACGAGTTTTTCGATAGTCTGAAGGCAGTCAGACGTAGAGCTCGGAAGTTTAGGTGGTTTCGAGCCAAGTGAGGTTGTCCGAGAAGATCTGGTCCTAACGGAAGGCTTCTCGGGAAATCTACCATCCATTCCCGTACCTCTGGAAACCAGCTCCTTGACGGCCAGAACGGAGCTATCAGTGTCATCCTGGTTTCTTTGTGGGATACGAACTTCTGTATCACTTTGTAAAGAATCTTGAAAGGGAGGAATGCATAAACCTCCATGTGGGACCAATTCATTAGAAAAGCGTCTATGTGTATGGCTTCGGGATCCGGTACTGGTGAGCAGTAACACTCCAGTCTCTTTTTCTTTGCGGTTGCAAAGAGATCCACGAGAGGACGACCCCATAACCGCCACCGCCACCGCAGACGTCTTGGTGTAAAATCCATTCTGTGGGGAAAATCTGACCCTTCCTGCTGAGTCTGTCTGCACTCACATTGTTGACTCCCTGAATAAACCGAGTCAAAAGTGTCACTTTCCTTTCCTCTGCCCATATGAGAAGAGGTCTTGTTATCTCGTACAGAGTCCATGAGTGGGTCCCGCCTTGCTTTGTTATATAGGCCAAAGCTGTAGTGCTGTCCGCAATGATTTGAACTACTTTGCCCCTGATATGCTTTTCGAAGCCTTTGAGGGCCAGATGTATTGCCAAAAGCTCCTTATGGTTTATATGGAGAGCTGTTTGCTCCACTGTCCACGTTCCCGAGAGCTCCTTCTTCCCCAGTGTTGTCCCTCACCCCGAGTTTGAGGCTTCGGAACATAACACGAGGTCTGGGCTCTTCTGATGTAAAGACAAGCCTTCCTTCAGTCTGTGCTCGCTGTTCCACCACTGAAGATGTGACTTTATAGAGTCCGTGATGGGAACGCTTTCCCTGTCGAGATTGTCCCCTTTTTTCCAATGCCGATTCAGATGAAACTGAAGGGGGCGTTAAATGCAACCTCCCCAGAGTCACGAACTTCTCTAATGATGAGTGTGTCCCCAGAAGGCTCATCCATTCCCTTACGGAGCTGAATTCTTTCTTCAGAAAAGCTTGGATTTTTTGGAGAGCTGACTGTATCCTCACAGGCGACGGAAAAGCCCGAAAACTCCAACTGTGAATCTCCATCCCCAAATAAAGAATCTCCTGGGAAGGAGTCAGTTGCGATTTTTTCGAACTCACCAGGAGGCCCAGTTCTTTGGTTAATTCCAGTGTCATTCTCAGGTCCTTCAAACAGCAATCGGCTGAGGAGGCTCTTGTCAGCCAATCGTCCAGGTACAGGGAGGCCCTGATTCTCCTCGAATGCAACATGCTTGCTACATTCAGCATGATCTTGGTAAATAATAGAGGAGCCGTGCTGAGACCGAAACATAGGGCTCTGAATTGAGAGACTTTGTTGCCGTTCATGAATCTCAGATAACGTCTGCAGCTGGGATGTATTGGAATATGAAAATAGGCATCTTGGAGATCTATTGAGACCATCCAATCGCCCTTCCTTACCGCCGCAAGAACCGTCTTCTGAGTCTCCATCGTAAACATCATGTTCTGGACGTAACCATTTAGAACACTTACGTCCAGAACCAGTCTCCATTCCCCCGAACTCTTAGGAACTAAGAAAAGTCGGTTGTAAAACCCCGGAGATGTTAAATCTTGCACTTCCTCTATTGCTCGTTTCTCTAGTAATAGAGACATCTGAAGCCGCATGGCTTGCTTCTTCGGTCCCTCCCTGTATTTGGGCGAAAGATCCACCGGATCTGTGACTAATGGAGGAATTGATAGGAATGGGATCTTGTAACCCTCCTTTAACACTTGGATGGACCAGGGGTCCCCTCCATTCCTCTCCCAGGCCTTCCAGAAGTAATTCAGCCTGGCACCTACTGCTGTCTGAAGGATAGGGCAGTCAGACTCTACCTCGGCCAGTCTTGGTTCCTCTGCTCCTAGGTTTTCTCCGATCTGGTTTGAAAGAACCCCTTCCGGTAGGTTTACCACGAAAGGACTGAGAAGGTCGTACCCCAGAAGAACTTTCCTTAGGTTTACGAGATGAAAAATGATATTTTGATTATAAAATAAATTTTTGAATATACTTACCCGGTGAATATATAATAGCTGCTGCTCCGGCGGCTCGACAGAAAAACACACAAAAACTCGCGAGCGATCGCTATGAAGGTTGCGGGTGTGCCCACCAGCGCCAACTATCGGCCAGATACCGCATATGCATGTAAACAAGCCTCAATTCTTCTCATCTCGCTGCGTCTCTATTGGGGAGGAAGGGAGGGCCTTTAATTTATATATTCACCGGGTAAGTATATTCAAAAATTTATTTTATAATTAAAATATCATTTTTAAATATTTAACTTAGCCGGTGAATATATAATAGCTGATTCACACCCATGGTGGTGGGTAGAGACCAGAGTTAATTAAGTTTACAGCGTATATGCTTAGAGTTTTTGACAGTTATAACATAACAAAACCCAAATATATAGGTACCTGGTAAGGAAGTTGACTTAGACGATTACTCTGCCTTGTTAGTCTGTCTTCCTTACGAAGCCCAGCGATCCTCTTAGGATGCTGAAAGACTCCCAGGAGCTGAAGTATCAAGGGCTGCAACCCATACAACAGGACCTCATCAAACCCCTAATCTGGGCGCTCTCATGAAATGACATTGACCACCCGCCAATCAACCAGGATGCGAAAGGCTTCTTAGCCTTCCGTACAACCCAAAAACAAGATTAAAAACATTTCAAGAGACAGATTAAAAGGATATTGGAATTAGGGTAATGTAGTGGTAGAACCCTCACCCACTACTGCACTCGCTGCAACGAATGGACCCAGTGTGTAGCAGTCCTCGTAAAGAGTCTGGACATCTTCTAAGTAAAATGACGCGAATACCGACTTGCTTCTCCAAAAGGTCGCGTCCATAATACTTTGCAGAGATCTATTTTGCTTAAAGGCCACGGAGGTTGCTATAGCTCTTACTTCGTGCGTCTTAACCTTAAGCAAACATCGGTCTTTCTCATTCAAGTGAGAATGAGCCTCTCGTATTAAAAATCTGATAAAATATGACAAAGCATTCTTTGACATAGGCAATGATGGTTTCTTAACTGAGCACCATAATGCCTCAGATCCACCTCGTAAGGACTTAGTACGGGCTAAGTAGAACTTAAGAGCTCTAACTGGACATAGCACTCTTTCAAGTTCGTTGCCTACGATCTCTGATAAGCAAGGTATATCAAAAGATTTAGGCCAAGGACGAGAAGGCAGTTCATTTTTGGCCAGGAAACCAAGTTGAAGTGAACATGTGGCTTTTTCTGTAGAAAAGCCGATGTCCTTACTGAAGGCATGAAGTTCACTGACCCTTTTTGCCGAAGCCAAGCACACTAGGAAAAGCGTCTTGAGGGTGAGATCCTTCAGGGAGGCTGAATGTAATGGCTCAAACCTGTCTGACATGAGGAACCTTAGGACCACGTCTAAGTTCCATCCAGGAGTGGCCAAACGACGTTCCTTAGAGGTCTCGAAACACTTAAGGAGATCTTGGAGATCTTTATTGTTAGAAAGATCTAAGCCTCTATGACGAAAGACCGAAGCCAACATGCTCCTGTAGCCCTTAATCGTGGGAGCTGAGAGGGAGCGAACATTTCTCAGATGTAAAAGAAAATCTGCGATTTGGGCTACAGAGGTACTGGACGAGGACACAGATGCTGACTTGCACCAGTCTCGGAAGACTTCCCACTTCGACTGGTATACTCTAATGGTAGAAGCTCTCCTCGCTCTTGCAATCGCACCGGCTGCCTCCTTCGAAAAGCCTCGAGCTCTTGAGAGTCTCTCGATAGTCTGAAGGCAGTCAGACGAAGAGCGGGGAGGCTTTGATGAACATTCTTTACATGGGGCTGACGTAATAGATCTACCCTTAGAGGAAGACTTCTTGGAATGTCTACCAGCCATTGAAGTACCTCGGTGAACCACTCTCTCGCGGGCCAGAGGGGAGCAACCAACGTCAACCTTGTCCCTTCGTGAGAGGCGAACTTCTGCAGTACCTTGTTGACAATCTTGAATGGTGGGAACGCATATAAGTCCAGATGAGACCAATCCAGTAGAAATGCGTCTATGTGTATTGCTTCTGGATCTGGTGAGCAATAGATTGGAAGCCTCTTGGTCATCGAGGTGGCAAAGAGGTCTATGGTGGGTTGACCCCAAGTCGCCCAAAGACTCTTGCACACGTCCTTGTGGAGGGTCCATTCCGTGGGAATCACCTGACCCCTCCGACTGAGACAGTCTGCCAAGACGTTCAAGTCCCCCTGGATAAATCTCGTTAACAGGGAGATGCCTCGATTTCTTGACCAAATGAGCAGGTCCCTTGCGATCTCGTACAGCGTGAGGGAGTGTGTGCCTCCTTGCTTGGAGATGTACGCCAAAGCTGTGGTATTGTCGGAGGTGACCTCTACCACTTTGTTTCGAAGGAGACTTTCGAATTTCATCAAGGCCAAGTGGACTGCCAATAGCTCCTTGCCGTTGATGTGCATGCTCTTCTGACTTGAGGTCCACAGACCTGAGCATTCCCGACCGTCCAGGGTCGCACCCCAACCCAAATCCGACGCGTCTGAGAACAACACGTGGTTTGGGTTCTTGACTGCTAGGGATAGTCCCTCTCTCAGACTGATATTGCTGTTCCACCATTTCAGGCATGCCTTTACTGGTTCGGAGACCGGGATTGATACCGTCTCTAACGACTTGTCCTTGTTCCAGTGAAAGGCTAGATGGAACTGGAGAGGCCGAAGGTGTAGTCTTCCTAGCGAGACAAACTGCTCCAGGGATGATAGAGTCCCTACGAGACTCATCCAATTCCTGACTGAACACCGTTCTCTCTTCAGCATTAGTTGGACTTTGAGCAGGGCTTGTTCTATTCGGGTGGCAGACGGAAAAGCCCGAAAAACTGGACTGCGAATCTCCATCCCTAAATATAGAATAGTCTGGGATGGGATCAGTTGGGACTTTTCTAGGTTGACCAAAAGTCCCAATTCCTTGGTCAGATCCAACGTCCAATGAAGATCCTGCAGACAGCGATGACTGGACGATGCCCTGAGAAGCCAGTCGTCCAAGTACAGGGAGGCTCGGATTCCCGATAAATGGAGGAATTTTGCCACATTCCTCATGAGCCTCGTAAATACGAGAGGAGCAGGACTGAGGCCAAAGCACAGGGCCCGAAACTGGTATACCACATTCCTGAAAACAAACCTCAGAAACGGTTGGGAATCCGGGTGTATAGGAATGTGGAAGTACGCATCTCGTAGGTCGAGAGAGACCATCCAGTCTCCCTTTCTGACCGCTGCTAAGACGGACTTCGTGGTCTCCATAGTGAACTTTGTTTTCGTAACAAAAACGTTGAGCGCACTGACGTCTAGCACCGGTCTCCAACCTCCTGTATTCTTTGGGACTAGGAAGAGACGGTTGTAAAACCCCGGTGATTGAAGGTCCGAGACTTTCACCACCGCTCCCTTCTCTAGCAACAGAGACACTTCTTGGTTTAGGGCTTGTCTCTTTGACTCCTCTCGGTACCTGGGAGAGAGGTCTATGGGAGTTGTCACTAGAGGAGGTTTGCGTACAAACGGAATTTTGTACCCCTCTCTGAGCAACCGAACAGACTCTTGGTCTGCGCCCCTCTTCTCCCAGGCCTGCCAGAAGCTCTTCAATCTGGCTCCAACCGCTGTCTGAGGCTGTGGGCAGTCAGACTCTGCCACGTGAGGACTTGGCTCCTCTCTTCTTACCTCTCTTTCCCTCGGCACGAGCGCTTCCCCTGCTGGGAGCTCTGCCACGAAAGGGCGGGATAAATCTGGATGCCGGAGTCTCGATCCTGGGTCTTACAGCAAAGGATGTAGAAGGAGTCCCTTTGCGAGCAGAGGACGCCATCAAGTCATGAGTGTCCTTCTGCACAAGCGAAGAAGCTATATCCTTAACCAGTTGTTGCGGAAACAAGGACGCTGATAAGGGAGCAAAGAGCAGTTCTGATCTCTGACAGGGAGTAACTCCTGGCGAAAGAAAAGAGCAAAGGGTATCTCGCTTCTTTAAGACTCCCGACGTAAAGGTGGAGGCGAGCTCATTGGAACCATCGCGGATGGCTTTATCCATACATGACATGATAAGTAAGGAAACATCTCGGTCAGCAGAAGAGATTTTCCTACTTAAAGCTCCTAATGACCAGTCAAGAAAGTTGAATACTTCAAAGGCCCTGTATACGCCTTTAAGCAGATGGTCAAGGTCCGAGGAGGACCAACTAATCTTCGAGCGTCTCATGGCCAGGCGGCGGGGAGAGTCTACGAGGCTTGAGAAGTCACCCTGGGCAGAGGCAGGGACTCCCAAGCCGAGAACTTCTCCCGTGGCATACCAGACGCTCGATCTAGAAGCAAGCTTAGAAGGAGGGAAGGCAAAGGCCGTCTTCCCCAAACTCCTCCTGGTATCCAACCAGTCGCCTAAAAGTCGTAAAGCCCTCTTGGAAGAGCGAGAAAGCACTAGCTTAGTAAAGCCTGGCTGGGTAGCAGGTAAGCCTAGAGCAAACTCAGACGGTGGCGAACGAGGAGCAACGGTAACAAAGTGATTGGGAAAAAGATCCTTGAAAATCAACATGATCTTCTTAAAGTCCATCGAAGGGGGAACCGTCTTAGGTTCGTCTACATCTGAAGGATGATCATCATGATGAGGATCAGCAACGTCCTCATCTGAAGGATCTTCGTCCGACAACTGCTGAGTAACAAGCAAAGGGGAGACCTGCCTTGGTGGCAATGCTTGAGACGCAGAGTCCACACGCACTGGTGCATCGGTAGCAGTCCAGGACGCTACGTCATGTAACTGCTTAACAGCCTGACTGTCAACAACAACAGGAGCGGGAGGACGCTCGACGTCAACTCGAGACTGCCTTGACTGCCTAGACTGAGCAGTCAAAACAACTCTTGACTGCGGTGCTTGACGCTCAGCGTCAAAACAAGTCAACTCCGCTGGTTGGCGAACGTCCTGAACGTCAACAAGAGCATAAGGAAGTGGCTGAACGTCCACATGCGGCTGAAAGTCAACACGGGACTGCATCGAGTGAGGCTCTACAAAACGTGACTGACGTGACTTAGTAACGCCAACGTCAACAGGACGAGCAAAGGCTCGTTTCGGCGGCTGAAGGCCAGGAACTCGATCAGCTAAGCGGCGAGGATCATCGTGAACCTTTTCAGCAGAATAGTCTTCCATAAGGGAGGCGAGCTTGATCTGCATGTCTTGCAGTACAACCCATTTAGGATCAACGGGAATGGGTGCGGTAAGAGACGAGGGTAACGTCTGTGACTGCAAAACCTTGCCTACACCAAGACTCTCGGAGCCTGTGTTACGTTTCTGCTTAGGCGGCGAGCAGTCTTCCGATGACTGCAAAGGGTCAGAGCTGTCCCAATGGCTACAACCAGGACGCTGGACCTGTCCTGAAGGGACCGACTTTCGCTTTAAGGGCCTTGAAACCTTGCTCCACGGTTTCTTACGCGAAAAGCCTTCGGATGACGAGGAGAAAATGGTCTCGCTCGTCTTATGGTAGGGGCGGTCTTGATGAGACACGCCTAAAACCATAGAGGGAACATCTGTTCGCTGATCAAGGCCTCTCGAACCCATAAGTCGTACGACATTACTTCTCCCCTGGGCTTGGGAGCTTGCAAGAGGTCCCGGACTAGGCGAACGACAGGCACGAACAGACGAACCCTCGGTCGCAACACTGATAACACTTTGCGCACTAATCACTTTCCCACGATTTTCCACTGTGGCACTCTGACACTTTAACTCTTTAACGTCAGCCATGAGTTGATTACGATCTGTAGCTAACGACTCAACTCTTTCGCCCAAAGCATGAATGGCACGTAACATATCCCGCATTGATGGTTCCTGAGTGCTAGTAGAGGGTTCAGGCACAACTACTACAGGGGAAGGATTAGGTTCAGGGGCATGGGGAGAGGAAAAATCTACCGATCTAGAGGAACTTCTCCTCACCCTATCTCTCTCTAGCTTACGAGAATACTTGTCATATTCAAGCCAATCGAATTCCGAAAGGCCCACGCACTCCTCACACCGATCTCCTAATTGACAGGTTTTACCCCGACAATTAGAACACACAGTATGTGGGTCGAGAGAGGCCTTTGGAAGACGCCTATTGCAATCCCTAGCATTACACTTACGAAATTTAGGAATTTGAGAAGGGTCAGCCATTTTGAAAAAGTCAAAGAAAGTCCAAAAAACAATCCAAAGTCATCAACAATTAAATCTGTCCAAAAAAGAGTTCAAGAGTTTAAGTTGAGGATAAAACACCTGCACTGCGAAAGCTCAAACCAAAATGAAGTACTTCACCAAGTCTGTTGAAAAACTCCAGGTTAACAGCAAGTAATGGTACGTCTTGTCGATCAGACCGACAGAGAAGAATTGAGGCTTGTTTACATGCATATGCGGTATCTGGCCGATAGTTGGCGCTGGTGGGCACACCCGCTACCTTCATAGCGATCGCTCGCGAGTTTTTGTGTGTTTTTCTGTCGAGCCGCCGGAGCAGCAGCTATTATATATTCACCGGCTAAGTTAAATATTTAAAAAGCAGAAGGTAAAACTTTCCTGGCCGTATTGGCCACCAGGTCATGAGTGGCCTTCTGGGTGAGAGCAGTGGCAACTTCCCCTACCAACTCTTGTAGAAATAAAGTAGCTGACAAAGGAGCGAATAGTAGCTCCGATTTCTGGTAAGGCGAAACACCCGACGAGAGAAAGGAACACATAGTAGCCCTCTTCTTAATAATTCCAGCTGTGAACAGAGCAGCTAACTCGTTAGAGCCATCCCTTACACCTTTGTCCATGCAAGACATTAAATTAATAAGGCCACTAGTATCTGTGCCTTTCATTTCGGACACCCTCTTGCTTAAGGCTCCCTAAGACCAGTCTAGATAATTTAGAACCTCAAAGGCCCTGAACAAACCCTTAAGTAAATGGTCAAACTCTGTCATTGACCACCATACCTTTGTTTTTCTTAAGGCCAGACGACGAGAAGAATCCACCAAACTCGAGAAATCTCCCTGGGCAGAAGGAAATCACAATCCCAGCACTTCACCAGTCTCGTATCAAACACTGGATTTAGAGGCCAATCTTGCGGGCGGAAAAGCAAAGGCCATTTTGCTAATAGTTCTCTTTGAATCCATCCAGGAACCCATTAACTTCAAGGCTCGTTTAGAAGAGCGTGAAAGTACCATCTTAGTATAAACAGGCACTTTAGATGCTTTCCCTAAGATAAATTCCGATGGAGGAGAACGAGGGGCCACAGGGGTAAAATGTTCAGGAAAAAGGTCTGTGAGAACTAACATCAATTTCCTAAGATCAACAGCATGTTGATAATATTTGTCTTCTTCATTCTCAGAAACAGCTTCTAATGGTTCGTCCATGTCAGAATTCTCTTTAAGTTCATCTTCTGGCAGTGCAGCAACTGCTGCAGCCTGAACCGAAGGATCAAAGTCTGAATGAGACCGCTTGCCATGATCAATAATTGTTTCCAACTGAAGCGGAGAGGTCGAGGTTGACTGGTGTGTGACGCCATGGATGGGTTGACGCTCGACGTCAATGGTTAACTGCCGTGTGTCATCACGTGGACGCCTAGCGTCCGCTTGCTGTTGAATGGAACGACGCTTGGTGTCAGGAGTCAACTGCCGAATGTCTCCGCTTGGAAGCCTAGCGTCCGCTTGCTGTTGACGCCGACGCCCTATGCCGTCATGAGTAGACTGATGATGGTCGTCCCGTGGACGCCTAGCGTCCACTTGCTGTTGACGCTGACGCTTCATAGCGTCATAAGTCGACTGCTGAGTCGTCACGGTGACGCATTGCGTCCACTTGCCGACGCCGGCGCTCCTCGTCCCGTTCGGAAGTCGATTTTTGTTTGGCAACAACTCTCTGACGTGACTCATCTAAATCAACCTGCTGTTGAACACTGCGAATGGGAGACCGCCTGTGCGATAATACGTCAGCACTAGAGACAACAGGCCGCCTGTGCGACAACTGGTCTGATATCTGATGCACCACCGCACCGCCAACCGCAGGTTGATAAGACTGCATGAACGACGAGAGCTGTTGTTTTATGTCCAAAAGCATAGACCACTTAGGATCGTTAGTCTGTAATACATTCGACTCCTTTTCTAAGGGGATATCAATATCACTACTGTATCACCACACTTTTCGGATGACGACAGCCAGTCTGAAGCACGTGGCGGAGCATGAATAGTAACATCAGCAACAGGCAAAAACTCTGAGTCGGACTGTAAGTCATCGACACGTACACCATGGTCGGAGCGTTTCGCAGGCGTGCAAGCGTCAAGAGAATGGAAACGCTCAGGCGTATCCCAAGTATTACAGCCTGGTCATGGAGGCGATTCGTGACGCTGACTAACTGCGTGCGATCTTTTAAGCGGTTTGGACGCGTGACGCCAGATTTCACTACCCGAACCTTCATCAGAGGACGGTGATAACGTACCAACCTCATCTTTCCTACGATGAGGGTGAACGACCTGTGCTACGGCAGCAGGAACGTTCAAGGGGACGTCTGCACGACTGATGACGATTCTCGTTCCCTTTTGCCGTCCGACATTACTTCTTCCATGGGTTCAGGAGCTCGAAAGAGGTCGTAGGCTGGGCGAACGACAAGATCGTGCAGACACACCCTCCACAACACTGAACACATTCGAACCACTTTTCACATTTCCGTCAGTCACGATTTTTCAGTACCTAGATTTCAGATAAAATCTGATTTCTATCCGCCGCTAAAGACTCAACTTTTTCACCGAGAGCCTGAATAGCGGTAAACATGTCCTTCAAAGAAGATTCCTTCGGTTGCTGATCTACCACTACGGAAGAAGGAATTGGAGAGGTTAAATCAACAGAGCGTTGCTGTGGCCTGATTGGTAACGTCTCTGCCTGGTGTTTACCAGTCGGTGGTTTGAGTCCCGCTCAGACTCGTTAGTGCCATTAGTGTCTGCATCCTTACCATCCTTGTGAGCTAAGGTTGGGGGGTTTGGGGGAGCCTATAGGTCTATCTGCTGAGTGATCAGCAGCCACTGCCTGGCCCTTCCAGGTCCTAGCTTGGGTGGAGAGGAGGCTTTGGCGCTGATCATCTGATATATGGTCATTCTCTAGGGCATTGTCCTGATTGCTAGGGCAATGTCACTGTCCCTTGCCTCTGCCAATCATGAGCGACCTTTAAACCTTCACCTAACCCTGTCCCTCTCTAATCTCTTAACATAACGTTCATATGTTACCCATTCATTTTCTGTTAATGAAAAACATTCATTACACCAATCCCCAAAAGAACATGGTTTTCCCCTACATTTAATGCAAACATTGTGTGGGTCTATAGAACCTTTAGGGAGTCGAGTACGACACCCTTCACTAACACACTTACGAATTACAGGGGAGGGGTCGGCCATAATGAAAAGTTAAGAGAAAGACCGACAACATAAAACAAAGGTTAAATTAATAAATATAACCCCAAACAAAAAGATTTCAAGAATAAATGAAACAGAAAACAATTAAGCGATAGCCCAAACTCAAAAAACGTTGTACATCACCAAATAACGTCCAAACAGAGTAATAAAGCGAGAGCGAATTTCCAATATGACAGCCGGCTATGACGGCATAAAAAGATCTGAGGCTTGTGGGTATAGTTCTACCTGTTGTACCGCGAGGGCGCTGGTGTACACCTGGCATATCTGCGATAGCTGCGCGAGATTTTGAAATTTCTGCCGGGGTGTCAGGAGACTTTAGCCATTCTTATATAACCAGCGGGTAAGTTTTATATTTAAAAAGCAAGTTATATGGAAAAAATGTGTTTTTTTTTTTTATGCAGAGGATTCTTATATGTTTTCTATGAACTTGTCCATTCTTTATCTTAACTATTTAAATTGAGTAATATTTCTATGGCCTTAGTTTCATTTGTATTTCAGCTATCTAATTATAATCCTTAAAAAATTAAGAGAAACATATGAAAATGAGTTGAACAGCCATGGAAGTCTCCTACTAAGTAAAAGATTCTTTCCATTGACCAATTTTGAGTCTCGTCTGTACAAATGTTGCTGTCTCCTATTTTATGGATCAAGTCAGACCAAGACCAGATATATATGTGATTAAGACTTCTTTAGCTTAAGCCTACTATGGAAAGTTTGGAAAACAGTAAAGACAAACTACAAAGCCTAATGTACATGATAAAACTTATTGAGCTTGAAATGCATTCCTTCTTCAAGTTCTTTGACTTTTTGTTTTAGTTCATTACAGTTAATTGTGGCTGTTTTTATTTTTCCATTGAAAAATTTACTGCATTGACCTGTTATATAGAGTCAGCCCTTCCTATTTGCGGGTTCTTTCTTCGCGATAAAGAGAACATTCGTGGTTTTGCAATAAGTACTCTCACAATCCAAACATTTCAAAGTGACCGTTCTCCTTAACATCCAGCATGCTTTGCGACGTTTCCCCTCTCCACACAGTACAATACTGTAGAGTACCCCATCTTTTGTTCACAAAGGCCCAGCCTTACATCGTTTCTCCTTGTGTGTGCATCTCCTGCTTTGGTCTTTTTTGTGTAGTATCACACTGTGATATAAAAGTGTTGTAAAAATAGGTACATATCCAGTGTTATAGTGACTTTAATATAAAACGTGATATGTACTGTACATTACGGTACCCTATACGCCACAGTCAACAGCTAAAAGAGTTGCATCATGCTTCAAACTTACTATGTCAAACTTTGTACGTAAATGGTTAGTAGTGCTGTACTGATACCCTTTATTCTAATTTTAGGTGTATTAGTATATTCATTGTGTAATAATGCAATTTTATTGTTATATTAGCTACTGCACAGTACTGTATACTTTACAGTAGTAATGTAGATATAGTTTATGAGTATGGCGAGTTTCAATGGCATGAGTCAACCTGTCAAAATAAAACCCTATTTAGGTTATATGTGTGGTAATGACTTATGTTGTGTACCTTAATTTTACCATGTACATAGTACACATTTACATATACTGTACACTTACTGAATGCGTGCATTCATTAATATAATACTTATAATTTGACAAAAATTATAAGACTGTGTCTTTGCCTTCTTGTAGGGTTACCTATGGGTCGGTAAACACGTTGAGTACCCTAATAACAGTCAGAACTTGCCAGAGCGCATGTTCTGACTCTTTCTGCTCCCTCTCCGAAGTGGGACTAGTAGCAAAGTCTCTTCTTCCATCCCAGAGCTTCTCTCAGGGTAGGTCGGGGTATCCTTAGAGAGAGCAGTGGTTCCTGTAGGCCTGGAGGTCCTTGAAGAGGACTTTGGGAGAGTCTTTGAGTCCTTCAATTCCTTCCGAGGAAGGAGGTAGGACTCAAACATCAAAGGCCGGATGGGATTGTCGCTCCTGACTTTCGTCGGTGGTGGACAACTCTCCGTGCGAGGAGAAACTTCCTCCGAAGGTGGGAGCGAGGAAGTCTGAGCTTCGGCAGAGGTGAGGTAGGAGTGTCCAACGAGAGAGACAGGAAGGACAGGCCTTGAAGGCCTAACAGGAGTTAGTTTCACCCTTGATAATGTGATCTTGTCTGAGACTCCTCTTTTCCTCTTCAAGGGAGAAGCAGCATAGGTTCCTCGCAGTATGTCTGCTGGTGACGTTTGGTGGGAGGTCAGCGACGAGCGAGATGACATGGCAGGCCCGAAGGCTTGTCCTACTGCTCCGACCATGGCACTGAACCAAGGGTACTTCCTGAATAATGCACTGTCAGAGAGATCCCCTGAAGGGAAAGGGACCGAAGGTTCCCTGTGAGGAGTCTCTACTGATGCTTGCGGTGGTGGGTCTGCTTTTGAAGATCAAATCTTCAGGATCCTGAACCCTTCTGTGGAGCCTCTTTTCCCTTTCCCCGGTGGTCGCGCTGTAATGCGTTTACAGGGAGGGGAATGGGGCGATGTGACCTGTCACAATCTTTATTATGAAGTTCTCTATGGTGTTTTGAAGCCTGCAGAACTTGCCCTGAGGTTTGGCGCAAGTGCGCAGGAGAGCGCTGGCAACCCGGAGAGCCCTGGCAAGCCGGAGAGCGCTTGCGAGCAGGAGAGTGATGGCGCGCAGTACAGCGCTGCTCAGGGAAGTGTTGGTATGTAGGTAAATGTGATTGCGCAAGTGAGAGCGGGCGCGCAGGTGAGCACTGGCAAGCTGGAGAGCACTGGCGAGCCAGAGTGTGTTGAAGCGCAGCGGAGTGCTGAAACGCAGGAGAGCGCTGGCGCTTAGGAGAGCACTGGCACTTAGGAGAGTGCCGGTGTGCAGGAGACCACTTGCGAATTGGAGAGAGCTGAAGAGCTAGAGAGCGCTGTTGCACAGGTGAGCTGGCAAACGCTGGTCCTTAGAATGGCGAGAATCTGCAGGAGAGCGCCGGCGATCAGGAGATCGCTGGGGCATTGGAAGGCACTGATGAACAGGCAAGTGCTGATGCACCGAAGCTCTGGAGAGCGATGACGCTCTGGGAAGCGTTGAAGTGCTGGAGGGCGCTGACATGATGCTGGTGACCGCTGGTGCACTGAAGGGCGCTGGAGAGTGTTGGCGTGCAGCTAAACGCTTAGGAGGTGCAGCACGAGCTGGCAGATGATAAACAGGAAACAGGAACAGTGAAGGCAGGTCAGCAGGTTGTCATGAAGGATGGACGAACATCCATCGACAGGGATTGCAAACGATCCACAGAGGAGTCTAGGACCGAAGTCTGAGGACTAGCGGCAGCGTCGTCAGGAGAATGGCTCCTCTGCGGGAGACGGCTGCAAGGATAAGGATGAAGAGCCAAAGAGGCACCTTTTCACCGATGGTGAAGGGCCATCTCTAAGGCGGAGCGGAGGGCGAGCTCTACGTTGAAGATGCCCTCTAGGGCCATCTTCGACCTTTAGAAGCAGCAGTCCTCCGCAGAGAAGTCTCTACGAGAGATCCGAACCTAGGATCCAAAACCCCCGGGATTCTGAATCTTGGCAGCGAACTCAGGAACGAGGCTGGAGCTTACCTATCCCCATCCCTTTGAATGGGTGACATCGTAAGAGAGACAATGAAGTTCACAGACTCGTTTGGCTGATGCCAAGGTGACTAGGAACACCGTCTTCCAAGTCAGGTGGCGATCTGTTGTCTGCGTAATGGAGGTCTCTTTAGAGACTGAAGAACTTGAACTACGTTCCATGGGAGAGGTCTAACTTCCAATTGAGGACAGGTAAGTTCATAACTTCGTATGTAAGGGAAAGTTCCAGCAATGAGGAAATGCCCATTCCTTTTAGTTTAAAGGCAAGACTCAAGGCTAAGCGATAGCCTTTGACCGCTGAAATTGAAAGGCGCATTTCTTCACACAAATATACGAGAAACTCCGCTATTGATGGAATAGTGGCATCAAGTGGATCAAGACACCTTCCACGACACCAACCACAGAAGACATTCCACTTCCCCTAGTAGACTGAGGCTGAAGATTTTTGCAGGTATCCAGACATCCTTTCCACAACCTGTTGCAAAAATCCTCTCTGTGTGAGGAGATGTTGGATAGTCTCCAGGCGTGAAGATGTAGCGTAGCTTCTGCCTTGTGGTAGATGTTGACATGTGGCTATCTGAGTAGATTGTGTCATGGAGAAAGTTCTCTTGGGAGCTCCGTCAGGAGCAGCAGAAGGTCCGGAAACCATTCCGCGTGATGCCATAGCTATGAGGGTCATCCAAAGATTGACTGATGTTCTGGTCTTGTTGAGTACTCTTCTCATCAGACAGAACAGTGAGAATAAGTATACGTTGATGTTGTACCACCCTTGTTGGAATGCATCTTACCTGAGAGCCTTGGGATCTGGGACTGGGAAGCAGAACAGCAAGAGCCAGAAGTTCAGGGCCGTTGTGAACAGATCCAGTCAAAGAAACCCACAAAGTCAGGACTTTGTTGGCTACTAGATGATCCAAAAACCATTCGGAACCCACTATCTGGGATGCTCAGCTCAGATTGTTGGTGAGCACATTTCTCTTGCCTGGAATGAAGTGAGCTGATAGTAAGATCGATTGATTGACTGATTGATTGATTATGAGTTATCTGGCATCCTGTCATCTTCTAAGGTCATTGACGCCGATATTATTTGTTATAAATACAGTAAATAAATAAATATATGGTAATTCAGTTTAAAACAATAAAAGCAAAAACATCCTTTAAACAGTTAGATAACTTTCAGAAAACCTGCTTCTGAATTAAATTTAAAAATACCACAAGTATGGTACGACGACACATCATGTCCGAGAATCTTGGCAAGGATGAACCTCCCATCCTCACCTCAAGCCTTAAACGGATGTCTATTTCTTTCAGTACTATAAGTGGGGCATTCAATCAATAAATGCCATTAAGTAAATAGTACCAAATAGTCGTTGCAATATGGTTGATGTTGCCCATTTAGTAGAAACTCTTGTGTCAACAAGAAATGTCTCCACTTTCGGGACATAATGTTATACCTCCAAGGTTAATGACATTTGTTATTTCTCTCATTTTATTGCCATCTATACTATCCCAGTGCTGTTGCCAATTATTATAAATCAATTTCTTGATGGTATGTAGGAAATCATCACAGATAATGGGATACCTTCTTGGTAGCAACTTGGTTGCAGCATTCTTCACCAGTAAATCTGCCTTCTCATTCCCAGACACACCTACATGTGCTGGAACCCAACAAAATTGAACTGTTATACCTCCTAGTCCAATAATAAAATGCCATTCTAAAATCTTTAAAACTAAAGGGTTACTGAAATTAAAAACTTCTATAGCTTGAAGGACTCCTTGCATCACTAAAAACATTAAAATTACCCCCTCCACCAACGTTATTTTTTCAACTGCGGTTAGTATGTCATATTGTTCGGCCGTAAATATGGCAGCTGTTAGAGGAAGTGCACCTCTACCATTAAAACCATAACTGTATGCTCCAAATCCAATGGCAGCATCGCAGACTTTGTCTTAGAGTAAGCTAAAGATAAGGCAGTCTGAGGGAGGTTCACAGGAATTAAGGATATGGCTTCTAGGTTAGGTTAGGTAGGGAACCTTAGGTTAGTTGATGTTCTTGTTCTTGATTCCCTTTTAAAATGTGGCTTTTCAGTCATAACTTTTGGAATTTTGTAAGGTCTAAAATTTGAGAAATACTGCACTGTGTTTCTCCCAATTATCAGAGCAGTTCAAAGTACGGAAACTTTGTAGTTTTTTGGGACGGAGTGGATCTGTAATCAAAATGTGAACAAACACAAGATACCCACCTAATCTATAGTTCTCCAGCCTACCTAACCTAACCTAGCAGCCACATCTTACTAAGCTAAAGGGGGGAGGAGGGCACACCAACCTGCAACTTCTCCTTAGACCACTAAATCCTTAACTTACCCTAGGACTAAGTCTCACCCCTGTGTTAGCTTCCCAACCAACTTCACTCCTGACAAGGTAACACTAAATCTTATTTTGTAAATCGTACTTCATAATATCGTATTTCATGCAATGATAATCCCCATAAAACAAATTGTTTTGACAATATGAAACTTTATGTCTCTCCTAACCTACTACATACAGCCCCACAGTATCTATAAATACACCAGTAACTTCTTACTTTCATCATTAGGACTATTGTCCTACTAAAAATATATACTGTTAAAATTTGGGTACTTTGTAAAACAGCGGACAAACCTAATAACTAGTCTTCATATAGGTAACTGGGGGTTCGCATGAGCTGAGCCTCATCAGTAATAAAATGCCAAAGTAGAGTAGAGTCCCACCCAGCTATTAATGCTTGCCAGTACATAGAAGCTTGATGTTTTTTTTTTCTTTTTCTTTTTTGCGACCAAAGCGAGCACACGGTGCAGCACAAACCATTAGATTTCAGTAATATCTTGACAGAGTCCTTAATGGTTTTTGCTGTGCCGTGTGCTAGCTTCGCTCGCGAAATAGAAAAACATCAAGCTCCTAAGTACGTACTGGCAAGCAGTAATATCTGGGTGGGACTTTAAAGAAATATTACTGGTAAGGTTAGGTGAAGATTTGTTGTTAGAACATATCTCTTCTTAGTAAAATAAGAGTTAAACTTGTCTTTTTCTATTCCAACCAATGACCGCCGATCTTTAGCCTTCCTAAATTTCAATAGATTTCAAAGTTTTATTTCAATATTCTTTTTTAAATCAGATATAATGATAAAACATGCTTATTGAAATAAGAACTCCCACAATATATCTCATTATGGTAAGATAGACTTGGATTGGCCTAGGATAACCTACGAAAAAGTACAGGGGGTTGAAATATATGGATTGAAGTCGAGTCAAGAAGCTTTCAAGTAACTCTACAGCCATTGCAATAAAAGTCTGCAACATTTCAAGACATTTCATTACGTCTCAGTGACAGGGGACTCAAAATACAGCTACTCATTCATGTCTTTTGATAATCTAACCTAACTGGGTTTATTTCCCAGACTGGGCATCAATATACATAAGACTGAACCTTTATCTCTGCAATGTATAAACAATTTTATTTTATACATACCTCGCGAAGAACAATAAAAGAAAAACTAAAATTGCACTAGACTTCACTAAATGGCACCTGGCGCGTCCATCCGACAACAAACTATCGTACTCTAATTCAAGAATTAGCGTTCATCGGTGTAATATCAATGCAGACTGACGTTATCGTACATCGATCGTGTACACAGTAGGGATACGGCATAAATGTATATTAATCTGTAATTATCTGTAAAGTAGGGTCACCGACAGCAATCCAAACCCTTCTTCACACAATTCACTTAAATTCCTTTTCGGTAACCGAATAATTGTTGGGTTTACCTTTTCTTATTCGTTTTAAGCATCTCCCTGCTTTCCATTTACCAACCTTTTTGTCTTCATTTATATCCATATATATATATATATATATATATATATATATATATATATATATATATATATATATATATATATATATATATATATACATATATATATATAAATGAGCTATTTCAAAATTGTGATCCACTCTGGCATATGTGCTGACATTTTACCTCTTCTTTGTGTTTTAACAATTTTCACCTTTTAAATTCTCCTTATACCTCAATCAGTACAATTCTTGTATCCCATTCAATATACATGCCTCTATAGACACCCCCAAGTAGTTTAACTAGTTCACTTTATCTCTTATTCTGAGACTTACGTCTTTTCTCATTCTACACACTCCGAAATATATGTAGGCCTATGAATACATCATTATCATACTTCCATCATTCTTATAATAAGAGATATTCAGTGCTACCAACGTCACCTTACTCTTGCTCAAATTTGCTTTTCTTTACAACAAACACTTTCTACTAGATTCTGTTTCTCATCCTTAGCGCGTTCCTTATATTCTATTTTTCATTGTTGCAAATATTAATCGCAACGCATTCAAATCATGAGTCTACGCCCAATTTCCTTCTTGGTTATCCCAGTCACCTGACACATGAATTTAAAAAAAAAAAAAAAGAATACCCATTGGAACATAACAAACCACTGCATGAGGCCCTTATTTACACGAAACAAGTAACATTTACATTGTCTAAAGCGCATTAAAGAAATGTTATTATTTTGAACAATCTATTCCATACAAAACTTATCCTTAACGTTACCCTTGCTACCTGTCTAATGATTCTCTTATAAATTTCTAGGTCTATAGCCTACTCTCCACAACAGATTTTACATTTGCTTACGAACTGTTTCATGAGGAACACTGGATCCCAACGACATCTTTCATATTTGAGCATACACTGTTCTCCTATCAGTGAAGCAATCTGTCTCACTTTCTCATCATCATAATCTCCTACCGTCCTACGCCTATTGACGCAAATGTCCTCGATTAGATTTCGTCATTCGTCTCTATCTTGAACTTTTAATTCAATACTTCTCTATTTATAATCTCTTAATTCACGCTTCATAGTTCTCAGCCATGTAGGCCTGGGTCTTCCAACTTTTCTAGTGCCATGTGGAGCCCAGTTAAACTTTTGGTAAACTAATCTCTCTTGGGAAGTGCGAAGAGCATGCCTAAACCATCTCCATCTACCCCTCACCATGATCTCATCCACATATGGCACTCGAGTAATCTCTCTTATAATTTCATTTCTAATACTGTCCTGCCATTTAACTCTCAATATTCTTCTGGGGGCTTTGTTCTCAAATCTATCATATCTGTTAGAGATTGTTTCATTGTCATGCCACGATTCATGTCCATAAAATAATACAGATCTCACTTAACTAATATGTAGCCTGATTTTTATAGGTATTTTCATACTATTTGATTTCCAACTTTTACTTAACCTATTCATTGTCTGGTTTGCTTTTTTTCAATCTTTCATTAAACTCCAATTTTAATGATCCTGTATAAGAGATCATAGTTTCTAAATACTTAAACAATTCTACCTCATTAATCCCTTCTCCTTCCAATGATATGCCACCTTCCATCGCATATTCCGTTCTCATCATCTTTGTCCAATTTTGTGGAGAGCCCTGCGTTATTGTGGAAGTCTTCTTAAATATGTAAATTTGATAGAGTCTGTTCGTGAGGATGGCAAGTGCAAAGTTGATTTTATTGGAGTCCTATCAAATTAATTTCCAGTGAACAGTGGAGTACTCTAAGAGAATGTATTGTCACCTATGTTGTTTATCCTCCTCATGGATTTTGTGATGAGTTTTTTTAATGATAATTTCGCCTCCAAACACAATGAAATCATCCATGGGCACTTCAAGATCTTCCTCAGCTTCAGATATATCAATCAAATTATCCCCTTCGTATCTCCTATTCATGACCTTACTAAAGTGTTCCAGTTAACGTTGTCTTTATTCGTCCTCTGTTGTTATATCAGATTCATCTCTCTTTTCGATGGGTATATGCTTCCTCTTCTTTGCCCCTAGTTGAGATTTCATTAATAATTCTATGAGCGTAGCCATTCCCTTAATTCATAGCTTTGTCAGCCTCGTCTGCTTTCCTGTGTAGCCTAAATAACCTCTCCAGTCATTCCTGGCTTTTCTTTTGACTTCACTATTAATACTGGCATACTTTGCATGCTCTACCTTGTAATTTTTATTACTTTCTCGAAAAATTTCAACAATCAATTTCTGTTTATATTTCCTTTTTTAAAGTAACCCACGAATCGTTTTGCTTAATTGCCGTATATCTATAATTACATAGCATATATATTTGTCTCAACAAACTAATGATAGAATATAAAAAATTTTCCCGTAACCCTTTTTTTCTTTTTGCATGAGGCCATAGCTTTAGAGAAGCATGGACTTCCTTAGTTATTGATATGTTCATTATAGGTATCAGACCTGCATGGTTATATTAGTTTATTTATTTCATATTAGAGTTAAATTTTCAGTTGATTATAATTTATATTTCTAATTTTAATGCTATAGTAACATTACCTAGACATCGACATCAATTTTTCTATAACCCCCACTGTGATGCCCTGGTGCCCAACCACAGCAGTATCCTCCCCAATAAACAGCTTAAACTCACGTTCAGGGGCAGGGATCGATCTGTTGCCATGAAAATAATAATCAAACGTTTTAGCACTCTAGGCCTACCAGAGAATCATGAGGTATGACCTTTTATCTTTCTTAGTTCACTTATCATTTAATATGTTCGTCACGAGGAATTCCATCTAAGTAAAATGCTACCTTTATTAGTCCCTAAGCTTTTACCAAAAGATCCCGATACCTTTCAGCTTGGCCAAAGGTTCGATACCACAATTCAGGAAAAGAACATCAAATATCTTCATGCTTTAAGAAATAAGGAGTTTCATTATTTTATTTTATTTTTGATTCCCCAATGACACAGAACCATTCATAATGTTTATACACACATAAACACACATATATATATATATATATATATATATATATATATATATATATATATATATATATATTATTATTATTATTATTATTACTTATTATTATTACTTACTAAGCTACAACCCTAGTTGGAAAAGCAGTATGCTATAAGCCCAGGGGCTCCAACAGGGAAAATAGCTCAGTGCGGAAAGGAAAAAAGGAAAATAAAATATTCTAAGAAGAGTAACAACAATAAATATCTCCTATATAAACTATAAAAACTTTAACAAAACAAGAGGAAGAGAAATAAGATAGGAGAGTGTGCTCGAGTGTACCCTCAAGCAAGAGAACTCTAACCCAAGACAGTGAAAGGCCATGGTACAGAGGCTATGGCACTACCCAAGACTAGAGAACAGTGGTTTGATTTTGGAGTGTCCTTCTCCTAGAAGAGCTGCTTACCACAGCTAAAGAGTCTCTTCTACCCTAACCAAGAGGAAAGTGGCACTGAACAATTACAGTGCAGTAACCCCTTGGGTGATGAAGAATTGTTTGGTAATCTGTGTTGTCAGGTGTATGAGGATAGAGGAGAATATGTAAAGAATATGCCAGACTATTCAGTGTGTATGTAGGCAAAGGGAAAATGAACCGTAACCAGAGAGGAGGATCCAATGTAGTACTGTCTGGCCAGTCAAAAGACCCCATAACTCTCTAGCGGTAGTATCTCAACGGGTGGCTGGTGCCCTGGCCAACCTACTATATATGTGTGTGTGTGTGTGTTTGTATATATATATATATATATATATATATATATATAGATATATATATATATATATATATATATATATATAGATATATATATATATATATATGTATATATATATATATATATATATACTGTATATATATACATATATATATATATATATATATATATATATATATATATATATATATAAAGTTAACATCATAAAAGAAAAAAAATACATGTACGTAAATGCTGTAAGAATCAGTAACGTACTTCAGTCTGTTGAATATAGAGGATAGAAGAGAGACAACCGGTTGATATGAGGCTTGAGGTGGTATCTGTAAGTCTGAGAAGGCTTGATGAAGTAGCTCGTGAACACACAAGAAATATTATTAATATGCTGAAAAATTAAAAAAAAAAAAGCCACCAGTTGATGGGTTCTAGGATAGATGCTGCATTACGGTGATGATAATGTGATTAACTAGCAGACCAGGGTTTGTAAGGTATGTCTGAATGAAGGAAATGCGTCAAATTAATTAGTAAGAGCAATGAATACACCATTATGTAAATATAAATTGGATAAAGGTGACTGTAAAAGTATTAAAGACGAATGAGGAAGAACAGTGAACAACATCTAGACAAGGAACGTGGTATTTTGATTTAGTGATTGTTTTAACAATTATATGTAATGTTTCAAATAAAAAAAAGAAATATTCTGTGAGATGCATTAGATCTATAAAACAACATTTTAAATTGAAAAGAAACTATGTGGAATCCATTGACCTATGAAATACTGATGATAAAATCGAAGTAAATGTCATTTCTCCGTAAGTGTTCAATATCTTCACGAAGAACAAATGCGATAGATCATAGATTGCAGTGAATGTAGGACCTAATAGGATGGATGAAATATGTGAGTGGGAGCCGTAATGTTGGATGTTTCCAGATGTCACTGTATTTAGTGGGGAATGTGATGAAAAAGATTTTGAATGTGTATGATCCCCACTCTGGCGTCCCAGGTATTTGACATGAATTATTTCTTTGTATTATAGCGCCCCCACCCCAGCCCAACTCACATACATACATACATACATACATACACACACGCATATATATATATATATATATATATATATATATATATATATATATATATATGTGTGTGTGTGTGTGTGTATATATGTATGTATATATATATATATATATATATATATATATATATATATATATATATATATGTGTGTGTGTGTGTGTGTATATGTATATATATATATATATATATATATATATATATATATATATATATATATATATATATTGGTGTGTGTGCGAGTAGTCCTACTTGTGTTTTGAATGCATCAATAAACTTTAGTTTTCTTCGACATAATAGAAGGGAATTGGAATATAATTGAGTCTGTTGATTATTTGGAAGGAGTCATTCTATTCAATTAAATTGTTTACTGTGTTTACAATTGTGTATTCTTTTAAAAACAGAGAGAGAGAGAGAGAGAGAGAGAGAGAGAGAGAGAGAGAGAGAGAGAGAGAGAGAGAGAGAGAGAGAGAGAGAGAGAGAGAGAGAGAGAGAGAGAGAGAGAGAGAGAGCGGTTTTAAAGTTGAGTGTGCTTCTTGGTAAGGCATAGAAAAATAGCAGTCTACTAGAGAAGGAAAACGCCGGTTCGGGTTTTTATGATTATAATAGAGTGCATAGATGATTTATCAGTTTGATGAGAAGAATAAACGCAGGCAATATGTGAATATTCTGCTAAAATGACATTGATAGTATTTTTCCTTGTATTTTACCTTGTATTTTTTTCACCTACTACAAGTTTTTTTTTATGTTCAGTATCAATTAAGACATCTAATATTTTCATTAGACCAATTAGATAACTTATTTCCAATTGATATGACAATAGGACTGCCATTACCATAAGATAGTTTGAATTTTACCCCGCTTATGTTATGTCACTAAGGAACGAATGATATTGTCTTAATGACATATTATTGTACATCAGGCAAGTCAATAATAGTAAACAAACCAGAATTAACGACCGCCTTTGTGATGTAATTACGTTATTTGCGGCATTTATGAGTGTATGTGATATGAATGTTTAAACATTTAGTTATATTAATAAAAATGGGCACAAACATGAAGATATCTTGGTAATATTCAAGCATGACATTTGAAAGAAAGCGCTTATTGTTTGTCTTTTTTTCTCTTTGTGGCTACCTTCTAAATTTAAGGTGTTGGTACGATAACTATTAAAAGTACTGCCCATCGACATGCATAGAACCTCACTTCCACCAATATCGTGTTGGCATTTGACACTCAATAACTAACCGTTACCATGGTATCTGATAAATTCTCCTTTTAGGAACTCATTTATCAACACGATTAATCATATTGATGATTTTTTTTTTTCGGGAAACATCTATGGGCCAGTCTATATACAGTAGACTCGACACCCACTAACCTGTAGCCTCTATATCTATTAACTTACCAACACACAAAGATATATATATATATATATATATATATATATATATATATATATATATATATATATATATATATATATATATATATATATATATATATATATATATATATATGTGTGTGTGTGTGTGTGTGTATGTATGTATGTATGTATGTATGTATATATATATATATATATACACTATACAAGCTATGCATGTAGCTTCTGTATATATATATTGGTAAATATATATATAATTAGATGTGTACAAAAATGGTCGGAAAATGTAGTAACAATAGTAAGTGATTGTATAATTAATAACAGGTTTGATAAAAGGATAACTGGAAATCTGATTGGAGTTGCAGGCTTTGAGTTGTATACAAAAATACGGGAGGAAAGATGATTAGCAATGAGGCATATATATATATATATATATATATATATATATATATATATATATATATATATATATATATATATATATATATATATATATATATATAATTGTGAATATGAGTAAGATATTTTGGAAAATGAAAATTCCCATACATTAACATAAAAATAGAGAAAAAGATGATTCAGAAATGTACTAAAAAGTAAGAAAGAAATGGAGAGAGGCTTTATAACTGAAATATAGTCTACATGGGCCTGGTTTCAATTCCTGTATCATCTGAATAGGTCATGCTAAATGAGCAAGACCTTCTGGGGGTCTTGTCACTGAGTCACCAGAACATGGGCCTGGCAAGTCCAATAACGACCTTCCCACCACCACACAGCTGTGCCTAACTGTAGTGGTAACATCTCAATTAAACAGCTTAAACTTATGGTCCCTGACTGGGATCGATTTGACGCCATGCAAATGCAAGGCAAATGTGTGCCACTGTACTAACCAGGAGTCTTGAGTTGACAGATGAAATATAGAAATATTTATTAAACATATAAAGTGAATGAAAACCAGAACTGAGCTCTTTTAGAGTTGAAGGATTTACAAAATAAAATTGAGACTCCTTGTGGAAGTGATGGTTGAAGGTGTAAGGAGGGCGATTAAGAGGTTGAAGACTGGGAAAACAAATGGAATTCATTTAATTATAAGTGAGATGAAGTAGTAGTGGTATGGTGATGATTGTTTGGCTGACCAGTATGTGAAAGGTGTAGCCTACATGGTTGAAGGAAAAAATACCAGTAGGGTTGTTAAGAGGCAGAAATGTTCCTCGGTAGGCTATTCAAGTAACTATGATAAGGGGAACTGTAAAACTTACAGATATATAATGTTAGTTTACCAGAGAAGTAATAAGGTAGAATTTTGAATAAGATTAAGACATTTAGAAGGACTGATATGAGAAGAATAGTGTGCTTATGCAGGATGATAGTTTTTGGACCAGGTGTTTTTTTTAATGATAAAGTTTTATAAGCAGTTTGAAATCTAATTAAAAAGATTTTTTTCCAATACATAATGATAAAAAAAGGATAATGAAATTAATAGAGCTATCATGGAGGGTGTTGATGATATATTGTATAGATCATAATTTTTTACGAATGTTAAAAATTTCCATGAAGGAATGCGAAGAATGACTAATGTTCATATGTAAGATGGTACTAGATTGGGGATAGGGAAGAAAAACTAGGAAATCTAGTATAAGAGTTTGAAAGCATTCTCTGGAGAATTTGATTATGTATAAAAGGAAGAGTGAAGCCAGTGGAGCAATTAATATCAATATAAACTATATATATATATATATATATATATATATATATATATATATATATATATATATATATATATATATATATATATATATATATATAAGTACATGTGTGCAACCACACATAAACACACATTTATTATTATTATTATTATTATTATTATTATTATTATTATTATTATTATTATTATTATTATTATTATTATTATTACTACTGCTACTACTACTACTTGCTAAACTACAACCCTAGTTGGAAAAGCATGATGCTATAAGCCCAAGGGCTCCAAACGGCAACAAATAGCCCAGTGAGGAAAGCGATTTCTGCTCCAAGACAGTGGAACACTATAGAGGCTATTATTATTATTATTATTATTATTATTATTATTATTATTATTATTATTATTATTATTATTATTATTATTATTATTATTATTATTATAAATTGCTAAGCTACAACCCTAGTTGAAAAAGCAGGATGCTATAAGCTCAGGGGCTCCAACAGGGAAAATAGCTCAGCGAGGAAAGAAAAAAGGAAAAATAGAATATTCTAAGAATAGTAACATTCAGATATATATTTCCTATATTAACTATAAAAATCTAATAAAACAAGAGAAAGAGAAGTAGATAGAATAGTGTGCCCGGATGTACCCTCAACCAAGAGAACTTTAACCCAAGACAGTGGAACACCATGGTATAGAGGCTATGGCACTACCCAAGATTAGAGAACAATGGTTTGGCTTTGCAGTGCTCTACTTTTAGAAAAGCTGGTTGCCGTAGTTTAAAGAGGGTCTTCTACCTTTACCATAAGGAAAGTAGCCACTGAACAATTATAGTCCAATAGTTAACTTCTTGAGTGAAAAAGGAATATTTTCGCAATCTCAGTGTTGTCACGTATACAAGGACAGAGGAAAATGTGGAAAGAATATGCCAGACTATTCGATGTATGTGTAGGCAAAGGAAAAATGAGCCATAACTTGAGAGATGGATCCATTGTGTACAGTACTATGTGTGTTTGTCTGGTTGATGTCTTCCAGTATATGCTTTTCAAAACTTTGCTATTAGTTTTCTATAAATATTCATTACATTTGATATACCTTATTTCCATCACATAAATATGAAATTATAATATCAGTGAAACAGCATAAATATTAAAGGTTTCAAAAGATAAGTGACTGAGTGCTATACATTATTATTATTATTATTATTATTATTATTATTATTATTATCATTATTATTATTATTATTATTATTATTATTATTATTGTTATTATTATTATTATTATTACTATTATCAAAGGTAGTAAAGCATGTGTTAGAATAGGAAATGAAGTGAGTGATAGGTTTCCGGTGAGAGTGGGGCTGAGACAGGGATGTGTGATGTTGCCGTGGTTGTTTAACTTGTATGTTGATGGAGTGGTGAGAGAGGTGAATGCTTGAGTGCTTGGGCGAGGATTAAAACTGGTAGACGAGCATGACCATGAATGGGAGGTAAATCAGTTGTTGTTTGCGGATGATACTGTACTGGTTGCAGACACAGAAGAGAAGCTTGACTGATTAGTGACAGAATTTGAAAGGGTGTGTGAGAGAAGGAAGCTGAGAGTTAATGTGGGTAAGAGTAAGATTATGAGATGTACGAGAAGGGAAGGTGGTGCAAGGTTGAATGTCATGTTGAATGGAGAGTTACTTGAGGAGGTGGATCAGTTTAAGTACTTGGGGTCTGTTGTTGCAGCAAATGGTGGAGTGGAAGCAGATGTACGCCAGAGAGTGAATGAAGGTTGCAAAGTGTTGGGGGCAGTTAAGGGAGTAGTAAAAAATAGAGGGTTAGGCATGAATGTAAAAGAGTTCTATATGAAAAAGTGATTGTACTAACTGTGTTGTATAGATCGGAGTTGTGGGGAATGAAAGTGATGGAGAGACAGAAATTGAATGTGTTTGAGATGAAATGTCTAAGGAGTATGGCTGGTGTATCTCGAGTAGATAGGGTTAGGAACGAAGTGGTGAGGGTGAAAACGGGTGTAAGAAATGAGTTAGCAGCTACAGTGGATATGAATGTGTTGAGGTGGTTTGGCCATGTTGAGAGAATGGAAAATGGCTGTCTGCTAAAGAAGGTGATGAATGCAAGAGTTGATGGGTAGATGGATGGAGTGAAGAAAGCTCTGGGTGATAGGAGGATAGATATGAGAGAGGCAAGAGAGCATGCTAGAAATAGGAATAAATGGCGAGCGATTGTGACGCAGTTCCGGTAGGCCCTACTGCTTCCTCCGGTGCCTTAGATGACTGCGGAGGTAGCAGCAGTAGGGGATTCAGCATTATGAAGCTTCATCTGTGGTGGATAACGTGGGAGGGTGGGCTGTGGCACCCTAGCAGTACCAGCTGAACTCGGTTGAATCCCTTGTCAGGCTGGGAGGAACGTAAAGAGTAGAGGTCCCCTTTTTGTTTTGTTTTTTCCATTTGTTGATGTCAGCTACCCCCCAAAATTGGGGGAAGTGCCTTGGTATATGTATGTATGTATGTATGTATGTATGTATGTATGTATTATTATTATTATTATTATTTTCAATTAACAAAGAAGGTACCATAAGAATAATGACATTACACTATTGCATTTTATTTGGGATACAAAAGAATCATATCTTTCAGCATAATGATGATTAACTTTCTTTTAATTTTATGGTCTTCATTAACTTTTTAGTTTGCGAAGACATAAACTTCTTAGAGTATAGATGAACTTAATTGCTTCTTATACACTTTTGCCAATCCTCTTGTCTAAATTGATGTGCATTTTATGTGATATTAGCTTAATCTAAAAATATTTTTGATTGCATTTATTGATCTATATATTTTATATAAGTGCAGGTCTTCCTTTCTCTTAAAATCATATTATTTTTCTTCTACTCAATATGTTATCTTGAATTTTATTTTCTTATTGTGTTACTTGATTACTTTGATGGGTGTGTTTTTGGTCGTGCCACACACGCTATACGAATTAAAAAAAAATAGCTAAAAAGAGTTATAAGATAATCACTCGTTTACAACTAAAATCAGTACACAGCAATTATTGAAAATCAGTACGATATTTGATGCAACTCCTTTCCCCTGGTGGCCGAGTAGTGAACCAATACAACGCATCAACAATGGCTGACATTAGGAAGATGTCCTAAGCGAATTTTACGTCAATTATGTCGCCCTTGGAGTTATGCCACAAGTAGGTGTTATGCCGGATGAAACAATAAATTTAGGTGGGACTCTTCTGTGCATGCACATTGCCAGTTGTATTTAGAAATTTTAGCAAACCAGACGATTGTTTTGGACGTTACTTTTGGGAGGAGGTGCCTGCCTTTCTCTCTGAAAACTTATAACTATAGTATATCGACAGATTTTCTCGTGACATTTCGTGCTTGTTCAATTCCATAGAGATCTCTATAGTATCCTGTATTTTGTGAACTATTAATGATGTCTGTGTAACCTTTTCCCCATATGTCAATGTGTATTGGTTTCATTTGGGGCGAGATAGTTTTCCTTCAGTGCATGTTTTTAGTAATGTTCGCACAATAACGTTAGATATTTTTAGTCTATGCATTATACATAAAATTAGGTAGGCTTTTATATGGATATATCTTTGAGGTGTTCATGTGTACTTGAAGCTTGGCTCGACAGTCTTTAATATGAGGAGGTAGGTCCACACTTCATTCAGCCCAGTTGGTCATGTTGACAGGCGAGTTGGGTAGCCGTAGTATATGATATGAAACCAAAGAGGTAAAGTTATTCTATGTAATTATACTAGATTAGAGTAACTAAACATTGATTACAGTATGTGGAGGTTTTTAATTTTTGGCAAAGAATAGTACGACTTTATTTAATGGGTCTAGACAGGTCTTCAGTCCTTGTATAGTAATCCATTCCTTATTTAGTCAAATCTTTGAGATAGGTTGCATGCTTACTTGATTAACAATGAATTAAAGTGTGCATAAAGCCAAAACACAATTTGTCTTCATGCTAGTAAACAGTTTCTTAATGAAGTTATATGGAAGTTTGCTTTTATTTCACCTAACTTACCTTGAATTGTATAATAAAAGTTAATAGTGTCTGGTTACTTTTCTTAGCTTTGCATTTTCAAATATTTTTGGGTCCCCATTGAGTTTGATCCAGTCTTGCTTATGTAATTTGGTCAGCCTGTTAATTTTATAAATTAGCTCTTTCAAGCTGTCAGTAGGCCTGAGAGCATACAAGCTAGGTACTGGCACTTTAGAGAAAATATATGATTATATCTATTTTTATATGTATATTAAATATAGATATATATATATATATACACATGTATATATATATATATATATATATATATATATATATATATATATATATATATATAACGTGATCATGTCAAAGGTATCTTGCTTTTTCAATATCTTTGTCATTTTCATGCATTTCACTTAACTTTCAGTACATGATTTTTATTCACAAACCCTCTGTATTATTTTAACTGTCATTAGTTTTCCTATTAGTCCCTGTGTCATCTGTTTTACTTTCTCAATCAAAATCCTACCACACATCTTTGGTATATGAAGTAAATTTTATGCTGCCATAATACAAGTCTCTGTATACATAGATATGAGCACAAACCATTACCTTTTATGTAGAATACATAACAGAATGATATGGATATATTCATTCAAGCCTGATAACAAAGGAGTTAACAGTTGTTAGGTAGGTGAGAAGAGGATCTCCCTACCCATCTGATATAACCCGGTCACATAATTGGCCTTTGTCATGGTTTGACATTTTGTAGAGTGCCTTCACTTGCCTCTCCCATTATTGTTATTATTCCACTAGAGTAATCGTGTGATTGATTGTTTGTTATAAATTAATTTTATTGTTTATTGTAGACTACATCTTGGGTAAAAGTACAGATTTGTCGAGATGTATGGGCATGAATGGGGTGTGTTGGAGATTTACAGTACAGCATGTGTTCTGTGACCATTGACCCTCACCAATATTGTTAATTTTAGGTGGGGCCATCTCTATCCCAGTTTCGTTTTACTATCTCCTTTTGTGCGTGTGTAGAATAAGATGAAGACTAAGAAGTGTTTACTATTGTTATAAGTGAATATTCCTTCTTTGACACAGAAGAAACTCTTTAATCCCTTCCGTTCTGCTCCCCGAATCGATCCATTGGTTCTCCTTTGAGTATTGTTCAGGCTTCTCGGTCTGTTGGAAGTACAAATTAGGTGTGTGGTCCTTGTGAGTCTGCATTCCCTTATCGACCTGTTCATGCCCGGAGAGTTTAGAATTCCTAAGGAAGGTGTGATATCCATATTTATTCCTTGGGATTGTTTTTTTTATTGTTTCTAGATCATCTTTTTTTTTTTTGGTTAAGTTGACTCAAAAAATTTCTTGGATTGGTGTTCGTAATGTCTACATCTGTTGCAGCATCTGCAATGGTGCCAGTTGATAGTCATTTTGGTTTCCTCCATGATTGCTAGACCTTAACTCTCCATCCTTTGAATTTACTGGTGAAGAAGAGGCCTTAGTAGCTAATTAGGTGAAGAAGCTAGAGACTGTTTCGTCCCTGTTGTCTTTATTTTTACTTACCTATTCTTCTTTGCGGCCTGCTTTTTGTTTGGCTAGATGTACCTCATACAAGCGTAGTCAGATATAAGTTGTTGGCCCAGAGAGTTTTGGGGTTCTCAGTGACTTGTTGGCCTCCGTGCTGAACAGAAAGCTCCTGTTGTTTTGTTCACCTGATTCATTGAGTGCTTGGCTTTACATTGGTCATTCTGCGTCTTAAGATGACCCTGATTTCTCTGGAGATGATCCAGCATCTCTCTCAAATAAAGAGAGGGTTTTCTCTTAGGACAGCAAGATACTCTTGGAAGTCCTTGGCAGCCCGTTACTGAAGGGAAATGAGTTATCAAGGTGTGTTAACTTCAAGGTTTCCCCTTATTTCTAGTTTGTTCCAACACGGAGTACTTACCTTGAACTACTTTCTTAGGAGTATCTGGGATTCTCTTCCCAACCGACCAGATTTTTGAGTAGTTTCCCCATCTTCCGTTTTCTCTAGTGGGGTCCCTCCGTGGCGGATAGATACTCGCCCTGCGGCGACCCAGGTCAAAGTGCGAGAGCATGGACGTAGGTCTCGGTCGCCAGTAAGCTTCTGGTCGCAGCGCTGTTCACTTCTCGCCGCTCTCTCACATCCTGTCCGACCCTTTGTGTTACCACGTGGTTCTCTCGTGTTTCCCATTCCTTTGTGCCCCCTTTTATCCACCTCCCTTCCCAGTGTCTTGGGTTGCTTGGTGTTCCTAGTGTTGCATTATGGAATCCCAACGTCGTTGCCCCGGGCTTAAGGCTGGTAAGTCCTGTGGTGCATGGCTTTCGAAGCCTGAGGTAGACCCTCATTCGCTGTGCTCCTCGTGCAGGGGCAGTGTTTGTTCCCCGTCGGCCACGTGTCCGGAGTTTGCAGCCTGGTCCGAAGTCCAGTGGGCCCTGTACGCCACAAAGAAGAAGAAGGGGGCGAAGCGGTCCCCCAAGAAGGTAGGCGCCTCTTCCCCTTTGGCTTCTCCTGCTGCCCCTTCGGAGCGAGGTTCCCCGTCTCCTTCCCCTACCCTGAGTAGGGGACGAGGTAAGTCCGTTGCGGGGAAATGGCCCATTGCCGTTCCCAATGAGTCTTGATTTTATTGATGTTGGGATGTTGTTGTGTCGCAGGCATGTGGGGGGCCTGCTGGGTGGGTGGGAGTGTGTTCGGGAGACGAGGCCCTGGTTCCCGCAGGACCCGTCTCTTCCGAAGACCCGGTGTGGGGGAAGACTGCTACGGCTCCTTCCCCCACTCCGTGGCAAGGTGTTTCAGGTACCGCAGCACCTGGGGGAGACGCAGACAAAGAGAGGCAGCCGACAGGTTCGTCAGACCCCGACTCCATCGTCTGGACGGCCCCAAGGACACCCTTCAGATCGCCGATGCGTCAGGAAGAAGAGTTTGAGGGGTGGTTCGCATTAAGGAAGGCCCTACAGACTCCCCCGGCGCCGTCGTCAACGCTCCCGCCTGATTTCATGCAGCCTTTCATGCCTATAGAATAACATCAGGATCCTGCATCAGTAACGGAGGACTCGAAGGACTCGGCCAGCTCCTCCTCCAGCTCTTCTTCCTCTTCCTCATCGTCGTCGTACGACTCATCGTCTTAGGAAGACGACAACTCCCGGGAGGGGAGAAGGAAGAGGAAGAGGTCCCATAAGTCGAAGTCTTGTTCCCATTCAGGCCTTTCAGAAAGAAGTCAAAATCATCGAAGAGGAAGAGCAAGCACAGGCGCCCTTCCAAGGACAGGTGGGCTCAGGCAGCTTTCCCCCATAGCAGGTCGGTCAGGGCATCTGCCACTCCAGTGTCTGCCTCCTTGGCCCCAGGAACCGCCCCTATGCCCCTGTCACCCTTGTCGACCGCTCGACCCGCACGCCGGTCGAAGCTGTCGACTCAAGTCAGCTTTGCCGTCCCTCTGCCCGCCAAGTCACCGGCTCCATCCGCCTAACAGAGAGAGCCGCTGTGCCGGCCCGGCTACTCTTCTTATGGACCCGGTACCACGGCAGCTCAGCTAAAGCACCCTGGGTACCCGGTGGTACATCGTGGGACCCATGGCTCTCCCCGAGCAGAGGTAGACCCATGGCTCTCCCCGAGCGGAGGTAGACCCATGACGGCTACCTCCGTCCCGGCGGCTCCACCCATGGTGGAAGAACCCGCCCCATCGATTCGCCCAGAAGAGGAAGACGTAGCCTCCCACATGGACACGGCGCGGAGGACCAGGTGGTCGATGGCTTGATAGACGTCGGGGACTGTACGTCAGATGAGGTGTCTTCCTACAGGAAGGTTCTGGCCCTCATCAGGCGTCGTCATCGCCTGGATGAACCAAAGCCGTCGACGGAGCAGGCTTGGCTCCCGGGGTTGGGGAGGATGGTGGATAACCCTGTCCAGCAGAAGCCATCCTTGACCTTCCCCTTAGCTCCTGATGTCAAGCTCGGTAGGGAGCATGTTGGCAGGTACGTCGCGGGGCAGGTGAACTCCTTCAGGGCCCAGGGGTCCTTCAAGTTACTTCCGGGTTTGAGGACCCAGAAACGGTTCCACATCCCCGACGGTCAGCACTCGGGGCTCCGTTTGGTAGAGGCAGCAGTAGCCTCCCTCAACCAAGGCAACACCGAAGATAGGACCGTCTCTGCCCCGGTGTGCTTCTCTCTGGCCGTGGCTTCCATGATGGAAGATACGGCGCAAGACATTGTCAACGTAACTTCTTGGCTTGACTGGTGGGCCTGTACGATGGTGAGCTTCCAGCTGTCCCACGATCTGGCGGTTCCGGAGAACCAGGCTCTACTTCAGGAACTTACACGCTCAGGGGAAGGCTATGAAATTCCCCACCTTCCAGTCTCTCTCTCAGACAGCCCATTGGTTGCTTCGGAGGAGGGATACAGTCCTCAACAAGATGTCCCGTAAGCTCCCCAAACGAGAGGCGAATTGTTTGAGGAACTCGCCAGTGTGGGGCGAGTCCATCTTCCCCCTGAAAGCGGTAGAAGAGACTATGGAGAGAGTCTGGAGGCTAAAATAAACAGCGGACCCCAGACACTCAGCCGTGAGACGGCCCTCGCACAGAAGGGTTTTACCAGAAGGGTCCCACCTTCCTACATCCCAGTCGAGGAGAGACTCCCCTTCGTCAACCTGGCAGCAGTCGTCTCAGCCCCCCCGTAGAGGAAGTTCTACCCCTCAGGCCTCCTTTAGGCCTAAGTACTCCGGCTCTAGGAGAGGTCGTTCAAGCCGCGCCTCCAGAAGGAGGTAGGAAGAGAGGCCCCCCTCTCCTGCCGAAGCCTCAGGTAGGGGGATGCCTCAAACATTTTTGGCAAGCATGGCGGGACAACGGGACGGACCCATGGTCCGTAGCAGTCCTGAAGGAGGGATACAGGGTCCCCTTCCTGACGGAGCCGCCCCCTCTGATTCCCGATCATCGAGCGGAATGGCTGGCACCCAAGGACCTCTTGAAGAAGGCAGCTTTACAGGAGGAGGTGTCAGCTATGCTGAACAAGGGAGCCCTAGAACTAGTGGAGGATCCATCCCCAGGGTTCTACAGCAGGCTCTTCCTGGTAGAGAAGGCGACCGGGGTGGAGACCGGTCATCGACCTCTCGGTCTTCAACAAGTTTATCAGCAAGACGGACTTCAAAATGGACACTCCGAAGTCAGTGCTGGCAGCGTTAAGAGAAGAGGACTTCATGATGTCCCTGAACCTCAAGTATGCATATTTCCAGATCCCTGTCCAACCCTCCAGCAGGAAGTTCCTCAGAGTGAAGTGGGGTTCCCAGTCTCTGCAGTTCAGGACCCTTTGCTTCGGCCTGTCGACGCCCCCTCAGGTGTTCACAAGAGTGTTCACCACAGTGTCAGTCTGGGCGCACAAAAAGGGGATCCGGCTGATCTGCTACCTGGACGACTGGTTGCTTCTTTCAGCCTCAGAGGCAGTTTTGAAGGAACAAGGCGTGGAGTTGTTGCGGTTCTGCAGGGACTTGGTAGTCACCATCAACATGGAAAAGTCGCAGTTAGTACCCTCCAACAGAATGACATACCTGGGGATGGTCCTAGACCCGAAGTTGGGGAAAGCATTCCCCTCCGCAGAGAGGCTCGAGAAGTTGGATCAGATCCTTCTCCCCTTCCTAACAGACGTACCCAGGAAAGCCAAGGATTGGCAGAGACTGATAGGCCACCTGGTATCACTGGAGAAGTTGGTTCCCCGAGGAAGACTCAAGCTGAGAGAGGTTCAGTGGAACCTAAAGGAACTCTGGTCCCCGGGGGAGACTCCGCACATGGTGGTCGGCGTGTTATCGGAGACAAAAGAGACGTTGAAGTGGTGGTCCGACAGGACGAGCACTCTAAAAGGAATGCCTTTCGCGACCACCCCTCCGGAGATGTTGCTCTTCACGGACGCATCGAAAGAGGGGTGGGGAGCTCATCTCCAGGAAGAAACGGCAAAAGGCAAGTGGTCCCAAGAGGAGAAGACCTTACACATAAACGTGCTCGAGTTGTTAGCGGTCCAAAGAGCTTGCATGAGGTTCGTTCATCGTCTCCGAGGAAACACGGTGGCCCTCATGTGCGACAACGCCACCGTGGTAGCCTACGTGAAGAATCAAGGAGAGCTCAAGTCAAGGGAACTGTGCGACCTCACGGCGGAGATCCTGGATTGGCCGAGAAAGAACACATCGAGCTGACTGCCAGGTTCATTCCGGGGAAAAAGAATGTCTTAGCCAACGGCCTCAGCAGGATAGGTCAAGTGGTAGGCTCAGAATGGTCCCTACACCCGGAGGTAGCCCAGACACTCCTAGGCAAATGAGGGTCCCCAGTGATAGATCTGTTCGCCACGAGGATCAACACCCAGCTCCCAGTATTCTGCTTTCCAGTCCCGGATCCTACAGCAGCATTCGAGGACGCCTTTCAGCATCCATGGGACGGTCTCGACGCATACGCCTTCCCTCCCTTTGGAACACTCAGACAAGTTCTCAACAGAGTCAGACAGTCAAAGAACCTGCAGATGACTTTGGTAGCACCCTGGTGGCTGGAGAGAGAATGGTTCGCAGACCTGAAGGAGTTAGCAATTCTCCCACCGTGGCCGCTGCTAGACAGGGAAGGCCTTCTCCGTCAGCCCCACTTCAAAAAGTTCCATGAAAATGCTTGGTCCCTCCGGCTACACGCGTGGAGGTTATCGAGCGTTTGTTGAGGAAGGAAGGGTACTCGTCAAGGATCGCCACGAGGATGACAGGTTATCTTAGGAGATCATCAGTCGTAGTCTACCAGGCAAAATGGGCTACGTTTGTAAATTGGTGCACCTCCCAGAACCTGAGGCCGCTGGCTGTATCTATTCATGAAATAGCAGACTTCCTTGTTCACCTGAGGGACGACCTAGGAATATCCATCCCGGCGATTAAGGGAGTTCGAGCCGCACTGGGCCAAGTCTTCCTCCTCAAAGGACTCGACCTCGGAGCATCCCGACAGATCTCTATGCTCATAAAGAGTTTCGAAGTCATGCTCCCCCCCGCTCCTCCAGAGTGCTGCAATGGGACGTAGCCAGGGTCCTCAACTGCCTTACCAGGCCACCCTTTGAACTGCTCAGGAACATTCTCGATAAGGATCTTACTCTTAAGACGGTCTTCCTCCTAGCCCTAGCTTCCGCCAAACGAGTCAGTGAGCTATACGGGCTGTCGTACGAGGTCTCACACTCGAAGGGTTGGAAAGACCTGAGTTTTAAGTTTCTCCCAGACTTTGTAGCCAAGACCCAAAATCCTGCCTTCTGGGATCCCAAGTTCGAAAGCTTTTCGGTCACAGCCATCCCACGTTCGAACAATCCCGAAGACTTATTGTTGTGCCCGGTCAGGTGGGTCAGAAAGTACCTAGAAAGGACAGCCAGACTTCGTCCTGAGATCAAGAGTGTGTTCGTCTTCGCAGGCCCGGTTAAGAAAGCGGTGTCCAGAAACACCATCATCTTCTGGCTCAGACAGGTCAAAGAGGGCTTATGACAGCGACAGTTCCACATTGCCAGGTAAACCTCGACCCCATGACATTAGGGGTCTCAGCACCTCCTTGGCCTTCGACAAAAACATGGCAGTGGGCCAGATCCTGAAAGCAGGTACGTGGGCCAGGCAGTCTACGTTTACCGCCCATTACCTGAAAGACTGTACTAGGAAGTTCCTGGACTCCTTCTCCATCGGACCAGTCATTTCCGCGCTCCAACAGGTATAAGGTTGAAGCCCCGGGGAAGCCCGTGGGAAGTAATTCCAAGCGACACAAGATACTCCGTACTACCCCCTTTCCTGCTTCCCCCTGTTCCCTTTCCTTATCCTCCGCCCATGTGAGAGTTGATCGTTTGAGACGCCCATGCTCGGATGAAGATTGTAAAGAGGTGAGTTACAGAGGCACTGAAAAGATTTTTGCGTAGTTCTTCTCGAGTCTCCTATCCCGTTTTTTGTGGTCGGTCAGAACATAGCCTCCTATTTAGGTTCAATCAGATAGTTTCATTTTGGGTCTCCCGGCCTGTAAATTCACTCCCTCCTCCTAAGGTATAAGTCTCCTAAGAAAGTAGTTCGAGGTAAGTACTCCGTGTTGGAACAAATCACAAATTTTAAGTAATTTGTATTTTTCCTAACAGTACTTACCTCGAACTACTTTCGGGTTATGGCCTGCCCAGCCTTCCCCGAGTGTCTTACAGGAGTTTGAATGTATAGTTATCAAAGCCTACTGACAACCGAGACCTAGGTCCATGCTCTCGCACTCTGACCCGGGTCGCCTCAGGGCGAGTATCCATCCGCCACGGAGGGACCCCACTAGAGATAGGGGAAACTACTAAAAATCTGGTCGGTTGGGAGGAGAATCCCAGATACTCATAAGAAAGTAGTTCGAGGTAAGTACTGTTAGAAAAATACAAATTACTTAAAATTTGTTATTTTAATAATGCACATGGTGATAACATTTATATTGAAGTTTAATTATCATTCTACAACTACTATAATGTATTCCTGATGAAAGCCGTAAGATTATAGGAGAAGAAGCTTTCAGGACTAGATAGTAAATTAAGCAACATTCAGCAGTTGGAGTTTTTCTTTTAGTTTGGTTCTGAGACCTTGTGGATGAAAGGAGTTGTGTAAAGTAGATTTTCTTTGGATTTTGCATACTATGTACATATTTGGCAATTATCTACTGTATACTATAATGTATTTAGTTATACTTTAGTTAAAGATAGAGATTTTGTTCTTACGCATATACAAAGTTTTCGTCCTCTAAATGGGGAATATATTTTCATTGCGAGCTAGAATGGCCATTGAAATCGATAAGGAGGTACTGGAGTCAACAGTAGGTGGTGAGCATGAGTGAGAATCCCTGTTGCTCCACATGTTGAAAGTTTGTCCCTTTTGTTTTCATTTTGACAAGTAAGAGCTGTTGTGCCCTTGCCTTATTCATCTTTATTTTTCTTTCAGGAAGTAAACGCTGGCTGATGATTGTGATGAATGCGAAGCAAGAGATTTGTATTTGACAGGGAATGGATGGACATTGTAACTGGTTTACTTCAAAACTTGCTGTTGATCCACTCTGTGTGTCTTGTAAAGGACATGATTGTTCATGATCATCCCCATGTGCCAAGTGTACAGTAAGTCATGGCCTCCTGTACAGTGACAGGCATGTAACTTGAGGGGGAGGAAGAGAGGTAAGCCCTTTACTTGCTTTGCCTTGACAATTCCCTAGAACACCAAAAAAGACTTTTGCGTCCTTCGTCCACTCATTGAGTGTATATGCTACCATCTCTCCTGTGCATACGCCCCTGGATCAGTCCTCAGGTAGTATGTGGCAGGAACAAAGAGCACCTGGAGCTACGTCTGCTGACTTTTCAGGTTTGGAGGTATAAGGGGTTGTCTCAGTGTTTCCCACCCACTATTGAAGGCGGGAGGCTCTTCTCCATTTCTGTGCAGACCACTGTCAGTGATTTTGACCTAATGAAGGCTTGGTCCTCCTTAGGCCCATTATGACTCTGCTGAGTTAATGGGTAGGTAAGGCTACCTCACTCTCGTCCCATTGTGATGTCAGTGGTGAAAGGCGTGGATATCGTGCCCCAGTGTCAGTGACTCTAATGGTGGCTCTCCGTAAATCCAAAATCACTGTAAAGACTTTATCTTTAACTCCAGTGCCTAGCAGAGAAGTTTGTCATTTGTCGGCCCTGGGGACGAAAGTGTGTATTACCCTGGTTCTGGGTGTCACCTTGTGCATCACCCGACCTTGTCATCCCTGTGCATCGACCTTCCTTGTGGTGGGGGTTCTGTTGCTCGTAAAACCTGCTCCTTTTGTGCTCATGACCCCACTTGTATCAGTGTTGCAAGTCCCTATGAGTGTGCTTACCCCGTCCCCCATGACAGTGTTTCCTGTTAATGTGGTTCCTGTTGGAGCAATCCGTGTGGTTTCTTTTCTCTGGGAAGCGTTTTCATTGTTGGTTGCTCAGATCACGACACCTCTACTTACAAAGCCCTTGTTGAGGATTAGAAAGAGAAGAAATGTACACATTCTTCTTCCTTCTCCAACCCCTTTTGGACTTCCAACTCTGAAGTTGACTCTTTTAAGAAGAGGAAGAAGTTCAGGAATGCCAGTTGTTGTAAGGAAAGGGTTTGTTACTGCACTACCTCTTTCCTGGGATGTGGGTATATATGACACCCGAATAGTTCCCCAGACTTATGTCCTTGTAGATACGGGTGTTCAAAGTTTTTCTTTGTATTTTTACAAAGACAATATCATGGAACTCACTAACTCTCTTGGCCGAAGCCAAAGCGAGTAGAAAAAACCATCTCCCATGTAAGGAGGCGATCTGTTGCCTAGTATAAAGGTTGGTAGAGAGGGACCTCCAGAGACTGAAGGACCCGAACCGTGTTCTAAGGAGGTCTTAAGTTCCGACCGGGGAAAGTCATCTGAAAACTTTGTATGACGAATATGGATTTTTTGAGCATATGTCCCCCCTCATGATTATTATCAATTTAATGTTTCTTTTTGGATATTAAAAACCAAAACAAAGTTATTTATCATAATTTAATCATAAATAGATCCCTTTTCTCAATATCTTGCTTCTTTAGGCGAGACAGTCGCTCCATCATATCTCTCCTTCACTAACTCCTCTAATTTTGCCGGTATTACCCACTTTTGAACTCTTATTAGAGTGAATTTTTTTCTTTTGTTTGCGAGATGTTGAAATTGTCTATTCCTCTTAGGCATAATGAAATTCTTGCCGAAATTGAGATATAGACGTTAAAACGAGTGAATGTCAGAGGTCAAACTCAAACGTGTACTCTCTATGAGGTTTGTGGTAGGGCTAAAGGCCGAAGGGTGTATTATCTGTGTAATTCATTGTCTTGTGATTCATGGAATCTATACAGATGCCATTGCTCACAATTTGTTTTTACATTAAAATGTAATAATTATAAAAATTTACAATAACAGAAGAAATACTGCATTTTCTTGTAGGGAGCAATGTTTTTGATTTATTGAGTTACTTTTACTAATTACCCTGTAACTTAAAGTAATAGGAATTTTGACAAAATATTCTGTATATGCATTTTCCTTTTCCAAACGAAGCTCTGTGAATTTTTCCAGGATTTTGTGGTTTTCTTTCTATACCCCACATATATTTGTATATCAACCAGCCCCCTTAAGAAAGAGAAATTTTGGTTACAAACATTTTCAACGTTCTCCAACCGAATTCCGGACACTATTTTAACTCGGGCTACGCCCATATGCTTGCCCTACTTACATGTGTGTGTTACTGGTCAGTAGATAGACATGTTTATATTAGTCCAACAATAGATTGAAGATACTTTTCAATCTTATCCTTTGGGAGTAGTTGGTTGTGTTCGGTAGTTACCGTCCGGTCTATTGTCCGGAAGGTATTCTCCGTGGAGAGTTGCTGTGATAACAAGCAGTACTGGCTAGCTGGTTTACCAATTTGTATCATTCCTACTCTGCCAACCCCCCCCCCCCCTAGATTAGTGGCAGTAGGAGGGAGGACAGGATATCCCCCCTTCATAGCAGAAGCTGGCAAGTAGTTGCACGTCTTAACATTATCTCAATATATTTTTCTTGCTACGCAATCTCCCTACCCCTCGGAATGAACCGCAAATGGTGGGTGGCAGACAAGAACCTCTGCTAAGAGGCGAATCTTTTTGACCCCCCTCTGGAACTGATGCTCTCTTCAGGTACATCATAACAAGGTTGATGGGGGAAATATTCAGATGGACAGAAGACAGCTAGGTGTCCCCCATCTGCTCATATCATTCCTGACAACAGGAATGTGTTTGCAGACAATCTGAACAGGGCGACTCAGATAGTGGGCTCTGAGTGTCTTTGAATCTTCTAATAGCCCACTGTGGACCTGTTTGTAGTTGCCCTGAACTTCAGGCTCCCGCTCAACCGTTCCACAGTCCCAGACCCCCAGGCTCTCGAGCATGATGTATAACAACAGTTGAACACCGTAGATGTGTACACATTCCCCCGTTTGGTCTGGTGAGAAAGTCCTCATCCAATTCAGAATAAGCAAGAACTTATCAATGACTCCAATAGCTCTGCTATGGCATCATGCAGAATGGTTCTCAGACCTTCTGCAGCTTCTGAGGGAACTTCCTTCACAGCACGATTTACTAAAACAGCCACTTGCCAACATCCTTCACAAAGTCGTAGCTTTGCTTCGACTTCACGCCAGGAACATTTTCAGCACCTCCTCTCTCTAAGAATATCTAGACACCTCAGATGCTTTTCAGCATCAGTTTTCCAGGCGAAGTGGTCGGTCTTTTGTGACTGATGTCGTGGAAAGGGTATCACTCCCCTCAATCCCTCTACTCATACAAAGTTTTAAGATGACTTGTCCCCGGTCAGAACTTAGACCTCCTCCTCTCTGAAGGTCCCTCTCTACCAACCTTTATGCTAGGCAACAGATAGCCTCCTTACAAGGGAGATGGTTTTTTCTACTCGCTTTGGCTTCAGCTAAGAGTTAGTGAGTTGCATGATTTATCTTCTGACGTCTCCTACTCTAGAAGATTGGGGAGAAGCAGTTCTCAGCTTTGTCCCTGATTTCATTATTAAGACTCAAAATCCAGGTGTGCTGCACCCTAGGTTTGGCCCATTCCGAATAGAAAGTCTTTATGTTGTAACCAAAGATCCAGACCAACTGGGGCTTTGCCCAGTGATGAGTCTGAGGCATTACCTTAAAAGAATGGTAGTAGTTTGCTCCCGTGTGTCAGCACTGTTTGTCACCACGGGGAAGGTCAAGGGGAGGGTCACAAGGAATACCTTTTCCTCCTGGGTTTGGACGGTAATTGAGTTTTCTCTTAATCCAGACCCCTCTTCCTTCCAAATGACCAAGAGCTCATGACTTCAGGGGTATTGCAACATCCCTGGCATTCAAAGAGAACTGCTCAGTGGTGCAAGTTCTGCAAGAGGGCGCGTGGATATGTCTAACAGGATTCACCGCCCACCACCTGCAAGACGTAACCACAGGAACCTGGACACGTTCTCCATAGACCCTGTGGTGGCTGCACAACAAGTGATCTGAAAAACTTCAAGCTCCTTGATCGACAAACAGCAGATGGGTGAGGGCTGAGGTTACCTGGGTTAGTCTGGGGTGAATGAGTAGAATGACTGGCTCTTTCTTCCTTTTACCTTCCCCCCCTGGGGAAAACAGCAGCATGGTCCCACATCACAAGCTGACCTTGTGTTCTCTTCAGGTAAGACTCATTTCACTTGTGTATCCTATGAATAATACTTTGTTGTGTCCCTCATACCTCTTCGAGGTATTTATATTTTGAGTTCCTACGTCATAGACCAGCCGCATTGCTAGTTTCACGAACACAAACTTTTGCAGGCCGCTAATAATGCTTGCCCCTAATAGGGCATGGCACAGGCATTTAGCGAGGGTAGGGTTCCTACTACTTCGTAGAGAGAACCCCGGGTCAGATACCAAATCCAGTTGGTAAAGGACTTCCTCCCTCCTAAGTGTGAGTCTACCCAATATAAATAGTGGAAAGTTTTGTATTTGCTTTGGAACAAATGACAAATTTGCTATAATTTGTATTTTTCTAGCATACAAACATTCCACTATTTATACGCATTATCCCACCACCCTGTCCCCCAGAAGTCCTGCCAGTAAGCAAAGTGGTTACTCAACCTACGTGTGTGAGTGAGTCGGCTACCCCACCCCCACTTGCTAACTAGCGGGTGCGGTAGTTATCCCTCTCTCAAAAATTATTATGGCTAATTCAGCTTAGCCGAAAGTAATATACCCTATATGAATAGTGGAATATTTGTATGCTAGGAAAAATACAAATTATTACAAATTTGTCATATTACTTCTAAATTTATTCTTCTATCTTTGCCAAAAGATAATCCCTAATAAATAGCTCCAGGAATCCCTAATAAATAGCTCCAGGTTTGTATCGTTAGGAAAAATACAAATCACTTTCAGATTTGTCATTTTAATGTTGAAGAACAGTAGATGAAAGCAAATACATTTTATTCTTCTAATCATATTTTATCTCCTGGTTGTAGGTTAATTGTGTGAAGGAGCAATTCTATGCAAGTGTGTCACCTTGGAGAAGCAAACCTGTGAGGTCCAATGGAATCTGCTTTGATGTGTAAATGACTCTTGTAATATACGGTAGGTGTTATAAAAGTTAAGAAAATACTAATTTTGTGGTTATATATTTTGCAGCAAAAGTAACTATTATTGTATACAAAACTTTGTATGCAGTGTTACCCTGTAAGAGAGGTTTCTTTATATTATCAGTGAAATACTACACCCCAGTTTGCATCCTGGTATAACTAAAGAAAAATTTGCTTTAAATCATCTTATGGAGTATTGGATTTCATCTCTAGTGATATATTGTATTATACTTGTCTTCATGTATCACCAACCCAAGCAAATTATGTGTACCAGTGCCTTTTTTTAACTTCTCTATTAAGTTGAGATGGTTTGAAAAAAAATTAGTGCTCCTTGCATTTTGGGGAAATCATGCTTTGACTTTGTTCCTTACTATTGATATTTTCAAGCTTGTATATTTCATATTCCATCTGGTGAATCACTGTACTGTGAGGCTGTTGATTGAGAGGATGTTCTGTATAGTTTGGCAGTGTTTGTTGTAAGATAATTCCATTATTTTTGAGGATCAGGCTCTTAGAGTAGATATGCCCTCTGATGTATAGGGATTGATGAGTCTAGCACCACCGTTTTATTTGTTCCAAAGTTCCATATAAAGTTACATTTCATCAGCAAACAATGATATTGAGGTTGCAAACACTAAAGAAACTAACAAGTTTGAGGGCTACTCGAACCCCAGTCCAGTGATCACCAGGCAGGGATATTTCCAATAGGCCACCACAACCTCTACAACAGTCTATGGCGATACAAATCTTTGAAGTTTAAGTTGATTTACATTTAGGATTGGTACTTGATCCCCTTGTTTTTCTGTGCTGATTATGGATGTATTGAGTGAAGGGCTTCAAGATTGAAAATCAATCATAAGGTTCAATACTACACGGTATTCTAGAAATTTGTTCAAGCTGTGACCAGATTGTGGAATGATCTTACTAACTGGGCAGCTGAAACGATGGAACTTCAGAAGCTCAAACATGCAGTGGATTTTTTTTTTTTTATGTTGAACAGACCAACATATGTCTCTTCAAAGTTTATAAATAGCAGATGTTATAACATTGTTACTGATCTTAAGATGTTTTTATATTCATTACTTCTCATGTAGAGTATTTATTTCCTTATCTTACTGGGCTATTTTTCCTTTTTAAGGCCCTTAGCCATAAAGCATCCTGCTTTCAATTAGGGTTGTAGCTTAGTTCGTATTGATGATAATAATATGTAGATGGTCTGGTGATTACGACAGATTTGCAAGAAAATTGAGAGAAGGGAGAGAGTGTAGCAGTATTTTCTTGAATGGGATGCTGTGGAGAGGATGTTGGTAAAACTGAGATTATGGTATCCTGCAAGGAGAGACGAGGAAGGATATTCATCATCATCATCATCATCTACGCCTATTGACACAAAGGGCCTCGGTTAGATTTCGCCAGTCGTCTCTATCTTGAGCTTTTAAATCAATACTTCTCCATTCATCATCATCTACTTTATGCTTTGTAGTCGTCGGCCATGTAGGACTACGTCTTTCAACTCTTCTAGTACCTTGTGGGGCCCCGTCAAAAGTTTGGTGACCTAATATCTCCTGGTGAGTGCAAATAGCGTGGCCAAACTATCTCCCCCTTATCATGATCTCATCCACATATGGCACTTCAGTAATCTCTCTCATAGTTTTATTTTTAATCCTGTCCTGCCATATACAGTGACCATTGTATAGCCTGATTTTTATATGCAATTTTAGGCGATTTGATTTCCATATTTTACGGAGCCTAGCCATTGTCTGATTTGCTTTTTTTCAATCTTTTATTAAACTCCAATTCTAAAGACTTCTTCCATTGATATTTCATATTCCATTGCATATTTTGTTCTCATCATCTCTTTCTTCCATGCATCTTGAGCCTCAACTTCATGGGATATTTCATGCATTCTTGTCAGCAAGCTTTGCAAGTCCTGTGGTGTTTTGCTAATAATGACAGCATCGTCAGCATACTCTAGCTCCGCTAATTTCCTATTAACAATCCAGTCCAATCCTTTTCCACCATCCCCAACAGTTCTATAATATAAAGTCCATGAGGAGGATAAACAACATAGGTGATAACACATTCCCTTGGAGTACTCCACTTTCAATGTAAATTCATTTGATAGGACTCCATTAAGGAGGCCAGCTGGCTAATGTCATTTTTTAAGGACAGGACTTTGACATTGATACCACTTAATAAGGTGACTTAGGACATCTCCAAACTGTATAGGATTTTTGCCTCTGCCTTCGGTTTTGTGACGCCAGGGGGATTTGCCCAGAAATTATTTTTTTTTAAAATTCTATCTTGATAACATTAAGAACTGGGATTACTACCTTATATAGACTTGATGTAGACCTCCAATCAAATGTAGAGTTTTTTTTTTTTTTTTTTTGCTAGAAATGAATTTTTTCATTATGGTAAAAAAATAAATCATAAAAATCAGGGGAAAAAAATTGAGAAAAAAAGTATGAAAAAAAATTGGAAAACAGGGCAACTTTTGATTGTTTTATAATGCCTTTCTAAGTTATATATCAAATTTCAATGCTATATCTATGAAATTAAGGGAGACAATAGGCATAGTTTTGAGATCCGGGCATTCAAAGTTTTTCTTTGTATTTTTCCAATGACAGTATTAACAAAGCATGATTATTTTGAATTTTATGTTCCTTTCTGGATATTAATAAACAAAAACAAAGTTGTTTATGATAATGTAATCATAAGTGAAGATCCCTTTGCTCAATATCTTGCTTCTTTAGGTGAGACGGTCACTCCTTCATCAGCTCTCTCCTTCACTAACTCTGCTAATTTTGCTGATATTTCCCACTTGTGAACTCTTATTAGAGCAAATTTTCTTATTCTTAATGTTAGCTTGATCTTGAAATTGTCTTTTCTTCTTTGTTATGATGAAATTCTTGCCAAAACCGAGAAAACAGACATGAAAACGAGTGAATGTCAGAGGTTAAATTCAAACGTGTACTCTCTGAGATTTGTGGTAGGGCTGAAGGGTATAATTTCCGTGTAATATATCGTTGTGTGACTCATGGAATCTATACAGATGCCATTGCTCACAATTTATTTTATATCAAAATTTATGATAATGGAAGAAATACTGCATTTTCTTGTAGGGAACAATGTTTTTGGTCTAAGATTTCTTTACTAATCCCCTTGCACCGTGGTTCAGTTATGGCCAAGATATCGAAACTATATTTCATAAATTTATTCTCCACTTGGTGTAGCTTCTCAATCTTATTCATAGTTCTAACATTCCAACTAAATCCATAGAGGATTCATTGGCCTAATTCATCAAAGGATAGCCAGTTTCTTTTGATGTGCAGTCCCTGCTAGTCCCTACGGATTCCAGAAGATCATCCGTCAGGCATTGAGAGTAGAAGCCAAAGAGACATAAAATGGTTACAGAATACTTTGGATTGACGCAAAGAGACGGAGTATGTGATCAAAGAATGTCAAATAGTGTAACTTGAAAATCAAGGTGAATGATGGTTATGGATTAAAAACATATTCTTAAAGGAGGATGTTGAGGTGGATTTTGGGGTTCTTGCTGCATGAGATGTTGGTCAGTAGTATGTTAATTTTAGTTTGACTAAGTGTATTAATTTTGAACTGGTCTAATTCGTATTGATTCACTTTTAAAGAGAAATCAGCTTGTCTGTTATTGCATAATACCAGGTATTTTACATAAAATTCTCCATTGCAAACTTTTCACATAATATTTATAACAATTACTGAATATTTGATTGTTTTGGACATGATTAGTGGTAGATTAAGGTACACTTTTAATTAAAGGTTTGTACTTATGAAAAAAGTCTTACTCAAATATACATATGTGAAAGCTATTCACCATATTCTTTTCTGATTACAGAAATTCTCAATTTTCAATATTAAACTTACCCGATAATCATGTAGCTGTCAACTCCGTTGCCCGACAGAATTCTATGGAGGGATACGCCAGCTATCACAATACTAGAAGGGGGTGTATTTACCAGCGCCACCTGTGGCCAGGTACTCAAGTACTTCTTGTTGACACCTCCTCAATTATTCCTCTGTCGTGCTTCCGGCAAGACGTTCTGGGATACGCTTATGTTCTTGGAGTATTTTCACGACTTTGGTGAAGTATTTCTCTTTGATTTCGGCTGTCGCTTTACTGGAAACTTCTATATTAGCTTAGTTAGCTTTTGGAATTAATTTGATTAATTTTGGTGACGAGAGAGTATGAACTCTCGTTCACTTTTCAATGGCCGACCCTTCCCTTAGACGGAAGTGTTGGTTTCTAAGAGAGTATAGACTCTCTTTCTTAATTTTGCTTAACAAAAGTTATAGATTTATTTTATATCTCTCCGCCTCTTATAGGCCTCTTCGATTAACTTCCTTTTATTATAAACTCATTAAAATTAATTTTTATATTTGTTTATATTCGACCTTCCTAATAGTAGGCGGTCTTTTACCGAAGTTAATAAACTTTGAGCCCGTCATTTCGGTTTTACCTGTTAACATATTATGCTATTTCCGCCACAGAGTTTGAAAGATTTTCTTTGACAGTCTCGTACTGTTTTCAAAGCTGAACTAACGTTTTGTTTTGTCTCTGCAGTTGTTGACGTTCAGAACGTTCAACTTGCACTCTATCGTTACGATAGAGAAAGAATGTTCACGGTTTCACGTTGCAGTAAGAGTAACCGTGTCTAGCGTTTTGTTTATTCTTTCTTAACTTAATGGTTTTGATCCTAATAAAGGAACTTTTCAGTTTTTTTCCTTTAACAATAATATGTTTTAACGATATATATGATTGGGCTCTTCTCTCAGGTTCTAAGTCAAGAGAGAGAGAGAGAGAGAGAGAGATAGAGACGGAGGGAGAAAGAGGATAAACGTTTCATTCAAGCCTGCCAGGCGTACGAGTAACGTCGTTATCGTTTTTTGCTCTTCTCCCTAGTCTCTTTAGGGGAAGAAACTAAACGTTTCTAGAGTGATCTAGTGTTTAGTCTCTTTCCAACCACTGAATTATCTTTCATTAGATTTTTCTGTTACATTGTAATTCTGTTTTCGCAATTACTAACTTTGAGAAAGGATAGAATTGCGTATTTCAGGTACAAACCACTTAAAGTTTCGAGTTCAGTGAAATAAGTGCAAACAGAAATCAAAGTGATAAGTGATTAGTGCGTGAGGGTACTTTTGTGCGCCAGTCGTCCTCCCAGTCCGGGACCTCTTGCAAGCTCCCAAGCCCAGGGGAGAAGCAATGTCGAAGGGCATAAGGGTTCAGCAGGCCTTGATCGGCGCACAGAAGTATTCTCGGTGGTTGTGGGCGTGTCTTACCGAGACCGTCACTCCCACCCCCAGACGATTGAGCCCTTATTTTGCTCGTCTGCAGAAGAGATTAGGGGAGAAAATAAAGGCAGAGTAACGCTGGTCTCAGGTCTCAAGACTTCTTAAACGTTAAGTCCAGACCTATGCCAGACGTACGAAGTTAAAGTTCACAACCCGAATGCAGTCATTGGGTTAGCTCTGACTCTCCTCAGTCATCAGTTGATTACACTCCGCCTAAGAGGAGTAAGGTTCTGCCACAACAGATCTCTGCTGTTAAGGCTTTACCTCAGCAGAACTTAGTGTCTGCCGACCCCAAGTTAACTCTACTGCAGTCCATACAGTCACAACTTTCGGTCTTGATGCGTGAGTGTCGGGCTGAGAGTGTTGCACCTCCTCCTCCGCCTACACTCCCTCCACCTGTTCTCGCTCCGCCTGTGCTCGCCCAGCCTGCACCTGCTCCGCCTGTGCTCGCCCAGCCTGCACCTGCTCCGCCTGGTCGCAGCACCATCTGCCAGGCGTACGATGTTGTGAACTCTACTACAGTCCATGCAAGCACAGCTTTCGGACTTGATGAGTGAGTGTCGGGCTGAGAGTGTTGCTCCTCCGCCTCCGCCTACACTCCCTCCTCCTACACTCGCTCCGCCTGATCACAGTACCATCTGCCAGGCGTACGATGTTGTGGACTCTACTACAGTCCATGCAAGCACAGCTTTCGGACTTGATGAGTGAGTGTCGGGCTGAGAGTGTTGCTCCTCCGCCTCCGCCTACACTCCCTCCTCCTACACTCGCTCCGCCTGATCACAGTACCATCTGCCAGGCGTATGATGTTGTGGACTCTACTACAGTCCATGCAAGCACAGCTTTCGGACTTGATGCGTGAGTGTCGGGCTGAGAGTGTTGCTCCTCCGCCTCCGCCTACACTCCCTCCACCTACACTCGCTCCGCCTGATCGCAGTACCACCTGCCAGCAGTTCCACCTGCCAGGCGTACGATGTTGAGACACGTGCTGAGTTTGCTGTTCCCTGTGGTGTTCAGCCTCCGCCTTTCTTAAGGCAACCTTTACCTTGGGATCAGGAGGATTATACCTCTCTTCCTCCGCCTCCACTTGCTGCTCCACCAGTGATGCAACACTCGGTTGAGGTACAACAACCTCTCCCGTCCATGAGTCAGTTTCCTCAGCTCTTGCTGCAGCGAGCTCAACCCTCCATAAGGCAAGCACCACAACACCTTAGCCTTGCGCCTCAGGAGCCTCAGCTTGCGAGACATTTACCTTGTTCTGCGCAGCCTCTTCCTCATCGCGCTCCGCTCACACCACAGGAACTGGAACTTGCTACTCCGCTTCCGCCAACCGCTCAGCAAGCGCAACCCTTGGGTTCAACCACTCATGCTAGGAGTCAGCCTCCTCCACCCATGCGCCTTCCTTCTGCTTGTCTTTTATTCAGCCTTTGCAGACTGAGCCTCAGGTGTTCCCTCATCGGAGTCTTGAAGAGGAAACCACACTATTGTTGTTCCAGCTCGTTCTGACTCTGCTGTTCAGCATACCATGGTTTAAACCCCATGCAAGCATGCATAAAGCACTCTAGCACTGGTCATGGAATTTCTGAGAAATGTTAAACGCCATGCACACGCTCTGCTTTCCTTTCAGCAGGCTCTGCTTACTACATGCTCAGCATTCAGCATGCTCTGCATTCAGCATGCTCTGCATACAACATGCTCTGCATACAGCATGCTCTGCATTCAGCATGCTCTGCATACAACATGCTCTACATACAGCATGCTCTGCATACAGCATACTCTGCATACATCATGCTCTGCATACCTTACCGCATGCTTCTCAACTCATCTTGGGTTGTTGCCAACTCACTAGACTGTCAAGCAGTTTCATAACGTTGCCTTCTAGTCTGCTGCTTTGCACCAGTGAACCCTCACTCAGAGAACTTAGCTTTTCTAGGATAAGGTCCCTGTAGATGAGAAAGTTCTTTTCTCCCTCCTTCTGATATTCCCTTGAGGACTCTGTCATTTGGAGGGAGCCTTTAGCTGCATAACCTCTTATGGACTTTTATTTAAGCATAACATGCTTACAGGGAAGGTAATGGTTACACTTCAGCCGCTAATCCCGTCTGTTACCACACCTGCTCCCATAGACCTTGAGCTGTGTTGCATGACATGCAGTCCAAGCTTAGTCCTTGTTAGAGGATTTTTTGTTTACGGAGTCAATGTGTCACGGGGAAGACGTTCAACAACCAACAGAAGGGACTTGTTGTGACGCAGTGCGGCAACCTCAGCAACCCGTTAAGGAGTTGTCTGTACGACCCAGACAGTCTAGACAGATTCGGGTTGTCACTGTACTTCCTCGCTTGCCCATGATTGACAGTTTACAGACTGTGCAGCAGTATCATGATCTTGTGTCCGGCTCCGTCAGACGACTGGCTTTTAAGAGCTCCCTCAAGTCGTCGCTGTCTGGAGATTTTCAAATGGACTATGGATCTGACCAAGGAACTGGGCCTCCTGGTCAATTTTGAGGAGTCTCAGCTCGTTCCATCCCAGACCATTGTCTCCTTGGGTATGGATCTTCAGAGTCGAGCTTTTCGGACTTGTCCGTCGGCCCCAAGGATCTTCCAAGCCCTAGAATGCATCCAGAGCATGCTGAGAAGGAACCGATGCTTAGTCAGGCAGTGGATGAGTCTAACAGGGACACTTTCATCGCTGGCCCTGTTCATCGAGTTAGGGAGACTCCACCTCCGCCCCCTTCAGTATCATCTAGCTGCTCACTGGATAAAGGACATGACGCTAGAGACGGGCTCAGTTCCTGTTTCCGAAGAGATGAGGTCTACTCTAACGTGGTGGAAGAACAGCATTCTTCTCAAGGAAGGTCTACCTTTGGCTGTTCAGACCTCCGACCACCGTCTCTTCTCGGACGCATCGGACACGGGCTGGGGTGCGACACTGGACGGACAGGAATGCTCGGGAACATGGAATCAGGAGCAAAGGACACTTCACATCTATTGCAAGGAGTTGTTGGCAGTTCATTTGGCCTTGATAAACTTCAAGTCCCTCCAGCTTAACAAGGTGGTGGAGGTGAACTCCGACTACACCACAGCCTTGGCTTACATCTCCAAGCAGGGAGGGACTCATTCGAGGAAGTTGTTCGAGATCGCAAGGGACCTCCTCATTTGGTCAAAAGATCGAAAGCTCACGCTGGTAACGAGGCTCATTCAGGGCGATATGAATGTCATGGCAGATCGCCTCAGCCGGAAGGGTCAGGTCTTCCCCACAGAGTGGACCCTTCACAAGAATGTTTGCAGCAGACTTTGGGCCCTGTGGGGTCAGCCAACCATAGATCTATTCGCTACCTCGATGACCAAGAGGCTCCTCTTGTATTGTTCTCCGATTCCAGACCCAGCAGCAGTTCGCGTGGATGCCTTTCTGCTGGATTGGTCCCATCTCAACCTGTATGCATTCCCGCCGTTCAAGATTGTCAACAGGGTACTTCAGAAGTTCGCCTCTCACAAAGGGACACGGCTGACGTTGGTTGCTCCCCTCTGGCCCGCGAGAGAATGGTTCACTGAGGTACTGCAATGGCTGGTCGACGTTCCCAGGACTCTTCCTCCTAGAGTGGACCTTCTGCGTCAACCTCACGTAAAGAAGGTACACCCAACCTCCACGCTCTTCGTCTGACTGCCTTCAGACTATCGAAAGACTCTCAAGAGCTAGAGGCTTTTCGAAGGAGGCAGCCAGAGCAAGGACGACATCCACTCTCAGAGTCTATCAGTCTTAATGGGAAGTCTTCCGAAGCTGGTGCAAGGCCAATGCAGTTTTCCTCAACCAGTACCAATGTAACCCAGATTGCTGACTTCCTGTTACATCTAAGGAACGTAAGATCCCTATCAGCTCCTACGATCAAGGGTTACAGAAGTTTGTTGGCAGCGGTTTTCCGCCACAGAGGCTTGGATCTTTCCTCCAACAAAGATCTACAGGACCTCCTTAGGTCTTTTGAGACCTCAAAGGAACGTCGGTTGTCCACTCCAGGCTGGAATCTAGACGTGGTCCTAAGGTTCCTAATGTCATCAGGATTTGAACCGCTCCAATCAGCCTCTTTTAAGGACCTCACATTAAAAACTCTTTTCCTCGTGTGCTTAGCAACAGGTAAAAGAGTAAGTGAGATCCACGCCTTCAGCAGGAACATAGGTTTCACATCTGAAACGGCTACATGTTCCTTGCAGCTCGGTTTTTTGACTAAAAACGAGCTTCCTTCCCGTCCTTGGCCTAAGTCGTTCGAGATCCCAAGCCTGTCCAACATGGTGGGGAACGAACTGGAGAGAGTACTTTGCCCAGTTAGAGCTCTTAAGTACTATCTAAGAAGGTCAAAACCATTACGAGGACAATCAGAAGCCTTATGGTGTGCTATCAAGAAGCCTTCTCTACCAATGTCTAAGAACTCAGTTTCTTACTACATCAGGCTTCTGATTAGAGAAGCAAATTCTCATCTGAAGGAAGAAGACCTTGCTTTGCTGAAGGTAAGGACACATGAAGTGAGAGCTGTGGCTACTTCAGTGGCCTTCAAACAGAACCGTTCTCTGCAGAGTGTTATGGATGCAACCTATTGGAGAAACAAGTCAGTGTTCGCATCATTCTATCTCAAAGATGTCCAGTCTCTTTACGAGTACTGCTACACCCTGGGTCCATTCGTAGCAACGAATGCAGTAGTAGGCGAGGGCTCAGCCACTACATTCCCATAATCCCATAACTTTTTAACCTTTCTCTTGAATACTTTTTATGGGTTGTACGGTCGGCTAAGAAGCCTTCCACATCCTTGTTGATTTGGCGGGTGGTCAATTCTTTCTTGAGAAGCGCCAAGGTTAAAGGTTGTGATGAGGTCCTTTAGTATGGGTTGCAGCCCTGTATACTTTAGCACCTTTGAGTTGATTCAGCCTCCCAAGAGGAACGCTGCGCTCAGTAAGGAAGACGATCTTATTAAAGGCAGAGTAACGGTTCAAGTCGACTTCCTTACCAGGTACTTATTATTTCATTGTTATTGTGGATAACTGATTATATGAAATATGGGATACTTAGCTATCCTTTAATCTTGTACACTGGTTTTCACCCACCCCCCTGGGTGTGAATCAGCTACATGATTATCGGGTAAGTTTAATATTGAAAAATGTTATTTTTATTAATAAAATAAATTTTTGAATATACTTACCCGATAATCATGATTTAATCGACCCTCCCTTCCTCCCCATAGAGAACCAGTGGACCGAGGAATAATTGAGGAGGTGTCAACAAGAAGTACTTGAGTACCTGGCCACAGGTGGCGCTGGTAAATACACCCCCTTCTAGTATTGTGATAGCTGGCGTATCCCTCCATAGAATTCTGTCGGGCAACGGAGTTGACAGCTACATGATTATCGGGTAAGTATATTCAAAAATTTATTTTATTAATAAAAATAACATATTACACCATTTGCACAAGTGTTATTTGTTTCCTACTTTACAACCTTACAATGTAGTTTTGTGTACTTTTTAAGTGTTTCATATAGAATGTAGGTACAGGTATCTTATAACTGCCATTGATAGCCAGTGCCTCTTTTCCTTATCATAAAATATAGTATTCTCTTCACTTTTTAGCTTGGTAATTACTCAGTCAGTTGTTGCATTTTCAGTAGATTTTGAAAAAGTAAATTGACCCAGTTTTGTGTGGCAACATTTTTTTTATATAAGGCAAACCCTTAAATTCATGCATTTTCATTTTGATTCATGCCTTTAATGTTGTTCCAGATTTCTTTGGAATCATTTTATTCAGCCAATCAGTCATGAAGGCACGGACTAACCATTTGGGTCCCAGTGCCAGGGCCTTGGCCCTGAACTTCATGCATCCATCTTAAAACGCTAGTGAGTGGTTCGTTTTCATTGCTGTCTTGAGCTCATCAGAATACGGCAGTTGATGCTGAAACAGCATATTTTGTCCCATCTTTATTTTTTTTTTCCTAAATCCTAGTTTCTTTGTCTGGAAGGGTAAGCACATCATATTTAAGAAAATATCAGTTCAAACATAATGTTAGGGAATGTAAGTAGCTTAAAGAACTGAACATAATATGTGGGAATGTACGTAGCTTAAAGAAATAGGGGGGGAGGTCTCAGCGTCATCTGCTTAAAAAAATTTTGTGCTGGAACAATTGGAGATTGATTATTTACCATGATACCAAAGGCTGTCAAATAATGTATTCTTAACCCTCTGCTATTGCGCCTAATTGGAACCGCTATTGCTGTGCTATAGCTGAATTGAAGAACTTAAGGTAATAATTCTTATTGATAGCCCAACCCCAAATTTTACTCCTAATTTTTGCTATTACCATATTTGTACCTCTTTTGATAAAATTACTTTAATTACAAACCGATAAAGGTATTGGGCAGCTTTATAAGTATGTGTGATAGTGATAAAACGTTCTAGCAGAGTGTTAAATGTATATGCTAATATGATCTTGACAATTGTGCTAATCCAGGACAAAGAGAATGCTTTTCAAGTTATATAAGAATGTGAGTTACTCCACCCTCTCTCCCAACTTCCTGTCATTTGTACACTAAAATAGGCTCGGCTCAATTAAGAAACTGAAGAAATGACATGATCTAGATCTGTGGTTCTTATACCTTGTTTTCCCCCATGTATCCCTTTCACCACATGTCAGAAAATCATCTCCCGTAAAAAGTGCATTCCAAACAATATTTATATATGTAAATATCCTTGTAATTTTCCCATATTAGTACTGTACATATACATTTACAATTTTACTTGGATTATTTTGAGTGCTCCTGGGTAAGCTTAAGGGAAATAAATAACATGCAAACAGTTTGAGTTACCAATATGTGGTCCCAATCCACCCCTGAAAGCCTGAAATTCTCCGCTAGCTTAGACTCTTTTCGATGTCATGCGTAGTAATATTGATAGAACTGCTGGAAGATCTTTTAGGCTTGAATATTAGGATTACTATTTAAATTATATTAGTCTTTGGCAGATCTTTATAGTATTGTAGATTGTATAACATAAAAAGAAATGTCCACTTAATGATGAATTAAACATTTTAGCATTATAATGTAAACTTTGTCAGTCTTACGTGAAAAAATAATGCAGGTTTCATCCTAGAAGAGCAAATTCATATTTAATTTTCAACTTATCATCATTAGAATTACGTTATGAAGATAGGCTAATATTTTTGTGTTTTGACAGATGACAAATTGTTTTCACAAGATTAAACACCTGTTGTTGTGTAATGAAAATCATAGACGATAAGGTACAACTGAAAAATAACTAGGGTATTGTGCTTACCCTTGTACTCTTCTTATTGCTTAAAGGATTACATTTGTTACCCTGTTTTTATGTTATGGGTAAGAGTATTCTATATTTCATTTTTTTTTAGAAGATGAAGGGCTTATGATAAATATGAAAAGGATTCCTATATTTTTGATTTTTTTTGAATGATTTCAGGCACAGATTTTATTTTCACATAACATATGGAGGTAAAGGGTACGAGATATTCCAAAATCATGTGTTCCAACAGAAGTAGTTTCCATTATACACTTATTAGTAGCAGATGCATGGCAGTTTAATTTTCTCATACTTTATATCTTCACCGGGATTCTTAATTTCTTGTGACAATGCCTAACCAAAGAATAATTATTTATCCCTAAAGATGGTTTCCCATTTTTAGAAATATTTTGCATATTTTTTTATTTTCTCATGTCTGTGTTTGTTATTGCTTTAGTTTGTCTTTTTTTGTCTTTTAAATAACCCAACCTTAATTTTTATATAATTCCTAAAACTAATTTATATCCTCATAGTATTGTCTTTTTACACTCATTTCTTGCCGTTAAATTTGAAAAATTTTTAGTTTGCATAAATCTATTTTGCATATGGTATATCGTTTACAATATCAGTATCAGATAAGCTTAAATATTTGATTATTGTATTATAAAAGTGAGGACAGTCACTTTTATTCTGCTATATGTATGTATGATCAATGTAGATGAAATATGTAGTAACTATTACAATAGAAATTAAAGCAAATCAAAATTATTAAAAGATTGTAATAAAACGAATGATAATTTTCTTAACAGGAGAAAAGTAAAAGAATGTTAGTAACAAGGATAGAAGAAAAATAAAGATCTAGAGCAGGAGATTTAACAAAAAAAGGTTAAACCCTTTTATTAGTTTTTAAAAGTTTAAGGTTACTCATGAATGGTAGAGGGAAGGGCCAGGATATTGTTTGTAGATCGACCATATGCATACAGTGATCAGTGCTCATGCCCCCTCTCCACCCGTGGTTGGACCAGGGAGGGTTAGGCAATAGCTGCTGATGACTCGCCAAGTAAAACTATAGGCTCCTAAATGTCCCAGTCTTAGGTCACAAGGATGGTGAGGTTTGGGAAGGATATGAAAAACATAGTTGTTCCGATACGAATACAAACCCTCCCTATTTATAGGGATTTTACTTTTTTGTTCCGATACGAATACAAACCCTCCCTATTTATAGGGATTTTACTTTTGGCAAAACTGAATGGTAGCCATAAGACTTTTAGCCAAGTATAAACTACCCTACCTCTAATTAGCAGGGTGGGGGTAGGCACAGTAACCAGCCACCCTGCTCACTCACATACCTTAGTTGTTTCTTCACCTTTTACTTTTGACTTGGAGACAGTGGACGTTCGTCTCTCTTTCCTCCTAACTGTTTTACCGGCCTTTGAATTTTCTACTCACTTGTGTTTATATATATATTTAAACATTCTTTTGTTGTTTCTATATAATTAAGTTCTTGCCAGAGTTCGTGGCGAAAACCCAGAACCCTGCAATTACGGATCCTAGGTTTGAGGAATTCTCCATTCCGGCACTTCCGCGTTCGGACAACCCGGAAGACCTGCTCTTGTGCCCCGTAAGGACGGTCAGGAAATATCTCAGCAGAATGGCCAAACTCAGACCAGCTGTTAAGAGTTTGTTTGTTTCCACAGGTCCAATCAAGAAGGAAGTTTCCAAGAACACCACATCCTTTTGGCTGCGTCAGGTTATAAAAAGATCTTATGAGAGTGTGGGCTCTACGGTTCCTGGTACCCAGAGACCCCATGATATTAGGGGCCTTAGTACATCGTTGGCCTTTGACACTAACATGGCGGTAGGTCAGATCCTATACCGCCATGTTAGTGTCAAAGGTCAAGGATGTACTAAGGCCCCTAATATCATGGGGTCTCGGGGTACCAGGAACCGTAGAGCCCTCACTTTCATAAGATCTTTTTATAACCTGACACAGCCAAAAGGATATGGTGTTATGGTAGTCAGGGGAGTCGTCTATTGTGAATATTCCGTTCGTATGTTGTCGTCACTTGCTCCCTGCGAGTTCATCAGAGGGAAGACCGCTTGTGGCCTGGCCTACCCAGAGTTTAACTTTGGTCGTGCTCCTCTTCACTGACGACACCGCACTCCCTTGCTCTACATTGGCAGTCGGCAGAGGGAGTACATAGTTTGAAGCATGTTCTTATGGGTCTCTTGGAACTTCTTTCCCGTAAGTGGGTAGATGGTTCTCCCTAGAGTTTTGTCTTCATCTGATTAATATTTAATAGAAAGATTTTTATTTAACTATCTACAATCGAATTAATTGTTAATAGCACTTTGTTCCAACACGGAGTACTTACCTCGAACTACTTTCTTAGGAGTATCTGGGATCTCCTTCCATCTGACCAGAATTTTGTGTAGTTTACCCTATTCCCGTTCTCTATGCGGGGTAATCTCTGGCGGAGTGATATGTGCCCAGAGATGACCCGGGGTCAGAGAGCATGCTTTCTCAGGTCTCGCTCCCCAGTAAGTTTCTGGTCGCGTCGGCGTTAACACACCGACGCTCTCTCTTTAACCCAGTGCGACCCTTTGTGTCCCAGATCTCTTTGTGTCCCACGCGGTTCCCATGTGGACCCTTGTGTGCTTCCCTTCCTTTCCCTCTGTGTTCCTGTGTCTCGCGGTATATTACTTGTTCGTTATGGAGCAGCCCCGTTGTTGCCCTGGGCCTATGGCCGGCAAATTGTGTGGCGCCTTTCTCTCAAAACCCAAAGTTGACCCGCACTCCTTGTGTTCGTCGTGTAGGGGCAGTGTGTGTTCCCCTACAGCCACGTGTCCGGAGTGCGAGTCCTGGAATGAAGTGCAGGGTGCGTTACGGCACGACAAAGAAGAAAGTCTCTCGTCGGTCCCCGAGGAAGTCCAACGTCTCTTCGCCTCTCGCTTCGCCCGGCGTCCCGTCGGATAGAACTTCTCTACCTTCTCCCCCTACCCAGAGTAGGGGTCGAGGTAAGTCTGTTGCGGGGAAGCGGCCGGTGGCCCTTCCCCAGGAGTCTATATTACCAGACAGTGGTATTGTGTCTTTTGTCCAGGCAAGTGGGGGGCCTAAGGGAGGGACGGGTGTGTTTTCGGGGGTCGAGGCCCTGGACAAAGGGGGCCCCGTATCTTCGGAAGATCCTGTGTGGGGAAAGACGGCAGCAGCTTCTTCTCCCAGCTCTTGGGCGGGCTTTTCAGGTGCGTCAGCAGCCGAGGGCGACGCCGAGAAGGACGACTCGCAGCCATCAGACGCCCTCGTGTGGGCGCCTCCCAAGACGCCCTTCAGATCACCCCACAGAATGGAAGAGGAGTTCGAGGCCTGGTTCCCCAACGAGGAGCTCCCCCGCTCCCCTCCAACACCGTCAGTGTCGTTCCCAGCGGATTTTATGGAGCCTGCGTCGTCGTCCGGGCCCCATGCAGAACCGACAACGACACATCGAATTTCGGACCCTCCAACGAGACCCTACAGATCCTCGGCTTCCTCGTTTGAGGCCTACTCTTTTTCGTCAGATGAAGGAGCCCCGAGAGACCATAGTAGGTGACAGGATAGGTCTCGCAGGAGTCGATCACATTCGAGCTCGGCCTCAAGACCCCGCCACGTGGATAGACGTTCAAGGTCCCCCAGAAGGAAGTTCAGGAGAAGTCTTTCGCCGGAGGAAGAATGGGTGCGGGTTTCCATCCCACGTAGCCAACTCCTGGGGGCGGCGGCCGTTGCGGGCACCTCGGGATGGCTCCCCAGACCCCGATCACCAGTAGGATTCATCGACGGGAGCAGATTTGACCGGCGGAGGAGCTCGTCGCATCAGACGTCGAGGGACAGGCATAGGTCCGCGAAGGTTCCGACTCCACCCGCCCAGCGTGGAGAGTCGCCCCTTCGGTCTGGCAGCCGCGTCCCTCCTTCAAGATCTCCAAGGAGACGTCCAGAACGAGAGAGATTCGTTTCCTCGACGGGCAAGGCCGCGGACCCCTGGTCTTCCAGAAGAAGCGAGGGAATCGGACCACTCCAAGAGGATGCCACCTCCTGGTACGGCTCCCTCCGTCGGAGGTCCGCCGTAAAGCACAAGTGTTAACCTTGGTGCTTGATACCCCTCTCACCTCTTGGAGCTTGTTGTTTTCACACAAGCAGTTTTTTTTTGTTCCCGATATTTTCATCTTCGAGCTTTGAAGAGCCCGTGTACAGGATTGGCAGGCTTCTTATTCCACTCTCCAGTCCTCGGCACATTCGCGGATGTTTATCCCTCGTGAATGTTTTTTTCGTTGCTCCACGACCTCCACTAGTACTTCTTTTCTAATATGGAGTAGCCTACATGCTGTGTGCCTCAAGGACGAGGTTGTTGCTTCCACCTGCCATCTCTTCCCTTGTGTCACTTTTTGGTATATGGTTACCTTACGAGCCGAAGTGTCCATGGATATGACCTGTGCTAGTTGCGCAGGCGTCAACACTTATTCACCATCTCCTGGCAGGTAGAACACAGTTTTACAGAGCGGTTGCCGCAACAAACACTTCCGACTACTCGTCTCTGCTACCTTCTTTTGTGAGCGTAATCCTTTTTTATGAATAGAACTTACCTGGCAGTTATATATATATATATAGCTTAAGTCTGACTTTCTGCAGAATTTTTCAAAAATCGCGGGAACCGCCTTGTGGTGGTTGTGCGGTTAGGTGATTAACAACCCTTACAGGGTGGTACTAGGAATCATTCCCGTTTTCTGTTCTTCAGTTCATCTCTGCCGGTCGGATCGACAACACGTTGGTCCGTCATTAAGAGTTTTTCTTCGCTTTCCCTGTATCGCTGTACCTGTCTGCTATTTGGTGAAGTACACTGATTTGGGGATTTGGCAATCGTGTTTTTGTTATTTCTTTGCTTTTTTGCTGTTTATCATTATGAGTGATAAAATTCAATTCCGTGTTTGTGCGAATGAGGAATGTAAGGTGAGGTTGCCAAAAATGGCGGTAGATCCTCACACTGTGTGTTTGAGTTGTAGGGGTTTTGAATGTGCCCGTAATAACAGGTGCGGGGAATGTAAGATATTGAATGAAAAGGATTGGTTGATTATGAAGCGCTATGTGCGTAAACTAGAGCTCGATAGAGTTAAGAGAGCTTTTAAGTCTAAATCTAAGTCTGTTAGTGGGAAGGAACACGAGCTTAATGTTGATTTATCCTTTGAGCCTGTTATTAATTCCTCTTTGGAAGTTGATCCTTCCCTTGAGTTAGTAACTCCTGCCCCTTCTACAGGATCCGTATCTGTGGATGACTGCCAAGTTGAAGGCCATTAAAGAGCAACTTGCGGCCTTTAAAGGTAAGAAAAGTGAAAGTGATTTTAGTGCTTGTGAAAGTGCAGTGGAGGTGGCAACTGACCGAACCTGTCATTACCCTAGGTCTAGACCTCTACCAAGCTCCCAGGACCAAGGGAGAAGGTACGTCGACAACCGAAAGTCGGTGAGAGGTACGTACCCTCGGTCAGCCGTCACCTCAAGCAGTCCTGTTGCCAATTCCCAGGCTGCTCTTGACCGCCACGGAAAAGGCGTGTCGGATGTGTTAGTTTCTTCTCCGAATCCTTCTCCCAGGCGCAAATGGAAGTTTGAGGCTTCAAGACCTACGAAGAGGAGGTGGAACTGTGACGAACTGTCTTGTTCTCACTCTCCCGGTTCTAGTAGCTATGAACCTTGTCCGTCGGAGGACGATTTAGACTCCGTGCCTGTGAAAAGGACAAAGTCTAGGTCCGCAAGTCTGGATAAAGCAGCCGAAGATCCTTCTCCTTCCACGAGTGTTATTCGTCAGCCCTCTCCTTCGGGACCGCAAGACCCAGCAGAAGTTGCTAAGTCTTTTATGTCTGTCGTGCAGGAACAACTTTTTTCGTTAGTTCAAGCGTTTAGCCGCCCTCACGCTCAGTCTGATAGACGTAAAGATGACTCTTTGCCTATCAAGAAGTTGGCTTCTAAGAGGGAACGGAGTTCCTCTCCTAAGGAACCCTTGTGCTCTTCTTCGAAGACACGACTCCGATCTGCTTCCTGTACTGCTCAACGGCGGCAGGACGATACCTCCTCTCTCTCTCGACGCCAGGACGATGACGACATGCTTACGCAGGACGAAACTTCCTCTCGTTGCCAGGACGATGCCGCCTCTCGACGCCAGGACGATACCGCCTCCCGTTCTCGACGCCAGGACGATACCGCCTCCCGTTCTCGACGCCAGGACGATACTGCCTCTCGTTCTCTTCGTCAGAACGATACCGCCTCTCGTTCGCGGTGCCAGGACGATACCGCCTCTCGTTCTCGACACCAGGACGACTCTGCCTCTCGCTCTCGGTGCCAGGACGATACCAGCCTGCTTCCTCAGGACGATACTGCCTCTCGTTACCAGGACTTTAACAGTTCTCGGCGTAAGGACGCCTCCCCCTCTCACCTTCGGGACTCTTCCTCTTACCGCACCAAGGACTCTTCTAGCGCTCGGCGCCAGGACGATACCTCTTTCCCGGCGCCAGGACGACACCTACGCTCGGCGCCAGGACGACACCTACGCTCGGCGCCAGGATGACACCTACGCTCGGCGCCAGGACGCAAGCGGTTCTCGGGGTCAAGCTTCTTGCAGCCCTCTTTTGCCGGACAAATCCTTCGATTTGCCGTTGTCGGATTCTAATGAGCCTTCTTCTCGTACGAAGGATGTTGCAGAGGGGGATCAGGATCTCAAGGAGGTCTCTGATGACGAAGATAAACCTGCTGACGCTGCCGGAGATTACAAAGTTCTCTCTCGCTCCCTCCTTGAACTTTATGGAGAGGAATTACAACCTGCTGCTTCGCAATCTCCTCAATCCCAATTCAGCAAAAGAAAAAAGGCCAAGAAACAGTCGGCCTTCATCAAGATGAAGCTGTCGATTTCTGCAAAGAAGGCTCTTGCGAAGATTGATGACTGGATGAAGGAACGGAGACAAGCAGTTAAGACTTCCTTCTCGTTTCCACCAGCTCGCCTTGCTTCGAAGGCTGGCATGTGGTATGAGACTGGGGAACCTCTGGGTCTGGGAGTTCCTGCCTCCTCCAAGGGTGACTTCTCTGGCTTAGTGGCCTCGGCTGGAAAGCATGCTCTCAACTCGGCCAAGGTCATGTGGTCGATGTCGGAGCTGGATCACCTCGTCAAAGGCATTTTTAGAGCCTTTGAGGTTTTTAGTTTTTTAGACTGGTTGCTCGGGACCCTGGCCAGGAAGACTGACCAGATGGAAGGAACTCGGGACCTAACCAGTATTATGTCCTGTATGGACAAGGCCCTCAGAGATGGGGCTAATGAATTGGCTTCGCTGTTTTCAGCAGGAATCCTGAAGAAGAGGACCCTGCTTTGCTCTTTTACTTCAAGATCTGTAACCGTTGCGCAGAAGTCTGAGCTTCTTTACGCCCCCCTGTCGCAACATCTTTTTCCTGAGGCCCTTGTGAGAGACATTCCGCTTTCTCTGGCCCAAAAAGCCACCCAAGACCTATTATCACGTTCGGCTCGTAAGCCCTTGGCAGCCGCTCCTTCTACTTCGAAGCGGGAGGAAAAGAAATTCCAGCAGCCCTTTTGAGGCAGGACTACTTCAAGACCAGATTTTGGAGGAAGAAGGCAAGAGTCAGGAGCAAGATCAAACAGAGGTTCGTTCAGAGCTTGCTCCAGAAAATGAAGTACATCTCCTCCAGACAGTAGGCGCAAGACTGTCAGGTTTTTGGCAGTCTTGGAAGAGAAGAGGGGCGGACACCTGGTCCCTCTCAGTCATCAAGGAAGGATACAAGATCCTCTTTCTGAAGAAACCTCCTCTCGCAGATACTCCGCTGGCCTTAGTAGCCCAGTACACAGATCTGGGGAAACAAGACCCGCCTAGATTTAGTCGACCAAATGCTGGACAAGGGGGCGATAGAACCGGCTTGGGATCTATCCTCCCCAGGCTTTTACAATTGCCTGTGTCTAGTGTCCAAGAACTCGGGTGGATGGAGACCCGTCCTGGATGTCAGCTCTCTGAACGTCTTCGTGGAGAAGAGGAAGTTCTCCATGGAGACGACTCAGTCTGTGCTGGCATCAGTACGTCCAGGGGACAAGATGGTGTCTCTCGATTTGCAGGACGCGTATTTTCACGTCCCCATCCATCCGACTTCAAGGAAGTACCTGAGATTTGTAATGCAGGGCAAGTGCTTCCAATTCAGAGCGCTTTGCTTCGGTCTCACCACGGCTCCTCGAGTCTTCACCAGGATAATGGCGAAATGTGTTAGGCTGGCTGTCAAGAGGGGATAAGGATATCCTTTTATCTGGACGATTGGCTGATTCGTGAATCGTTCACGATCGAAGGAGAAATGTCTGGAGGATTTACGAAAGACTTTTATGATGGCTCAAGATCTAGGCCTGGTCATCAACAGGCAGAAGTCTCAGATCAAGCCGAATTATACTATTCTCTATTTAGGGATAGTTCTGAATTCAGTTCTTTTTCGGGCTTCTCTCACAAGAAAGACAGACCAAGTGTCTCGAAAAGGTCCGAAGTTTCCTGGACAAGAAGAGGTGCTCAGCGAAGGAGTGGATGAGTTTGCTGGGAACTCTCTCCTCCCTCAAACAGTTTGTCTCATTGGGGAGACTCCATCTAAGGCTTCTACAGCACTTTCTTTCGAGAACGTGGAACAGAAAGACGCAGGAAGACTCCTTTTCCTTCCCCATTCCAGCTGAAGTCGAGGATCTTCTGAAGTGGTGGCTGGATCCAGCCTTGTTGGGGGAAAGGATCTCCTTGTACAAGAAGAACCCAGACCTAGTGTTGTTTTCAGACGCGTCAGAGTCAGGTGGGGGGGGGGGGCAACACTAGAAAGCAAGGAGGTCTCAGGCTCTTGGGAAGGAAGTCAGTTAGAATGGCACATCAACAACAAGGAGCTGATAGCCATTTTTCTAGGTCTAAAGGCCTTCAAAGACTCGGTGTCTAGGAAGATTGTAGAGGTCAACTCAGACAACACCACAGCTCTTGCGTACATCAGGAAACAAGGGGGACTCGCTCTCTGTCTCTGTTCGAAACAGCAAGGGAGCTCCTTCTTTGGGCGAAGGAGAACAAGGTAGATCTGCTGATGAGGTTTGTACAGGGACAGAGGAATGTGAGGGCGGACATGCTCAGCAGGAAAGGGCAGGTTCTTCCCACAGAATGTACCCTCAACCAACAGGTCTGTCAGAGTCTCTGGAGGCTGTGGGGGGAGACCCCTAATAGATCTTTTCGCCTCCAACTTGAGCAAGAGGATCCCCATCTATTGCTCCCTGGTTCCGGACAAGGAGGCGATAGCAGTTGACGCCTTTTTTGATGGATTGGACTGGGATGGACACATATGCCTTTCCCCCGTTCAAGATCATCAATCTGGTCGTCAGGAAATTCGCCCTCCTCGATTCGGGACGAATGATCCTGGTAGCTCCATTCTGGCCAACGAGAGAATGGTTTACGGAAGTAGTGGACATGATGGACTTTCCAAGAAGCCTTCCTGCAAGTTCAAAGCTGCTCAGACAACCCCACTTCGAGAGGTATCATCAAAACCCCCTCGCTCTCAAACTGACTGCCTTCAGACTATCGAGAAGCTTGTCAGAGCTAGAGGATTTTCGGCGCAAGCTGCGAAAGCTATCGCCAGAGTGACGAGGGCCTCTTCACAGAGAGTCTACCAGTCCAAGTGGGAGACTTTTAGAGCTTGTTGTAGGAAGCACAAGGTTTCCTCATCCACTACCTCTGTGAGCCAGATTGCGGATTTCTTGTTGTACATCAGGCAGGATGCTAAGCTGGCAGTGTCCACAATCAAAGGGTACAAAAGCATGCTTGCTACAGTCTGTCGGCATAGAGGCTTGGACTTGTCTCACGTTAAGGACTTGCATGACCTCGTAAAGTCTTTTGAGACAACTAAACAGGTCCAATTAAAGCCCCCTTCTTGGAACCTTGATGTGGTTCTTAAATTTCTGTGCATCAAGAGATTTGAGCCCATCTCACAAGCTTCTCTTAGGGAGGTTACGAAGAAAACCCTCTTCCTTTTGGCCCTAGCAACAGCAAAAAGGGTCAGTGAGGTCCATGCGATTGAAAAGTAGGTAGGCTTCAATCTGAATGGGGCAGTTTGTGCCTTAAGAATAGATTTCCTCGCCAAGAACGAGAACCCTTCAAAGCCCAGGCCAAGGACCTTTGAGGTTCCTAACCTGACTAACCTAGTGGGTCAAGAGCAAGAGAGGCTCCTCTGTCCAGTCCGACCCCTCAAAGCCTACTTGTGTCACACTAAAAATGTGAGAGGCTCTTCTAGCTCCTTGTGTTGTTTGGTGAAAGATCCTCAGATGCCCCTTTCTAAGAATGCTTTGTCTTTTTTCCTGAGGGAAGTTATAAGAGAAGCTCATCTTTTATGTGAGGAAGAACACTTTGGCCTTTTTAAAAGTGCAGGCTCACGAAGTGAGAGCCATTGCGACCTCGCTTGCTTATCGCAAGAACATGTCGGTCAAACAAATTATGGATGCAACATTCTGGAGGAGCAACTCTGTGTTCGCCTCTCATTCCCTGTTACCATCCTCAACCCAAAACCTAACCCAATATCCTAAAAATAAAAGTTGCAGAATAATCCCTACCCCAATTACCTATCCCCCCAAAAAAAAAATCCTACCAAAACACCTACAGGCTGCAAGATTGCAAGAGCCCGTGTCTGCCAAAAGGGCCAGGCAATCTTCAACAACAACCACCTCAGAGAGGTGAGATTGGATTATGAGAAATGCTATACCTTGGGCCCATACGCAGCTACGGCTTCTGTATTAGGCAAAGGAGTTACTACCTCCCCTCAACCTTAGTTTTTGTATGCCTGTGTGTGGGTTGATGATTTTAATGGTTGTCTGAGGACGTCGACTTGTGTATAGTCACCTCAGTCAAGTTAGATAATGGATATCTACTTTGCAAGGTTAGGTGGTTGTTTTTGTAAGGTTGCAGTTTTTAATATATGGGTAATAGGTAGTCCTGAAGTCTAGTCAGATTGTTGGTCTCACCCATTGACAGACTCGATTGAGTGTTTTCAGCATTGCAGGTCACATCCTGGCTGACACTCCTAAGGGAAAGCGACTCAAGAGGCAGGAACCTTTGAAGTCAGCTACCTTACAGGTAAGGAATCAAGGTGTTTTTTATACTACAACTTTTTTTGGTTGTTTCCCCAACGATGTTTAGTGTCTATCACCCTCCTCCAAGTGTGTGAATTAGCTATATATATATATAACTGCCAGGTAAGTTCTATTTTTATGATAAAACAAAGTTTTTGAATACTTACTTATGATAAAACAAAGTTTTATGAATACTTACCTGGCAATTATATATATATATTCTAAGGCCCACCCACCTCCCCTCAGGAGACAGGTCGGGCATAGATGAACTGAAGAACAGAAAACGGGAATGATTCCTAGTACCACCCTGTAAGGGTTGTTAATCACCTAACCGCACAACCACCACAAAAATTCTGCCGAAAGTCAGAGACTTAAGCTATATATATATAACTGCCAGGTAAGTATTCATAAAACTTTGTTTTATCATAAAAACTCCATTTTGGGATTTTAGCTTATCTTCTCTCCACAAGAGGAGCGTTTGTTGGATCTCGGACGGGGTTCTTGGGCTGTTTCCTTGGATCAGCTCCTCAGCCTTCCAGTCCAGACAGGCTTCAGGAGACATAACCCCATGAGGTTATTCCCTTTTTCATCCCCTCATTTCTAAGTGATTGAATTCAGCGCTGGCTTGCGCTACGGCTATAGTTGCTAGGATTCTTCCGTCCGGCGAAGTTATTCAATGGGGGTCAAGTCAGCCCTTGGATGGGTTATCTCCTGAGAACACCAGAGGTTTTCGACATCTCTTCTTGCTCCCTCGGATCTTTGTACGAGCATCTAAAGCCTCCCCGGAGACGCATATACGACCAATCCTTAGCTTGACTCGGTCTTGTTCGTCAACCCTCGGATAATGAAGTTATTCTGCTGCTGTAGTTCTCCTGTCAGCTGATGTTCTATTTTAGAGAAAACTCCCTTTTTCGTCCTTGAGTGAGGTTTTTTCCAGTAGCAGATAATCCACTCTTATGAGTTTGAAGTACTCTTTTTGCCAAGGACAGAAAATCCCCAGCCCAGTTACAAGAGCATGCACTTCCGTCTCTTCCACCCACCTGTTGAGGTGATTGCAGTTTTCTCTTTAATCTTCGCGATCCGAACATCCCGTCGGACAACCGATGTTTATCAATATATTTCCGACCTCTACAGTCGGTTTTTCCTATAGAAGTCTCCAGTTTTGTCCTCTCCTCTAGGAACAAGTTTGAGCATCAAACTGTCCGGCAAAGAGAAGGCTTACGGTCAAACAAGCAGTTAGTCCAGGACTTCTAGTGCACGTTCAACCACTAGGATTCATACTCTTAGCTTTCCTGGACATCCGTCATCAAGGAAGCTTTCTTTGTTTATACAGGCTTTCCATGTCAAAGTACGGTGCTACAATTTCGATAGAACCTCAGGTTTGCACGAGGGTTTTACCCTAGTGGCAACCTGGTCTTACAGGATCTGCCCTGTTTTCCGAAGACTTCAGGAGGATTGGCTGATCCTAATAGTCTCGAGTTAACCACAATATGAGGATTGCAGTAAATCTCTAGAGATATCCCAACTTTCTTGTCAGAGACAGGTATCCTTAGGCATGTTCATAGTTATCAGCCTGCAGAACTTATCCGCAGAGCCACAGGATCCAAGGGGGAGGATGGCAATAGTGCTTCCTTCCTTGGGACGCACCTTCTATCACTTGTGGGTATGTCTTATATGTTACTGTTTCACTCTGGTTCGTCAAGCCCGCATCGGTCTCTGGGGGCAGCCAGATCCCATATGCTTTAGCACGAGGGATCTTCCTTTTCTCTGGTTCTCTATGAGACCCGGGCAGTAGATGAACCTGAGAAGAAGGTTGACAGACGAGAGTCTCATTCGTTTCCCTTTCCCAGATTTGACTCTCCCTTCAGATGCATCAAAGAAAAGGGGTGGGGTCACATGTCGTACCACTCCTTCTCAGGGCTCTGGTCAAAGACCGAATGGTACCGTTATTTGAATTTCTTTGAGATGCAATCGTCCTACTTTCGGGAAGAAATGCCTTCAGTAGCAACAGATGTTGGTCACTTCACGTTCACGGGAAAGACTTCCTTCACCTGTTTGGTCCTCCCTTCGGGGGGTTCCTCCGGTCGGAATTAGATTTGCCCACTCCCCTTCTGAGGGAGGCTCCCATCTCCAGCCTTTGTTCAGCAATCTTCTTGCTTGCGGGAAGAATCGCCAACAGTGGTAACAGACGTTGGTCTCTTTATTCCCGTCCGCGGGAAAGACTTCCTTCTCCTGGTGGTGTCTTCTTCAGGAGATTCCTCCTGGGGGAATTTGACTAGTCCATTCCCCTCCATTGCCCTTCGTAGCATCCTCGTCGTTGGCAGTCTCGTCTTGCTAGAAGACTTCGCCCATCAGACTTGTCTCGCCAGCAAGAGTCTTTTCGCCTGGTAAACTTGTCACATCCAGTTCATGTGTCTGCAACTCCCGACAGAAATCCTGAGAGAACTCCCACCACGACACGGTCTACTCTTACAGCCACATGTCAATATATTTCACAAAGCCTTAGCTTTGCTGCGACTTCACACCTGGAGACTATTCAGTTCCTCCTTTTTCAGAGAGTCCCCTTTCCACAAGAAGTTGTGAACAGGAAAGTCAACCTGCCCTCAGTCGGAAGGGAAATTTCCTTCACGGAGGCATAGTTTTCTTCATTCAGTCACCTAGGGTGTCCTCTCTGACCCAGAACTCCAAGCAGCAGATCTTCACCTGACCTCGAGAACAGGTCTCCTGCTCATGTTAGCCTCAGCCAAGAGAGTCGGCGTACCACATGGGTCGCCAGCAACATCTCATTCACGGCGAGGGGCTAGGTAATACTTGACTTCGTTCTTGGCAACTTGTACTCCAGTTTCGAGATCTGTGGATTGAGTGTCCTTCGTAGTGTGGCCTATGATCTAGATTAATAGCTTCTATGGTAGGGAAGAACTTGAGGTGCCATCACTCTTCGTCAGCCCGGGGAAGGTCAAGAGAAGGATCACCTAGAACATGTTCTTAGCTTAGATTCGTAAGGTGAGGGGCCAAGCTTTGAATCCTGATCCTTCTCCTTATGTGACCCACAGGAACATGGAGACGCTCTCCATGGAGTCTCTGGCTACACAATAAATGGTTTAAAATACCTCAAGCTCCTTGATGGACAAGTAGTAGAGGGGGAGGGTAGAGTTTTAATATGGTTAAGTCTGGGAGGAATGCCAAAGAAAGACTTCCAATTTATTTCTTTCATTTTCCCTCTGTGGGTAACAGCACCTACGGTACTCTGCAAAGCTGGCCTCTACTGTCTGCAGGTAGAACCATTTTCCCGTGTATAACCTGGTATAGTGAGATATACTTGTTACATCCTCATACCCATTGGCGAGGTGGGATTGGGTAACATTTATGGTTGATTGTAAGATTTCTTACGTGGACTAGTCTCACTGCCAATATCACACATTTACACAGATTGCTCAGGCTGCTAACCATGCTTTGCATGAATTGTTTAGCGAGGTGTCAGGGTTTCTCCATGTTACGTGCAGAGCATGTACAGGAAAACCCCGGGTCAAAGACCAGCCAGTTGGTTTTGACTTCCACCCTCCTAAGGAGTGAGTTAAGCCCTATAAATAGCGAGGGTTTTTATCAGTGTCGGAACAAATGACAAATTTAGAAGTAATTTGTATTTTTCCTATCGATACAAACCTGTAGCTATATATGCAAATTGGCCCGCCATCACCTGTCCCCCAAGAAGTCCTGCCTGCAAATAAAGTAATGAAATAACCCAGGTGTGTGTCAGTGTGACCCCCTGCTAACTAGCGGTAGGGTTGTTTATACCTTGCTAAAAGTCTTATAGCTACCTTTCAAGCTTTGCCAAAAGTATAATCCCTATAAATAGCTACAGGTTTGTATTGTTTGGAAAAAGGCAAAATATTTCCAAATTTGTCATATATATATGATTCCAGGACTTTTTATGCTAGCCTTAGCTTTGGCAAAGCAAGATGGTGAACTACATGGCAGCTCGTATATCACTAGTTATTCTGAAAGATGGAAGGTCTCTCTTAGTTTTCTCTTGAGTTCATGGTTAAGACTCAAGACTAGGCTGGACACAAGATCAAGGTTCTAGTCCTCAATCTCTTCCCGTCAGGAGGCATCGAGAAGCTTCTCTGTTGTGTGAGAGCTCTACTGTGCTATCTTTGAGAACTAGGTGCTTCTTGTCTAAGCATCAAATTTTTCTTAGTACCGGGAGGATAGAGAAAGCTATCCTAGAACACTGTTTCTATCTGACTCTGAAGTTAGGGGTGTCGGGTCCACCTCAGCGCTGAGGAAAAAGGGTAGAGGTCTGGTAAAACTAGAAAACCTTTACTTCCCAATACCTGCAGGAATATACCCTCAAGACATTGAGTACCCTTATCCTTGGTCCGGTGGTGGCTGCTCCAAAGGTTAAGTTAAGTAACTAGCCTAACTCCCGTATAGGACAAGAAAAACAAACTGTGTGTGTGCGTACATCTGTGTTTTTGTGTTTGTTTTGCTGCAGGTAAGCAGCTATGAACTTAATTGGACATTGGATGTAGATAAACTTCATAGCGTAGCAACCAGTTTTTATTGGTCTTTTAAGAATTACTGTATCTCCCCCAACTTCATAATTAATACAGGCACATTCTGTACAGCATGTGGGTTATCCTCTGAAACAGTATTATTTATTCTTGGTACAGGCATCCCCATGCACTGACCATTTTGAGGTTGGCATGATATGTCACCCTTCTCCTGTAGAGAACTATACTCAATTTTTTTTAATGAGGCGCATTTACACCGACTCCCAGCGGTGCCCTTTGTTCTGTAACTGGAATACAAACCACGCTATTTAATAGGGGTATTACTTTCGGCGTAGCTGAAATGACGAGCCATTAAAATTTAACAAGGGTTTACTACCCACACCGCTAGTTAGCGGGGGTAGGGGAGGGTAGCTTGCTACCCCCCCCTCACACACACACCTGTGCTTGAGCTCACTTTGCTCTCGGCTCGGATGGTAGTCGGACGTGTCTGCTTTCAGCCTCGCCGCCATTGGCAGCCATTAATGCTTTTTTTGCTTTTCCTTTTACAGTTTGTGTGTGAAGTTGGCCTCTGTTATTATGCGTACCTGCCCTGGATTTCCCGACCGCCCCTATGGAATATTCATGTCGGCAGTCGAGACCGATCCTCACGCCCTTTGTCCTTCCTGTAGGGGCCAACGGTGTGATAGCAATAACAGGTGTAGGGAGTGGTCTACCTCCCAATGGGAAAGCTTTTCGCGGCGACGGAAGAAGAAGTCCAAACGGGATATTTCTCCTTCGAAGGTTTCTTTGAAAGGAGAAAAACCCAAGGCCTCTTCTTCCGTTGCTGAAACCTCCTCCGAAGCTCCCTCTCGGTCGGTCTCTTTCGAGAGACTGTTGAGTGGTAGCGTAGGCCGTTGTACTGTTTACCAAACTCGGGGTTCAAGAGATGGCTTTGCTTCCCTTAGCGAAGCAGCTCCACCTCTCCTCCCGGGGGAGGATTTGTCATTAATCCCTCTCTTTCAGCTTTGGTCCTCCTTGGGGCTGGAGGCTTCGCCCTCCAAGGAGGTCTTACTTGACTACATCCGACTGGGTGCCACTGTCAAGCAATCGCCGCCTCCGACAGAGGTTGATCCTCTGTCGATTGTCGACGTTGTGGTGTCAGAGGTATCCAATGCGGTGTCACCCATCACCTCCTGCCTCTTCAAACCCTACGGTAGCTGACGGCTTAGTTTCTCCCGGTCCTGTTCAACCAACGAGGGAGAAACAAAGTCCAACAGTCTCTCTTGCTGGTGTTTCTTCCCCCTCGGGGGAGTTCACTTACAGAGACTCCTCTTCGGAGGACTGCATAAGGTCAGCTTGCTGATCCAATGGCCCCCAGAGGGCGCATCCGTCGCAAGGCTCGCCTTCCTCTTCGCCAGAGAGGCCTTCCTTCACCTGCGGTGAGGAGGCTCCTCTTTGGTTCTACATCTTCGTTGCAGTCCCCCGCAGAGGAGCCTCGTCATCGATCACCGACTGGTCCTGCTTTGGTCCAGGACCTTTCTGCGGATCGTTCACGATCCCCTTCGGTGGAAGGTCGTCCTTTCAAAGGACACGTCGACCTTCCACCCGACAGACCTGCCGACCTGCCGTCGCCCTTCCTGTATGAAGATGCGCGCAATGCGCCAACAAAACCAGGATCCCTAAGCCTTTCCAGGCGAACCCACCAATGAGAACTCCTCCCAGGGATCCTTCAATTCCTGCCCCTTCAAAGGGGATATCTGACAGGGCGTCTCTCAGCCAACAGCCCTGGTTCGGTGCACTAATCAGAGCCGTTACGCAGACGTTCAAGAATGTTTTCTTTGAATTAGGTCACGAATCCTTGGCTGTTTCAACCCCTTTGAAGAGGAAAAGAGGAGTTCCAGACGCGGTAACTTTTACACGGGCTAAATTGACTCCATGTAAGCTTTCGAGGCAGGTTCCTTCTGTTCCCCAGACTATCTCTCCTTCCCTGTCGGACGAAGATTTCTCGTCCTCAGAGGAATCACATGAGGTGAGACTTTCCTCCATCGCACCAATGAGGGAAACCTCTCCTCGCACTGAGGTGTCTTCCCAGATGGGGACTGGAAGAAACTTACCATCTTATTCAATGTTAGAGTCCTACATCCTTCCCAGGAAGGAATCTAAGGACTAAGACATTACCAAAGTCCTCTATAAGAACTAGGACGGAGCCAACTAGCCACATGGAGAATGTCCACGACTCTCCCTAAGAAGAGCCTTTGGGGTCAGGAGACTTTGCTGCAAGTCCTACGTCAGGAGGAGAACAGCAAGAGTCAGAACATGCGTTTCGGCAAGTTCTGATTCTAATGAGGGCTCTCAACGGCTTTTCTGACCCAGAGGTCTCTCCTTAAGAGGGCAAGGACACGGTCTTAGATCGTGTATTCGGTACTCAGAAACCCTCCAAGACCAGTGCAGCTCTGCCCTAGTCTCAGGGGGTTAAGAGTACCAGGGACAAGATTGCTGTACAGCTCTCCGAGATGTCCTCCTCCAACCGTTCCAGTGCCACCAACAAGCTCCTTCCTCTTCCTCGCGTACAGCAGAGGAGGTACTTCGAGATCCTTAAGGAGCCTTGTTTAGCTCTTCCGCTTCACCACTCGTTAGAAGAGCTTACCAGGGGAGTCCCTCTTGAGAGACTCTCCAACCGGCAGGTCTCATTCTCGGCGACCGAGATCCTTAACCAGGAGAAAGTTGCGAAGTGTGCTATGCAAGCCACTTCGTGGCTCGACATCTGGTTAGGGACCTTAGGTATCCTAATACGTTCTGAGGACTTTTCCAAAGAACGTACTAGGAAAGCTATGGAGACGTTCCTCCTCTCAGGCACTCGCACGATCGAGTTTCTGGCCCACCAAGTCTCGAACTTGTGGGCAAACACCATCCTGAAACGTTGGGATGCAGTATCCGAGAGATTCCATCAGAAGGTCCCTGGCACCGAGATCAATAGGCTCAGACATTCCTCTTTAGAGGGATCAATCCTGTTTGAGGCTGAGGATGTGGAACAGGCCGCTAAGAGGTGGAGAAAGTCTCATCAAGACTCCCTCCTTCATAGGGCTTTAACATCTAAGCCCTATAAGCCTCTAGCACCATAGCAGTCCCGTCCAGCCAAGACCGCTAAAACGACGACAGCAGCGAAGACCGTGGTGTCTAAGCCATTTCCTGTCAAGGATACTAAAGGCAAAAAGTCCTCCAGGGGAGGCAAGAATCCTAGAGGGAGCAGCCGAGGCCGCAAACGCTAGGATAAGCAGTCCCCCTGCATGTCCACCAGTAGGGGGATGCCTACAAAGTTGCTCAGACAGGTGGAAGCAACTGGGGGCCGATTCCTGGACGATTTCCGTGATCAGTCAAGGATATCGCGTCTCGTTCATAATATCTCTACCTCCCCTGACGACGAATCCAGTGTCATTGAGCTCCCTTGCCATGGGATCAGCAAGGGGGCAAGCCCTTCAGGCAGAAGTCCAGACCCTGTTGAAGAAGGGCGCTCTCCAAGAGGTCCTTGATGAATCTCAAGGCTTCTTCAGTCGACTCTTTCTTGTAAAGAAGGCGTCTGGAGGCTGGAGACCCGGTTTTAGTCCGCATGAATGAAAAGGTTTGACTGGCCTTTATTCTTTTCTTCATCATCCCCTCTCTTGGGGAAAGCAGCATCTTGGGTTCTCTGCATAGCTGACCTCAAACCACTGCAGGTAAACCATGCTCCCTTGTGTTCCTAGTATTAAGGTTAATTCTGTTACGTCCCCATACCCTGACGAGGTGGTATTGGGAAAGTCCTAGTCTACAAGTTTCCATCTAAAGAACTTCAGAACAACTTCCTAGGACGAGTCACACTTCTTCATACCTTTAAACACAGCTTGCATAGGCCGCAGTCCTTGCGTAGCCAGGCTCTAGCGAGGTGCAGGGACTCCTTATTTCTTGGGTGCTTACACACTCAAATAACGAGTCCCCGGGCAAACCAAAAAAAGCCAGAACTGGCTGGGACGTCCACCCTTCCAAATGGGTGAGTCACCCCTATTAAATAGCGTGGTTTGTATTCCAGTTACGGAACAAATGACAAATTCGGAGGTAATATGTATTTTTCCAAACTATACAAACCTTAGCTATTTAACCAAACTTGCCTGCCAGCCCTATCCCCCTTGAAGTCCTGCCTCCAAGCAAGGTGAGCTCAAGCACAGGTGTGTGTGAGGGGTGTGGGGATAGTAAGCTACCCTCCCTACCCCCTGCTAACTAGCGGTTTGGGTAGTAAACCCTCGTTAAATTTTAATGGCTTGTCATTTCAGCTACGCCGAAAGTAATACCCCTATTAAATAGCTAAGGTTTGTATAGTTAGGAAAAATACAAATTATCTACGAATTTGTCATTTTAGCTCGGAAAAGTTTCCTGCTATCTGATTGGTTAGAATTATCTTGCCCAACCAATCAGCGATCAGGAAACATTTCCGAGCTAAAAGGGCACCCATGCGAGGACGTGCAAATCTGCCTCACTTTTTTAAAAAGAATTGACTATAGGTGCTCTGACAAAATCTTGACAATGAGTCTCCTACTAAAGGATGTTGGTTTGTATTTTTCCCTATTATATAAACTTTCACTCCTCCTGCCTCAACCACCCTTAAATTCCAGGCCTAAAGGTTATGAGTGATAGTTGGGGAATAATCTTTCTAATCAGGTAGTTGAATTGGTGGAACTTCAAAAAGGTCAAATTGTAGTGAATGTTTTTTTTGTTGAACAGGTTGACATAAGTCTCTCTTTACAGTTTATTTATAAAAGATCTATTTCAATGGTGTTACTGTTCTTAGAGTATGTTATTTCAATTGTTGATTACTTCACGTAGTTTATTTCCTTTCCTCACTGGGCTATTTTTCCTTGGAGCCCTTGGGCTTATAGCATCCTGCTTTTCTAACTAGCTAGCTAGTACTGTGATAATAATAATAATCATAATAATAATGATAATCATAATAATAATAATAATAATAATAATATAGTTAGTCGTCAACTTACGACATACAGTGGAACCTCTACATACGATTGTCCCAACATACGAATTTTCCAACATACGAAGTAAAATTCGACCAAATTTCTGTCTCAACATACGAAGTGTTGCCCCAACATACGACGTAAACAATACGCTTACCCGTGGAATTTTCTTGAAAGCGTCCAGCGTAGTTTGTTGTTGACGCGGCTAGACGGCAGCACATCGGAGGGACGCCAATCGAGCGTCACCTTGATCAGTCCTCTCATCGCGTGTGCATCGTGTGGTTGTCCTCTATTCGCTCAGTTTTAAGTTTTTTATCTTGCCTTTTCAAATGTTGTTTTCTGTGTTCCGTAATCATGGGTCCTAATAAGCTTAGTTTCGGTTCAGGAAGTAGTAGCAGTGGTGAGAAAAAGAGGAAGTCTATGCTTTCATTAGAATTAAAGCAGGAAATCATAGAAAGCATGAGCGAGGTGTACGTGTTAGCGATCTGGCTGAACAATATGGCCGGAATATGTCGACGATCTCGACGGTCATAAAACAGAAGTCGGCCATTAAATCAGTGAAACCTTCGAAGTGGATCATGATTATTTCTAAACGTCGTAGCCCTACCCTTGAAGAGATGGAACGACTTTTGTTAATATGGATCAAAGACAAGGAGATTGTTGGCGATACGATCACGGAAACGATCATTTGTGAGAAGGCCAGCGCTATCTACAGTGACTTGAAGGTGGCGCGCTCTCTGGGTGACGCGGGGGAGAGTTCAGCCGATCCTACGACGGAGGAATTCAAGGCGTCTCGAGGTTGGTTCGAGAAATTTAGGAAACGGACCGGGATTCTTTCAGTTGTTCGTCATGGAGAAGCTTCGAGTTCGGACACTAAGGCTGCTAAAGACTTTGTTAAAAAGTTTGAAAGCATCGTGGCGGAGGAAGGTTACGTAGTGCAGCAAGTTTTCAACTGTGATGAAACCGGTCTGTTTTGGAAAAAGATGCCTAGTCGAACGTAGATTACCGCCAAAGAGAAGAAAATGCCTGGACATAAGCCAATGAAGGATCGGTTGAATCTTGCGCTTTGTGCCAACGCCAGCGGGGACTGCAAAATTAAGCCTCTGTTAGTTTACCATTCCGAAAACCCTAGGGCATTTAAAGCACATAGAATTAATAAAGACCTGCTACATGTTCTATGGTGTTCTAATTCTAAGGCTTGGGTTACTAGGCATATCTTTGTGGAATGGGTAAACGTAGTTTTCGGCCCTGCTGTCAAGAAGTATCTTCAGGAAAGGAATTTGCCTTTGAAGTGCTTGCTTTGTTTGGACAATGCACCCGCTCACCCCCCCGGACTCGAGGATGATATCATCGACGAATACAAATTCATCAAGGTGTTGTATCTTCCACCGAATACCACCCCTATCCTCCAGCCCATGGACCAGCAAGTCATCTCGAATTTTAAGAAGCTGTACACCAAGCACTTATTTAAGCAGTGCTTTAATGTCACGCAAAGCACCAACTTAACTTTGCGTGAATTTTGGAGGAGCCACTTCAATATCGTGCACTGCTTAAAGATCATTGATCAGGCTTGGGAGGGAGTAACTCGTCGGACCCTGAATTCCGCTTGGAAGAAGCTTTGGCCTGATGCTGTAGCTCCCAGAGATTTTGAAGGTTTTGGCCCCGAGAATGAACCTGTGCTTTCCGCCGAGGAAGACGTCGAAGAGATTGTGTCCCTTGGCAAGTCCATGGGTCTGGAGGTGGATGAAGATGACATCACCGAACTCGTCGATGAGCATCATGAAGAGCTCACCACCGAGGAACTTAAGGAGTTGCAAGCCATGCAGCATGATGAGTTCCAAGCGCAGTTGAGTGAGTCGGAGGAGATCGAGGAGGTAGGCGAAATCTTAGGTACGGCGGAAATAAAACAGATGTTGGCATATCATCAACACGTTGTTGATTTCATCGACAAGCATCACCCACAGAAACTTCAGGTTTGCCGTGTTGTTGCGCAGTTCGATGATGTTTGCTTAACGCATTTTAGAAAAATCCTCAAAAGTCGTACAAAGCAACTTTTACTCGATAGTTTCTTTAAAAAGTCTTTAAAACGGTCTAGTGATCATTATGAAAGAAAGAAAGTGAAGCAAAGAAAAGGAAGACCGAATCGAGTGAAAGTGATGAAAATTAAAAATAAGAAAAGAAAAAATGTAAAAAAAAAATATAAAATTATAAAAATGAAAAAAAAATATAAGCTAAGTTAAGTTAAAGTTCACGTAGTAGTGTAAGTTAGTGTAAGTTATCGTACACGTTATCGTACAAAGTCACCGTCCCTACCTCCTCGCTGATCTTCCGTCTCCTGCGTAGAAGTCCCTACACCTGCGCTGGCCTGTCGCTAATGTAAAGTGTTACATTACAACCCGTTTTTTATTTATTTCATTATTATGTTCTTTTTTTTGGTTTGTAATATGTATTTATTATACAGGCATTGTATTAATGTCACGTGTAATTATGTGTAGCCATTTATTAAGGATTTATTATGGGTTTTTAGGCTGAGGAACGAATTAAATCAATTACCATGTATTCTTATGGGAATATTTGCTCCAACATACGATCGTTTTAACATACGAAGTAGTTTCTGGAACGAATTAAGATCGTATGTAGAGGTATCACTGTATGCGACTTATGACTTTTCGACTTTACAATAATTTTTTCAGGGTGATGACATCACAAGTCTATCGGAAATACTACGCTAATAATAATCTATTTTCTTGTATAAAAAATAAACTGATTTATCTTGGTAAACTTGCATTTTGTGTTATTGATACTATACACTATCCATTTTCAGTAAAAAGTACATTAAGTAAAGATTTAATATCCGTCGAATTCATATCATATGTCAGGTGACATCATATTAGCGACGGAAAGGAACGGGGCAATACTGTGATTTCCTTCCAATAGGCTAACAGTTAGTATTAGTATTCCCATTATCAAAATATCAAGTATTGGTTGTTATGAGTAATACCTAGGGTAAATTTGACTGCTCTAGTTTTATTTAATCTCTGATAATAGATCGATATTTATCTAGAAAAAAAGTACAGTAATGGGACAAATACTTTCTTAAAAAAATAAAATATTTCTTTATATATTATGAAAATGGACTACGTTTGCTTGGTAAGTTAGTATTTTCTTTCATTTCATGCAAGAAAAAAGAAAAGGGATTTACATACTGTATCTGGAATAAAGACAAAAAACAGCAAAGATTATAGATGTGACAGTACCCTGTTATTTTTGCCTCAATAGAGCTGAGAAGCAGAAAATAACAAAATATCAAGAACTGAAGAATGACCTGAAAAATACATGGGAACTGAAAGAAATAGGAATAATACCTGTGGTGGTGGGGCCAACAGGACTTAAGAAGATAAACCTGAATAATACATGCAGGCGATACCATTTTGCCCAAGCATAAATGAGGTGCAGATTGCTGCCATCAAGGGAACAGTGACCATCTTGAAAAGAGCTTTCGATACAAGGCTAGTGGAGCATAGAGGTGCTCTGTGTGTGTGTGTGTGTGTGTTTTGACGACAATTACAAGTAATAATATGAGATCCTATCTCTGTCGTAAGTCAACGACTAGTTGTAATAATAATGTAGTCCTACCCCTTCACATGAAAGAATCTGCTTACGAAATTTTCACGCTACGAAACGATGCGAAGAAATTTACGACTCGCATCACGAAAAATGTGTTTTGCAACGAAAAGAGGTACGTTACGAGACCCCGACCGTGTCCGAGATTCATTTTGAATTTCGCATTCCACCATCCCATGAACTCGCCACCATCCTCCCGTGCTTCTATTGGTTATATCTTTACTCAAATGCTAGTTACCGCCATAAGATCCTGCTCTACTATTGGTCAGCATATACTGTACTGTATCCCATCGTGCATCTACGCATTGGCGTTCCTCTTTTTTTTTTTGTTTTGGCAAAGGTATCTTATGCGTTGACTTTGAGATAGTGATTTCGCTTTCGTGAATATTGTAATGCATCATGCATCGTGTTGTGATATTACGTTACTTTATTAGCCATGGTTCCCAAGAAAGTTGCTGATATGCAGAGAAAGAAGAGGATGAAGGTTTCTATGGAGATGAAGATGGAAATAATCAAGAAATACGAGACTGGTGTGCGGTTAAGTGTGATCGCAAAGTAATGTGGCCGAAATCCGTCTACGATAGGAACGATCCTAAAACGGAAGGAAGCCATCAAAGAGGTAACACCTTCAAAGGGCATGATTGTTTTCTCCAGCAAGAGAAGCCACTTCCACGAAGAGATGATGAGACTGCTGCTTGTCTGAATTATGGACAAGGAAATCCCCCTAGACACAATCACCAAAGTGATAATCTGCCAGAAGGCCTGCGCCATTTTCGGTGATCTTGTCCGTGTTAGGGAGGAAGCCAACGCAGGAGAAGGGACATTGAAGCAGGAATCCCAGAGTTCAAGGTTCTTTGGGGGTGGTTTGAAAAATTTAATAGACGGTCTGGCGTTCTTTCGGTGGAGCGTCATGGAGAGGCTACAAGCTCAGAAACGAAAACGGCCAAAGCCCTTGTTAGGACGTTCAAAGAGTTGACTGTCTGGGAAGGCTACAGTCCCTAGAAAGTCTTCAACTGTAATGAAACTGTTTTTCTGGAAGAAAATGCCTCTTCGGACATTCATCACGGAAGAAGAAAAGAAGCTACCCGGGCATAAGCCTATGAAGAACAGCGTTTCCCTTGCACTCTATGCAAACGCTAGTGGTGATTGTAAGGTGAAACCCTTGCTGGTGTATTACTCCAACACTTCTTGAGCCTTCAAGGCCCACAAAGGGATGAAGGAAAAGCTTCAGGTTTTGTGAAGGACTAATGAAAAAGACTGGGTAATAAGAATCTTGCTCACCAAGTGGGTAAATCTTTGCTTTGGCCCAACTGTGAAAAAATATTTAGAAGAGAAGCGCCTACCCTTAAAATGCATACTGGTGTTGGACAATGCCCCTGCTCACCCTCCTGTCATTGAGGAAGATATCCTAGCTGAGTATTTGTTCATTAAGTTTCTCTTTATCTTACGCCAAGCACTACCCCTCTCGTCCAGCCCATGGACCAGCAAGGGATCTCCAACTGTAAGAAAATTTATATGATATACCTCTTTACGATGTTTCGAAATCACTGAGAGCACAAACCTCACCCTTAGTGAAGTTTTGAAGGAGCATTTTGATATTGTGATATGCCTCAAAATCATCTATACAGCTTGGCAGGAGGTTTCGAGGCACACCTTGAACTGTGTGTGGAAGAAGCTGTGGCCTGATGCCGTCCGCAGGAGATTTCGAGGTCTTCCCCTCAGACCAAGCTGAAGCTGATTCCAAAAATGTTGAAGATCCTGAATCTGTTGCTCAATCTTAGGTTGCCGAGATCGTTATACTCGAGATGTCCATGGGTCTGTAAGTGGATGAGGCCAACATCGATGAGCTTATCGAGGAGCACCAAGAGGAACTTGCGATGGATGACCTGAAGGAGTTGGAGGACATGCAGGTGAACAAAGTTCAGGAACAGCTTTCTAACAGCGAAGGGGAGGAGGATGACGCTATGATCCCCGGCAGAAATTAAGGAGGCTCTAGCTTGCTACCATAAAGTGGCGGCTTTTGTCGAAAAGAGGCATCCAGAAAAAGTTAGTGGCAGGTCATGCGCTAGAATATTTAAATGATGTTTGCCTGAGTCATTTAAGGAATATTTTAAGGGACCGACCTTGTGTGACAATATATCCTGAAAAAATTCACTGAGCTTTGTATGGCAATGGAGAATGCACATACAAAATATTTTGTCAAAATTCCTCCTACTTTCATCGTTACAGGGTAATTAGTAAAAATAACTCAATAAGCCAGAAACATTGATACTAGAAGAAAATGCAGTATTTCTTGTTATCGTAAATTTTGATAATTATTACATTTTAATATAAAACAAATGCGCATTGGCATTGTATAGATTACATGAGTCACAAGACAGGAAATTTATGATTACATCCTTCAGGGCTAGCACAAACCTCGGAGAGTACACGTTTGAGTTTGACCTCTAACATTTGCTCGCTTTTACGTCTGTTTTTCTTGGTTTCAGCAAGAATTTCATCATGCCAGAGGAAAAAATAATTTCAACATCTTGCTAACATGAGGAAGAAGGAAATTCCCTCTAATAAGAGTTCAGAAGTGGGTAATATCCACGATATTAGCAGGGTTAATGAAGGAGAGAGATGATGGAGCGACGGTCTCGCCCAAAGAAGGAAGATATTGAGCAAAGGGATCTTTATTTATGATTAGATTATGATAAATAACATTGTGCCCATGAATGAATTCATTGTGTTTGAAGTCGAAGCTATCCTCAAAAAACTAAAGCGATGGAAGGGCCCGGGACACAATGTAATAACTGCTGAAATGATACTGGCCAAAAATTAAGTGACTCCCAGACTACTTACAATATTAGGCTATTTACATGTAAAAGGCAACTCACAACATGAAAATGTGTGTCATTACTGTAATAACAACTGACAGAGGGGGCATGGCTTCCCTGGCACTACCTGTCAGTAATTATAACTACCTTGTTAAGTTTTAATTCTCACTCTACCTTCTCTGATGTCAAACTCCTGTTAAAGGATTGAGGTTTGCATGTATATGAAAAATGAAAATTACTTTTGAAAGATTTGTTATTTTGTTATTTTGGTGTACAGTATAGTTATTTAACTGATACTGCACAGTATACTTAAATTGTCTGGATAAGCTGAGTATATGCGAGTCCTTGCAGGCTCTAAGCAAAATCTTGATACCTTAATTTCAAATAGCAGACTTCACGGAACAGTTTTGTATTAATTTTCATTAACTTACAGGTGAGGATTTGGAAATGGACCAGTTGAGTAGGGGGGAAGATGGAGGAAATGTCGGAGTGATTGACGGAAGTAGTTATGATGGGACTGCATTGCTACTCGAAGATAGTGCAGAACCGGGTGGTAATGTTGAGGATGTTCAGGAGATGAGCATTGAGAGAGGGGATGAAAACAGGGATACTCTCGGCAGTGGCTTGAACCAGTTGGTGGAGCATACAGATGATGCAGCTGTCATTGTCCCTCCAGAACCTCCTGATTTATTACAAGGATTGCCTCCCAAGGTAAGAAAAACAGAGTTTTTTTTATGTTCATTCTGATTAAACATTGAAAAAATATTACGATTCAGTTTGTGTGTGGAGACTTCTTTGTTCCTACGTGTCTACATCCTTTGAAATAGGGAATGTCTTTAGCAGTGCTGGAATGGCCGTTGAAGTCCTTATCGAGGTAAACAGTATAAGGTAGTAAGTGCCGGCAAGTAGCACTGCCTACTTTCTTATCAAAGACACTTCACTTTTGTCTTCGGCTGCAACTAGTACAGACAATGTTCCATCTCACCCAAGGTGGATAAATCTTTCTCTCACACATTTTTTGGTATGAGTGGTTTAATGTTGGCTTCGTGCTAATGATGAAACAAAATAGGAATTCAAATTATTATTAAAAAGCTAGGCTATAATCCTAGTTGGAAAAGCAAGATGCTATAACCCCAAAAGCTTCAATAGAAATAAAATAGCCCAGTGAGAAAAGGATACAAGGAAATAAATAAATTACAAGAGAAGAATAAAAAATCAAAATAGAATATTTCAAGAGCAGTAACAACAGTGAATTAGATCTTTCATACATAATCTATAAAAACTTAAAAAAAAAAAAAAAAAGAGGAAAAGAAATAAGATAGAACAGCTTGCCCGAGTGTACCCCCAAGCAGGAGAACTCTAATCCAAGACAGTGGAAGGCCATGGTACAGAGACTATGGCACTACCCAAGACCAGAGAACAGTGGTTTGATTTTGGAGTGTCTTTCTCCTAGAAGAGCTGCTTACCTTAGCTAAAAATTCGTCTACCCTTACCAAGAGGAAAGTAGCCATTGAACAGTTACATTACAGTAGTTAACCACTTGAGCAAAGAAAAATAGTTTGGTAATATCAGTGTTGTCAGGTGTATGAGGACTGAGGAGAATGGGATAAGAATAGGCCAGACTATTCTGTGTATTTGTAATCAAAGACAAAATTAACCGTAACCAGAGAGAGGGGTCCAATGTTGTACTGTCTGGCCAGTCAAAGGACCCATTAATTACTCTCTAGCGATAGTATCTCAATGGGGGCTGGTGTCTTGGCCAACCTACTACCTATGTGTGTGAAAGGATGGACACAGTCAGTTTATGCCTAATCCAGTGATAAATCCACACTGCTTTTTGTAGGGACATTATTGTTCACAATCATTCCCATGTGTTGAATGTAGATAGTGTTCTCCCGTTAAAAGGCAGGTTTTTCTTTGTGAAAGAAAGAAGGCTGTCTTCTCTTCCAGCATCATTGTTGACAATGCCCAAGACAATGTCAAAGAGACTATAGCACTTTGCTCTCCTGATTTAGTTTGCTAATTACTGAAGATTTAGTGGATACAGTAATGGCTTGGTATTTTATAGTATGTCTCTGGAACAGGGCAAGTTTTTTCAGGGTGGATTTAGTGTGAAGGGACTGCTACACTCATGCATATTTTCCGGAAGCTCTTTCAATGTAGATCACCGATAGCGTGTTTGACACAAGGAAGTCGTTGGGGGAATGAATACAAGGCTCTTGGCCATCATGTGCCAGGCATTTCATTCCACATTCCAGGTATTTCAGTCTCCCCTCCTAGAGAGAGGGAGAAAGATTCCTTCATTGATTTAGTACCAGAAGGTGCATAGCCAATTACTGGCCAGGCGCCTATTAACCTATTCATTCTTATGATGAGTTGATAGGATTTTGGAGTTATCTCCCTTGCTCTTGTACATGACCAGGGAGACAGGCATTTTCCAGGGAAGAATAGAAACCAAGCAGTTCAGTTCTAAAGGAACTTCCTTTTTTAAAAGGTTGAAAGATTTGTATACGTATTAGATCCAATAGCTCTTAAAAGCACTTTTTATTTTCCCAGCTATACAAACCCAAGTCCTTTAAAGATGAACTTCTCTCACCTCAACCACCCCTCTCAGTCCTGAGCCAGAAGTCAATAGTGGAAAGGATTTTGACAGAAAAGTGGGGAAGGGCTGCTAGCCCGCGCTCGTCACCTGTCATTAACCACTGTACTTTGTTAACGGTGATAATGATCGTTCTAGCTCTGAAGACATTACCTATTTTAAAGTACTGTATAGCGTTTAGAAGAATAAAATTTCATTTAAAAAAGTGTAAATTACTTTTAAAGTTGGTTATATATTGACAGCATTTAGGTGTTTTACTTACTGTTATTGTTTAATGAAGTATTATCTTTAATCCTTTATAGTATTGCATTTCACTTTCTTGCAGTCAGAGTTTATATTTGCTCCTAAATATCATGGTAGTTTATGTATTTTATTCTCATTCAGTTGCTTGATTTATATTTATAGATAAATAAGTAGATTTACCTTATCACAGGTCAATGGCGCTGTAATTCGAAGAGTTTCGTACCCTGGTGCAGCTGGCAAGCATGCTTTGCGTCAGCAGGCACGGAGGCGAAGACGTAACACGTCCATTGCTGCTGGGAATTCTCCCCCTATTACACGTGTGACAATGAAGACTGTAGCGGCTACTTCCCCTAACCAAGGAACGCAATGTGTGCATCCCGTCGGGGGAACAGCAACTGCCTTAACCTCGGGATCATCTCCTCCTCTCGCCTTTACTTCCGTATCGACACCAGGATCGCCACTTCTACTTCCGGGCACTCTCATCACTTCAACTGGCTCCCCCACACGATTGTGTGCGACTGCCAAATCCCCACCTTCGTCGCTTACGCCACACAAAAGCAGTCTATCACCAAATCAGGTGTCTGGGGCAAGACCAACTACAAAAAGCTGTATGGCCTCGAACCAGCATCCGACGCAAGCTATCAGAGTTAGTTCTCGGATAGCAAATAGCAATGCTGCAGCAGCAGCTGCAGCTGCTAATGGCACCCAGTCGACTTCTGTATCTTCAGTTATTGCTGGGAACTCTCAAACACCTGGTGCTTTTGTGAATTCATCATCTGGTAGCCAAGGTAGGTATAAACACTTTTTAGTAGATAATAAGATAAGAGGTTGATAGATGGTTCTTTACATTTTTGTGAGTTTTATAAAAACTAATACCGTAGTTTTTGTTTACCTTTTTTCATAAGTGTTTTAACTGCTTTCATTCTTTTCTTGTAAATACTTATTGAATTTACAAGATAGAAAATCAAGTTTAGTGTATGACTTAAAGGTCTATACAAATAAACATGTTTCATGAGAGAATACATTATGCTTTAATGTTTTGACGCAAGTGGAAAAAATATCTTTCTGTGGAATATTAAATCCTTCTGCATATGTGAGGTTAGTTTTGGATAGCAACAAAAGGTTCATTGTCTGTGAAGATCACATTGAAATTGACAACTGAGGCTTATTCATTACCTATTGTTGTTTTGATTGTTTATATACTTGCAAAGTAAAATGATTGAAATTATTATTATTATTATTATTATTATTATTACTACTACTACTACTGTGCTAGGCGGTATATCTTAGCGTTACCGCGCTTAGCAATCCATGTTTGCTAACGGTTGTATAAGCGGATGAGCAACTTGTTGGAGTAACGAGAACTTGAGGCGTGAAGGGAAGGCTTCCCTAAATCTTGATGAAGTCACTGGCAGCAGGGCGACGGATTGTACTAAGGCGATAGAGATAAGATATCTTCGGCTTTTACTCCTGATGCCTGGCGGATCATCTTAGTGGAATTACTATGGACCGGTAGGGGTCACTTGCCCTAGTTAGATAAGCTCTGTGCATCGCAAGGGACTGGCTATCCTTTGATGAATTTAGCCAATAAATCCTCATTGGATTTAATCAGTCTATGGAAAGCAAAAATAACAGAATGGCCCCCAGTCCCGGGAGGAGCTGGGTGCTAAGAATCTACTGGTTTATAAATACATACATACAAACATATACCAAGGCACTTTCCCCAATTTTGGGGGTTAGCCGACATCAACAAATGAAACAAAACAAAAAGGGGACCTCTATTCTCTACGTTCCTCCCAGCCTGACAGGGACTCAACCGAGTTCAGCTGGTACTGCTAGGGTGCCACAGCCCACCCTCCCCCGTTATCCACCACAGATAAAGCTTCATAATGCTGAATCCCCTACTGCTGCTACCTCCGCGGTCATCTAAGGCACCAGAGGAAGCAGCAGGGCCTACCGGAACTGCGTCACAATCGCTCGCCATTCATTCCTATTTCTAGCACGCTCTCTTGCCTCTCTCACATCTATCCTCCTATCACCCAGAGCTTTCTTCACTCCATCCATCCACCCAAACCTTGGCCTTCCTCTTGTACTTCTCCCATCATTATGGATCGGAGTTGTGGGGAATGAAAGTGTGGTTTATAAATACTAAAGAAAAATTGGAAATTGTTAATTGGAATGTTAGAGCCATGAATCAGATTGGTAAGTTACAGCAAGTGGAGAATGAATTTCTGAAATATAGTTTGGATATCTTGGCCCTAACTGAAACATGGTGTATGGGGATTGGGAAAGATGGGCTTTACCTCAATGAAAGGCTTGTGTGGAATAAGTAATAGCTGTAAAATATGAATACAAAAAGAATTATACTGTGTTAGACCAATTTCAGTGTGGCAACATAAATATAGATTATACATACATACAGTATATACATACCTACATACATATACATACATACATACAGACATACATACTCAGGAAGAACTGATGGAGTTGGAAGGAAAGGGGTAGGAATGATGATGACACTAAGAGCAGAAAATACATTGTTGGAATGGAGAGCTGTAAATAGTAGCTGTTCCGTAACTGACATACAAACCACGCTATTTAATAGGGGTATTACTTTCGGCGTAGCTGAAATGACGAGCCATTAGCGTTTTAACGAGGGCTTACTACCCCATTGCTAGTTAGCGGGGGTAGGGGAGGGTAGCTTGCTACCCCCCCCCACACACACACACACGCACACACACACCTGTGCTTGAGCTCACTTTGCTCTCGGCTCGGATGGTAGTCGGACGTGTCCGCTCTCATCCTCACCTCTCTTTTGGCAGCCATTAATGTCTTTTTGCTTTTTCTGTAACAGGTTTGAGTGTGAAGTTGGCCTCTGCGATTATGCGCACCTATCCTGGATTACCCGACCGCCCCTGTGGAACATTCATGTCGGCGGTCGAGACAGACCCTCACACCCTTTGCCCTTACTGTAGAGGCCAACGGTGTGATAGTGGTAATAAGTGTGGTGAGTGTAGGGAGTGGTCTACCTCCCAGTGGGAGAGGTTTTCTCGGCGACGTAAGAAGAAGTCCAGGCGGGATATTTCTCCTAGGAAGTTTTCTTTGAAAGGAGAAAATCCCAAGGACTCTTCTTCCGTTGCCCAAACCTCTTCCGAAGCTCCCGCTCGATCGGTCTCTTTCGAGAGACCGTCGAGTGGTAGCGTAGACCGTGGTTTTTGTTTCCTGAATTCGGGGTTCGAGAGATGGCGTTGCCTCCCCTAACGATGCAGTTCCACCTCTCCCCCCCGGGGGAGGATTTATCTTTAACCAATTTGTTTCAGCTTTGGTCTTCCTTGGGGCTCGAGGGTTCGCCCTTCAAGGAAGCGCTTCTTGACATCATCTGATTGGCTGCCGCTGTCAAGCAATCACCGACTTTTGCAGAGGTTGATCCTCTGTCTATTGTCAACGTTGTGGTGTCAGAGGTATCCAATGCGGTATCCTAATACCTCTGCCTCTTCTCATCCCGCAGTAGCTGAAGGCTTAGTTTCTCCCGTTCCTGCTCAACCTACGAGGGAGGAACTTAAGTCCAACAGTCTCTCCTGCCGGTGATTCTCCCCCTCGGGGGAGTTCACTCACAGAGACTCCTCTTCGGAGGACTGCTGAAGGTCAGCTTGCTGATCCAATGGCCCCCAGAGGGCGTATACGTCGCAAGGCTCACCTTCCTCTTCGCCGGAGAGGCCTTCCTTCACCTTATAAAGCGGTGAGGAGGCGCTTCTTTGGTTCATCATCGTCGTTGCAGTCCGCCGCAGAGGAGCCTCTTCAACGATCACCGACTGTTCCTGCTACGGTCCTGGACCTCTCTGCGGATCGTTCGCGATCCACTTCGGTGGAAGGTCGTCCTTTCAAAGGGCACGTCGACCTTCCACCCGACAAACCTGCTGACCTGCCGTCGCCGTTTCTGGCAGCTGATGCGCTTTACGCGCCAATGAACCCTGTCTTTCACAGTCAGGCACTGGTCCCTTCGGGGCAACAAGGGCGTATGCGCCATCGCGCGCATACGTCTCTTACGCGCCATGATGATCATGCGTGCCAATGGTCTCCTGTACGCAAGGCTGTACCTGAGATAGCGCGCCAACGGTCTCCTGTACGCAAGGCTGTACCTGAGATAGCGCGCCAACGGTCTCCTGTACGCAAGGCTGTACCTGAGATAGCGCGCCAACGGTCTCCTGTACGCAAGGCTGTACCTGAGATAGTGCGCCACTGCGCGCCAGCGCTCTCACACGCGCCAATGATCTCCTGCGCGCCAGCGCTCTCCCGCGCTAGCGCCCACATACTGCCATCTCTCCTGTGTGCCCACGATCTTCGGATCTGGGGGCTGTAGGGAAGTCAAGAACTTCACCTACACTCCAGCGCTCGCCAACCCGTCGCCTGCTATCTCCCGCACGCCATCCCTCGCCAGTGCGCAATCGCACGCGTTCACGTATATACAAGGATACGCACGCCCTGCCCGCCCAAGCCCATCCCCTACAGCAGCTATGCTCCGCCAGCCAGACACGCGCCCACGCACACAGGTTCCGACTGTGCGCCCGTGCGCAAGGGATATTTCTCCTGCGCACGCGTGCCCTACGACATCTTCTGGGGCACGCGATCTCTCGCCCGCACGCCCACGTGTCCATCATCCTGATCCTGCGCACCCACGCGCATGCGAGCGCACATTCCGCCTCCTGCGCACTCTCCTGTGTCTCCTGCGAACACTTCTACGCGCCATCACTCGCGCGCGCAATCGCCTGCGCGCGTGCCAACAGTCTCCCGCGCGCGCACCAGCAGTCTCCCGCGCGCGACCCCGGGTATTCCCCATTGCACGAACGCCAATACCCTCCCACGCGTGAGGCTGCAGGACAACGCACGGCAAGGTCGCCATCGCCACATTACCCTTCCCGCAAGCGCAGAACAGTGCGCTCGCCGGTGGAAGGGAAGCTTCCAGGAAGGCCCAGGAACATTTCTTCTTTTTCTTTCCAGGCGAACCCCCCTATGGAAACTCCTCCCAGGGATCTGTCGATCCCTTTCTCTCCAGAGGGAGTGTCTGACAGCATAGCTGTCAGCCAACAGCCATGGTTTGGGGCACTAGTCAGAGCAATTACACGGGCTTTCAAGCCTGTTCTCTCTGAATTGGGCCACAAATCCTTGGCTGCGTCTACCACCCTGAAGAGAAAAAGAGGAGTTTCGGACGCGGTGACTTCTCTTAGAAAAAAGCTGTCTCCTCGTAAGCCCTCGAGGCAGGTCCCCTCCCCCCCCCAGACTTTTTCTCCATCCCTGTTGGACGAGGATTTCCCGTCCTCAGGGGAGTCACGTGAGGTGAGACGTTCCCCCATCGCACCAATGAGGGAAACCCCACCTCGCGCTGGAAAGTCTAACCGGGTAGGGGCGGAGAAGAACCTGCCTCCGTCGTTGTTGGAGTCCTGCATCCCTCCCAGAAGGGAGTCAAAGGACTCTAAGACAGTGCCAAAATCCTCGACGAGACTTAGGATGGAGCCAGCTAGTCACTCGGAGAACGTCCGGGATTCTCCCCAAGAAGAGCCTTTGGGGGACAGGAGACTTCGCTACGTGCCCAACATCCGGAGGAGAGCTGCAGGAGTCAGAACATGCATTTTGGCAGGTTCTGACTCTTATGAGGACTCTCAATGGGTTTGCCGACCCAGAGATTCCCCCTCGAGAGGGCAAAGACACGGTCTTGGACCGAGTATTTGGAACTCAAAAACCTTCTAAGGCCAGTGCGGCTCTGCCCTGGTCTTAGGGGGTTAAGAGTACCAGGGACAAGATCGCGGTCCAGCTCTGAACTAGCCTCCTCCAACCGATCCAGCGCCGGCAACAAGCTTCTCCCACCTCCTCGCGTACAGCAGAGGAGGTAATTCGAGATCTTAGAGGAGCCTTGTTTAGCTCTTCCTCTTCACCATTCTTTGGAAGAGCTTACCAGGGTAGTCCCTCTTGAGAGACTTTCCAACCGGCAGGTCTCATTCTCGGCGACTGAGATCCTTAACCAGGAGAAGGTTGGGAAGTGTGCTGTGCAAGCCACTTCGTGGCTGGATATCTGGTTAGGGACCTTAGGTATCCTGATACGTTCGGAGGATTTCTCTAAAGAACGTACCAGGAAAGCTATGGAGACGTTCCTCCTCTCAGGCAATCGCACGATCGAGTTTCTGGCCCACCAAGTCTCAAACTTGTGGGCAAACAGCATCCTGAAACGTCAAGATGCGGTGGCTGAGAGGTTCCATCAGAAGGTCCCTAGCACCGAGATAAACAGACTCGGACATTCTTCTGTGGAAGGAACGAACCTGTTTCAGCCTAAAGACGTGGAACATGCTGCTGAGAGGTGGAGGAAGTCCCACTAAGACTCCCTCCTACATAGGGCTTTGACATCCAAGCCCTATAAGCCTGCAGCGCCCCAGCAGTCCCGTCCTACCAAGACCACGAAACCGACAACGGCAGCGAAGGCAGTGGTGTCTAAGCCCTTTCCTGTCAAAGACAGGAATAGCAAAAAGTCCTCCAGGGGAGGTAAAAATCCTAGAGGGTGCAGCCGAGGCCGCAAATGCTAGGATTGGCAGTCCCCCTGCATGTCCACCAGTGGGGGTATGCCTACAAAGTTGCGCAGTCAGGTGGCAGCAACTCGGGGCCGATTCCTGGACGTTTTCCGTAATCAGTCAGGGATATCGCGTCCCGTTCACATCTCTACCTCCCCTGACGATGAATCCAGTGTCATTGAGCTCCCTTGCCATGGGATTAGCAAGGGGGAAAGCCCTTCGGGCAGAAGTCTAGACCCTGTTAAAGAAGGGCGCTCTCCAAGAGGTCCTCGACGGGTACCCAGGCTTCTTCAGTCGACTCTTTCTTGTAAAGAAGGCGTCTGGAGGCTGGAGACCAGTCATCGACCTCTCGGCTCTGAACAAATTTGTCAAACAAACTCCGTTCAGCATGGAGACCGCAGACACGGTCAGACTTGCAGTGAGACCACAAGACTTCATGTGTACACTGGACCTAAAGGACGCGTACTTCCAGATCCCAGTCCATCCGTCTTCAAGGAAGTAATTAAGATTCAGCCTAGACAACAAAAAGTACCAGTTCAAGGTGCTGTGTTTGTCTCTCCACAGCACCACAGGTTTTCACCTGAGTGTTCACCCTAATATCATCGTGGGCACACAGGATTGGCATCCGTCTCCTCCGTTATGTGGACGACTGGCTGATCCTAGCAGACTCGGTGTCATCCCTTCAACACCGAGACAAACTTCTGAGACTTTGCCAAGATCTGGGGATCATGGTAAATCTCGAGAAGTCCTCTCTGCTTCCCACTCAAAGACTGGTATACCTAGGCATGGTTATAGACACCAATCTCCACAAAGCCGTCCCATCAGATGACAGGATAGCAAGGCTGAGGAAGGTCGCAAGCCCTTTTCTCAGACGAGAAGAGCTCCAGCCCAATCGTGGTTACGTCTCCTCGGTCACCTGTCATCTTTGGTTCGTCTAGTTCCCAACGGTCGCCTCAGGATGAGATCCCTCCAGTGGCGAGTCAAGTCCCGGTGGAATCAAGGTTTTGATTCCCCGGACGTCATGATCCTTATGGGACCTGCGGAACGGACGGACCTCCGGTGGTGGGTGACAGACGAGAACCTACGAAGAGGAGTGGATCTTCTTGTCCTCCCCTCGGATTTGATGCTGTTTTCGGACGTCTCAAAGAAAGGGTGGGGGGCCCACGTACTGCACCACAGGACCTCAGGCCTTTGGTCAGAGTCAGAAAAGTATCGCTATATAAATCTCCTAGAGATGAAGGCCATCTTCCTGGCCCTTCAACAGTTCCAACAATACCTGGTGAGTCACTCTGTAGTGGTGATGAACGACAACACCACAGTAGTGGCTTACATCAACAAGCAAGGAGGTACCTTTTCGAAGCAGCTATCCCATCTTGCAGTAAAGATACTGAGATGGACCGAAGTCCACTCTATTCCACTATCGGCACGCTTCATTCCAGGCAAAAGGAATACAGTATGCTCGCCGACAATCTGAGCAGAGCGTCTCAGATAGTGAGTACCGAGTGGTCTTTGGCTCATCTAGTAGCCAACAAAGTCCTGGCTTTGTGGGGTTCCCCGACTGTGGATATGTTCGCAACGGCTCTGAACTTCAAGCTTCCGCTGTACTGTTCCCCAGTCCCGGATCCCAACAACGGTGGGACAACATCGACGTTTACGCCTTTCCCCCGTTCTGTCTGATGAGGAGGGTGCTCAACAAGACCAGAATATCGGTCAATCTTTCAATGACCCTCATAGCTCCGCTATGGCATCACGCGGAATGGTTTCCGGACCTTCTGCAACTCAACGGAACTTCCGAGAGAACTCCCTCCGCGACACAATCTACTCAGACAACCACATGCCAACATCTTCCACAAAGCCATAGGTTCACTACGACTTCACGCCTGGAGACTATCCAACATCTCCTGGCTGAGAGAGGATTTTCGCAACAAGTTGCGATCAGGATGTCTGGACACCTGCGAAAGCCATCCGCATCTGTCTACCAGGCAAAGTGGAAAGTCTTCTGTGGTTGGTGTCGTGGAAGGGGTATCTCCCCACTCGATGCCACTATTCCAACAATAGCGGAGTTCCTCGTGTATTTGCGTGAAGAAATGCTCCTTTCAGTCTCGGCGGTGAAAGGCTATCGCTCAGCCTTAAGTCTAGCCTTCAGGCTCAAAGGAATGGACATTTCTTCTTTGCTGGAACTTTCTCTTACGAAGTTACGAACTTACCTGCCCTCAGTCGGAAGTGAGACCTCCTCCGTGGAACGTGGTTCGAGTTCTCAGGTCTCTTAAGAGACCTCCCTATGAACCATTATGCCAGGCTTCAGATCGCCACCTAACTTGGAAGACGGTGTTCCTACTAGCTTTGGCTTTGGCCAAGCGAGTTAGTGAACTTCATGGTCTCTCGTACGACATCACCCATTCAAGGGGATGGGGGGAGGTAACATTCAGCTTCGTCCCTGAGTTTATTGCTAAGACTCAGAATCCGGGGGTAGCGGACCCTCGGTTCGACTCCTTCCAGATTTCTAGTCTCCAATCTGTAACAGATGACCCAGACCATCTCCTACTGTGCCCAGTAAGGAGTTTGAGGCTATATCTCAAAGGAACGACTGTAGTCCGTCCTCAGTTGCAAGCGTTGTTTGTTAGCACAGGGAGGACTAAGAGGAGGGTCACCAAGAACACCATCTTTGCATGGATTCGTAGGGTGATCCATCTGTCCCTGAATCCAGACCCTCCTCCGTCACGTCGCCCTAGAGCACATGATGTCAGGGACGTAGCTACGCCTCTGGCCTTCAAAAAGAATGTCTCAGTGACGCAGGTTCTTCAAGCTTGGGTGTGGAAGTGTCTGACGACCTTCACAGCCCACTACCTGCAAGACGTGACCCATAGGAGGCTCGATACGCTCTCTATCGGCCCTGTGGTGGCTGCACAACAGCTGGTTTAAAACCTCAAGCTCCTTATTGGACAAGTAGCAGAAGGTTGAGGGCATTGTTACCCGGTTTCAGTCTGCATGACTGAAAAGGTTTGTCTGGCCCTTATTCTTTTCTTCATCTTCCCCTCTCTTGGGTTCTCTGCACAGCTGTTCTCAAACCACTGCAGGTAAACCATGTTTCCTTGTGTTCCTAGCATTAAGCTAATACTGTTACGTCCCTATACCCTGACGAGATGGTATTGGGAGAGTCCTTGCCTAAAGTTTCCATCTAAAGAACTACAGGTCAACTTCCTAGGACGAGTCACACTTCATTATACCTTCACACACAGCTTGCGTAGGCCGCAGTCCTTGCATAGCAAGGTGCAGGGACTCCTTATTGTTGAGTGCTGACACACTCAAATAACGAGCCCCCGGGCAAAGCCAAAAAGTCAGTACTGGCTGGGACGTCCACCCTTCCTAATGGGTGAGTCACCCCTATTAAATAGCGTGGTTTGTATGTCAGTTACGGAACAAATGACAAATTCGTAGATTATTTGTATTTTTCCTAACTATACAAACCTTAGCTATTTAATCAAACTTGCCCGCCAGCCCTATCCCCCTTGTAGTCCTACCTCCAAGCAAAGTGAGGTCAAGCACAGGTGTGTGTGAGGGGGGGGGGTGGGGGTTAGCAAGCTACCCTCCCCTACCCCTGCTAACTAGCGATGGGTAGTAAACCCTCGTTAAACTTCTAATGGCTCGTCATTTCAGCTACGCCGAAAGTAATACCCCTATTAAGTAGCTAAGGTTTGTATAGTTAGGAAAAATAAAAATTATCTACGAATTTGTCATATTGTTACTTACAAAGTTTAAATCAAGGCAGTGCAAAATTATAGTTGTTCCAACACAGAGTACTTACCTCGAACTACTTTCTTAGGAGTATCTTGGATCTCCTCCCTAGCCGACCAAGAATTTTGCATAGTTCCCCCTATCTCCGTTTTCCCTTGTCAGGTCCCTCCGTTGCGGATGGATACGTGCCCTGAGGCAACCTGGGGTCAGCGCGCGTGGGTGCGCTACTAGGTCTTTGTAACCAGTAAGCATCTGGTCGCAGCGTAGATAACATTTCGCCGCTCTCTCTCACATCCTGTCCGACCCACCATTGTGTTCCACGTTTTCCCTTTGTGTTTTCCTGTTCATATCCCTTCCTTGTGTTACTTGTGTTGTGATTACCCTTATTGAATCCCAACGTTGTTGTCCCGGGCCCAAGGCCGGTAAGTCATGCGGAGCATGGCTATCTAAGTTGAGCATCGATCCGCACACGTTGTGCTCCACGTGTTGAGGCAGAGTGTGCTCGCCTGCTTCCACGTGTCCGGAGTGTGAGTCCTGACCGGATCTTCAGTGGACATTGTTCGGTACAAAGAAGAAGGCATCGAAGTGGTCGCCGAAGAAGTCTGGTCTCCGTTTTCCTTTTACGTCTCCGTTTTCCTTTTACGTCTCCTTCAGCTCCTTCGGAGAGCGGTTCCCCTTCCCCCTCCCCTTCCCCTACCCAGAGTAGAGGATGAGGTAAGTCCATTGCGGGGAAACAGCCCATTGCTGTTCCCCATGAGTCTGATTTTAATAAATCAAATTGCATTGTGCCTACGCAGACGAGTGGGGAGTCTGCTGCTGTTACGGGAGTGCTTTCTGTAGACGAGGTTCTGGTGCCTGCAGGATCCGGTGTGGGGAAGGTCAGGAACACCAGCTCCTTCCCCTCCATCGTGGCAGTGTTTTTCAGGTACAGCGGTTTCAGGGGGCGAACAAGACAAGGAAAGACGAGCCACGTGCTCTTCGGACCCCGACTCCATTGTGTGGGCGGCGCCAAGGATGCCCTTCAGGTCACCCATGCGGCAAGAAGAATTTTCTGGCTGGTTTGCCTCACGTGGGTCGCTACTCACGCCCCCAGCGCCTTCTGTTGCGCTACCTCCTGATTTCATGCAACCCGTCACCCCGGTAGCACAATTGCAAGCCCACATGTTGGTGGCAGAGGATTCAGAGGACTTGGATAGCTCCTCTTCTTCGTCTTCCTCGGACGTTACCTTGTCCTCCAGCTCTTCATCGTCGGAAGACTCCAGCGACCGGGAGATGAGGAAAAAGAAAAAGAAGTCGAGCTCGAACTCAGGCCCGTCTAGGAAGAATGCCAAAGTTGCAAAGAAGAAGAGCAAGAAGAAGAGTTCCAGAAAGAAGAGGGCAAAATTAGGTAAAGTAGTTTTTCCCCCTTGCGGGTCGAACAGGGCTCTTGCCGCTCCAGTGCCTGCCTCGGCGGCTGCTGGAACTGCTTCCGGGCCCTTGCCCAGTGTCTCTTCGGCTCCGTCCACGCTTCGGATGCAGCCGTTGACACACACTAACTTTCCCTTGCCCGGCAAGTCACCGTCTCCATCCGTTCAGCGGAGGCAGCTGCTGGCTCAGTCCGGCAGCATTGTTCCCACACCTAAAGTCTCACTGGCTCCATCCAGGCATCAGATGCAGCCGCTGGCACAGCAGGGCAGTCACTCTCCACGGATTCCTCCGGGAGGGGATAGATCCATGACGGCTACCTCCTCCTCGAGGGCTCCATCCGTGATGGAGGCAGCCGCTCATCGAGCCGGCTGGATGTCAGGGATACAGACGCCCCCACGGATCCATCCGTGATCGAAGATGCAGCCAACACGGAGGATCAAGTGGTAGCGGGCTTAGTAGATGCGGGAGAATGTTTGCCTGATAAAGTATCCTCTTACAGGAAAGTATTGGCACTGATTAGGCACCACCACAGGCTAGATGAGCCCAAACCGTCCTCAGAGCAGGCCTGGCTTTCGGGTTTGGGTATGATGATGGACAACCTGATACAGCAGAAACCATCCTTGACCCTACCAGTGGCTCCAGACGTGTCCCTGGGCATGGACCACGTCGACTGGTTTGTCTCGGGGCTCTAGAACTCCCTCAGGGCCCAAGGATCCTTCAAGCTCCTGCCTGGACTGAGGACCCAGAAGAAATTTATGTGCCAGATGGGCTGCCTGCAGGGCCTCGGACAATGGAAGAAGCCGTCACGGCTCTGAGCCAGGGCAGTGCGGATGACAGGAGCCTTACTGCCCCAGTGGTCTTCTCTCAGGCGGAGGCCACTATGATGGAAGACACGTCTCAGGACATCATCAATGTGGCCTCCTGGTTGGACTGGTGGGCATGCACCTTAGCAGGTTTTCAACTCTCCCACGATCTCTCAGTGCCGGAGAATCAAGCTCTATTGCATGAGCTCATACGTTCTGGGGGCAAAGCCATAAAGTTCTTAACGTTCCAGTCATTGACTCAGACAGCAAACTGGATCTTAAGAAGGAGAGATACGGTGCTTAACAGGCTCCCTTGTGGACTTCCCGAACGTGAGGCCAAATTCCTGAGGAATTCTACGGTGTGGGGTGAGACCCTGTTCCCCCTACAGACAGTAGCAGAAACCATGGAGAGAGTGGGGAAACTGAAAGCCGAGCCTAGGTAGCCAACAACAAGACGTCTTCCACATAAAACACCGTCTGTGGACGGGGCCTACCCACCTATGCCACCAGCTAGGCAGGAGGTCCCCTCCCCTTCCTGGCATTAGTCCTCGCGGCCCTCCCGCAGAGGTGGTGCCCCAGCCCAGACCTCCTTTAGACAAAAATACTCTGGCTCGAGATGAGGCCGCTCAAACCGTCTCCCCAGAAGGAGTTAGGAGGGGGGGGCCCCCTACACCTTCCCACACCATAGGTGGGGGATGCCTCAAATACCATTGGCAAGCATGGCGGGACAACGGTGCGGACCCTTGGTCCGTGTCAGTCCTCAGGGAGGGATACAGGATTCCCTTCCTGACAGAGCCTTCCCCTCTGATTCCCGAGCATCGGGCGGAGTGGCTGGCCCCCAAGGATCACATGAAGAGAGCAGCCTTGCAGGAGGAGGTGTCGGCCATGTTGGACAAAGGAGCATTGCAACCCGTCTGGGAATCGTCCCCGGGGTTCTACAGCAGGCTCTTCCTGGTGGAGTCATCGACCTCTCAGCCATGAACAAGTTCATCAAGAAGACCTCCTTCAAGATGGACACGCCTAAGTCGGTACTGGCAGCCTTGAGGGAAGGGATTTCATGATGTCCCTGGACCTCAAGGACGCCTACTTTCAGATCCCCGTACACCCCTCCAGCAGGAAGTTCCTCAGGGTGAAGTGGGGAACCCAGTCTCTACAGTTCAGGACCCTGTGCTTCGGCCTGTCAACGGCACCTCGGGTGTTCACGAGGGTATTCACCGTAGTATCAGCCTGGGCACACAAGCAGGGCATCAGGCTGATCAGGTATCTCGACGACTGGTTGCTGCTTTCAGCCTCAGAGGCAGCCTTAATGGAGCAGGTGGCAAAGCTGTTACAGTTCTGCAGAGAACTGGGGGTTACTATCAGTCTAGAGAAGTCCCAGTTGGTCCCCACCACCAGGATGACGTACCTAGGGATGGTCCTGGACTCCCAGTTAGCAAGGAAATTCCCCTCTCAAGAGAGGCTGGACAATCTGGACCATATAATTCGTCCATTCCTTGCAAATGCACCAATGAGAGCCAAGGATTGGCAGAGACTCGTGGTCCACCTGGTCTCGCCTGAGAAGCTAGTTCCTCAGGGGAGGCTCAACCTTAGGCCGGTCCAGTGGAATCTGCAGGACCTCTGGTCACCGGGAGACCCGCCTCAGTCCTTAGTCATGATGACTTCAGCCACCAGAAACATGCTCCTCTGGTGGTCCGACAGGGCGAACTACCTACGGGGTGTGCCGTTCGTGTCCGCTCTTCTGGAGATGTTGCTCTTCACAGATGCATCAAAGGAAGGGTGGGGAGCCCATCTGCTTGAAGAGACAGCAGAGGGAAAGTGGTCCCCGGAGGAGAAGCTCCTCCACATAAACCCGCTTAAGCTCCTGGCGGTTCAATAGGCCCTCGCAATATTCGCCCATCGACTATGGGGAAACACAATAGCCCTCATGTGCGACAACGCCACCGTGGTGGCCTACATAAAGAAACAAGGAGGATTGAGGTCAAGGGAGCTGTGCGATCTCACGGCTCGGATCCTGGAATGGGCCGAGAGGAAGCATATCATTCTCACAGCTAGGTTCATTCCGAGGAAGAGAAACGTTCTAGCCGACGGCCTCAGCAGGGCAGGGCAAGTAGTGGGGTCGGAGTGGTCCCTACACCCACAAGTGGCCCAGAAGGTCCTACAGTTGTGGGGCTCACCGGTGATAGACCTGTTCGCCACAAAACTCAACACACAGCCCCCCGTGTTCTGTTATGTGCCAGACCCGGCAGCAGCGTTCGAGGACGCCTTCCAGCACTCATGGGACGGACTCGACGCGTATGCCTTTCCCCCCTTCGGGATTCTCAGGCAGGTGCTCAACTGACTCAGACAATCAAGGGCTACAATGATGACTTTGGTAGTGCCTGGTGGCCGGAGAGGGAGTGGTTCGCGGATCTACAGGACCTGGCTACCCTTCCTCCATGGCCCCTACCAATAAGGGAAGATGTGCTGCACCAGCCCCACTTTCGAAGGTTTCACGAAAACCCTCAGCGCCTCTAGCTACACGCGTGGAAGTTATTGAGCATCTATTAAGGAAAGAAGACAGCTTCAAGGATGTCAGGGTATCTGCGGAAGTTCTCGATCGTGGTGTACCAGGCCAAGTGGGCCACGTTTGTGAAGTGGTGTGCCACGCAGAATCTGAGGCCTCTGGATGCATCAGTCCACAAGATTGCAGACTTCCTGGTCCACCTGAGGGACGACCTGGGGGTCTCCATTCCAGGCATCAAGGGGGTCCGAGCAGACCTGGGGCAGGTCTTTCAACTCAGAGGCATCGACCAGGGGGCCTCTCGCCAGATTTCCATGCACATCAGAAGTTTCGAGCAGTCTTGTTCCCCCGCTCTTCTCGGGTCCCGCAGTGGGACGTGGCCAAGGTTCTCAAGGTTTTGACAGGGCCTCCCTTCGAATCCCTTAAGGATATCCTAGATAAAGACTTCACCCTCAAGACAGTGTTCTTGCTAGCTCTGGCCTCAGCCAAGCGCGTAAGCTCCACGGCTTGTCATTCGAGGTCTCGCACTCGAAATGGTGGAAGGACCTGTCATTTAAGTTTCTGCCTGAATTTGTGGCCAAAACACAGAACCCGGCCATTGCAGACCCAAGCTTCGAGGGGTTCTCGGTCCCGGCGATCCCTCACTCGAATAACCCGGAAGACTTGCTCCTGTGCCCAGTGAGAACGGTCAGGAAATACCTTAGCAGGACAGCCAGACTCTGGCTGGGCATCAAAAGTCTGTTTTGTCTCCTCAGGCCCTGTAAAGAAGGCAGTGTCAAAGAACACGATCTCCTTCTGGCTTCGGCAAGTCATCAAGAGAGCTTACACCAGTGAGGGGTCTGCAATCTTGGGTACCCCACAACCCCATGATATTAGGGGTCTTAGCACTTCTTTGGCTTTTGACAGCAACATGGCAGTAGGCCAAATCATGCAAGCAGGCACTTGGTCCAGGCAGTCCACCTTTACGGCCCATCGCCTGAAAGACTGCACGAGGAAGTCCCTGGACGCCTTCTCCATTGGACCAGTGATTTCCGCCCTGCAACAAGTTTAGGGCTAAATAGTTGCAAGCGACACAAGTTTCCCCCTTGCTACCCTTTTTCCCTTCCCTTGCCTACTCCCATGTGAGAGATGGATGTTTTGGAAGCCCATGTCCGGATTATGCATAAAGGTGAGTTATACAAACAGGTAGACTTTTGCGTGCTTCCCCTGACTCTCCTACCCTGTTCTTTGTGTTGTCTGGACCTAGCTGCCTATCTAGGTCCCGTGTCCTGGGATGGTAGTGGTGGGTCTTCTTGCCTGTAAGTCCACCCCCCCCCCCCCTAAAGTGTAAGTCTCCTAAGAAAGTAGTTCGAGGTAAGTACTCCGTGTTGGAACAAATCCCAAATTTTAAGTAATTTGTATTTTCCTAACAGTACTTACCTCGAACTACTTTCGGGTTATTGCCCACCCATCCTGCCCCGGGTGCCTTACAGGAGTTCGAAGTAGAACACATATGCTTACTGGCAACAAAGACTTAGTTGCGCACCCATGTGTGCTGACTCCGGGTCGCCTCAGGGCACGTATCCATCCGCCACGGAGGGACCCGATAAGGGAAAACGGAGATGGGGGAACTATGCAAAATTCTTGGTCGGTTAGGGAGGAGATCCCAGATACTCGTAAGAAAGTAGTTCGAGGTAATAACTGTTAGAAAAAATATGAATTACTTAAAATTTGTGATTTTCCTATGCAGCAACAAATGATTCCCCTGAAGAAAGGAAAGATGAATACTACGAAGTTTGCTATGCACTAACAAATGATTCCCCTGAAGAAAGGAAAGATGAATACTACAAAGAACTGCACTGTTTAATAGATGAGATCCCAGAGAGAGTTATGAAAATTTTGATTGGTGACTTCAAAGCTAAAGTTGGAAGGAATAATAAAGATATAGAGAATATGTTGGGTGATAAAGGTCTTGGAGAAATTGCAAATGAAAGTGGTCCTCATTTTATAAGTTTTTGTTCAACAATCAGCCTTGTTATTGAAGTTACTCTTTCCAGCACAAGGACATACACAAAAAATATACATGGATTTCACCATGTGGCAATTACAAAATTCAAGTAGATCACATAGCCGTTAATATAGAGGGGAGGATTCTGAGAAATGTTAGAAGCTATAGAGGTGCAGATATTGTTACTGATCACCAGCTCCTCATTGCCACACTGAAATTAGTAACTGAAAGCACCCAACAGAAATGTCGATAAAATTCCTAGGTTTGATACAACTACAGTAAGCTTCTAGAAGATGAGCACAGAGAAACCTTTGCAATTGAATGTAGGAATTGATTTGCTGTTTCAGATACTTCAAGTGATGAAGAGTAGACAATTAATGAAGAATGGTGTGATATTAAGAACAAATATCAGTCGGTTGGTAGTGTAAGTTTTGGGATGTGAAGTTATAAGGAGAAACCGTGATATCAAATGATACATGGTATACAATAAAAAGAAGACAAAAAAAGAATCGATTGTTGAAAGTTTGCGAGGATGTAATGAAAATTACAAGGTATAGATAGAGAGGTCAAAAGAGAAGCTTTAGACAGGAAAGCAGATGAGGCTGACAAAGTAATGAATTCAGGGAGTAGCTATGGTGTAAGAATTGCTCTTAGAATTATTAATGAAATCTGTACAGAGGCACAGAAGAAGAAGCATATAACCATCAAAGAGAGAAATAGATCTGTTGTTATAACAACAGAAGATGGAGAAGGCAACATTGGATGGAACACTTTAGTGAAGTCATGAATATATATGAAGGGAATACAGTAATTTGATTGATATATCTGAAGCTGATGAAGATCTTTATGTACCCATGAATGAATTCAGTGTGTTTGATGTGGAAGCTATTATTAAAAAACTAAAGCAATGGAAAGCCCCTAGATATGATTGAATAACTACCTAGATGATATTGGCTAAAAATGAAGTGACTTCCAGAATATTAACAAGGTTAATTTGTAGAATGTGGCGTGAAGAGGCAAAACCTGATGAATGGGAGTGAAGAGTGTTGGCAAAAGAGGGAGAACTGACTGATTGTAATAATTACAGAGGCATGTCACTTACGTCAGTTGTCATGAAAATATATAGTATGCTCGTTCTAAAGAGACTTGAGTGGAAAATTAATGAAAAGCCGAGTGATGAATAGGCAGGATTTATAAAATATAAAGTTGTACTGACCAAATTTTCATTGTAAGACATGGTACAACAATATGTAGAATATAGAAATCCACTTTTGATGGTATTGTACATACATATACCAAGGCACTTCCCCCAATTTTGGGGGCTAGCCTACATCAAACAAATGAAACAGAAAAGGGGACCTCTCCTCTCTACGTTCCTCCTAGCCTGACAAGGGACGCAACCGAGTTCGGCTGGTACTTCTAGGGGTGCCACAGCCCACCCTCCCCCGTTATCCACCACAGATGAAGCTTCATAACACTGAATCCCCTACTGCTGCTACCTCCGCGGTCATCTAAGGCACCGGCGGAAGCAGCAGGGTCTACTGGAACTGCGTCACAATCGCTCGCCATTCATTCCTATTTCAAGCATGCTCTCTTGCCTCTCACATCTATCCTCCTATCACCCAGAGCTTCCTTCACTCCATCCATCCACCCAAACCTTGGCCTTCTTGTACTTCTCCCATCAACTCTTGCATTCATCACCTTCTTTAGCAGACAGCCAATTTCCATTCTCTCAACATGGCCAAACCACCTCAACACATTCATATCCACTCTAGCTGCTAATTAATTTCTTAAACCCGTTCTCACCTTCACTACTTCATTCCTAACCCTATCTACTCGAGATACACCAGCCATACTCCTTAGACTCCTCCGTCACTTTCATTCCCCACAACTCTGTTCCATACATCACAGTTGGTACAATCCCTTTCTCATACAGAACTCTCTTTACATTCATGCCCAACCCTCAATTTTTTTTACTACTCCCTTAACTGCACCCAACACTTTGCATCCTTCACACACTCTCTGACGTACATCTGCTTCCACTCCACCATTTGCTGCAACAACAGACCCCAAGTATTTAAACTGATCCACCTCCTCAAGTAACTCTCCATTCAACATGACATTCAACCTCGCACCACCTTCCCTTCTCGGACATCTCATAACCTTACTCTTACCCACATTAACTCTCAACTTCCTTTTCTCACACACCCTGCCAAATTCTGTCACTAATCGGCCAAGCTTCTCTTCCGCGTTTGCAACCAGTACAGTATCATCCGCAAACAACAACTGATTTACCTCCCATTTATGGTCATTCTCAGCTACCAGTTTCAATCCTCGTCCAAGCACTCGAGCATTCACCTCTCTCACCACTCCATCAACATACAAGTTAAACAACCACTGCGACATCACACATCCGTCTCAGCCCCACTCTCACCGGAAACCAATCACTCACTTCATTTCCTATCCTAACACACACTTTACTACCTTTGTAGAAACTTTTCACTGCTTGCAACAACCTTCCACCAACTCCATATAACCTCATCACATTCCACATTGCTTCCCTATCAATTCTATCATACACTTTCTCCAGATCCATAAACGCAACATACACCTTCTTACCTTTTGCTAAATATTTCTCGCATATCTGCCTAACTGTAAAAATCTGATTCATACAACCCCTACCTCTTCTAAAACCACCCTGTACTTCTAAGATTGCATTCTCTGTTTTATCCTTAATCCTATTAATCAGTACTCTACCATACACTTTTCCCACCACACTCATGCACATCTCCCTTACCCTTATATAGTGGTACAATACATGCACAAACCCAATCTACTGGTACCATTGACAACACAAAACACACATTAAACAATCTCACCAACCATTCATGTACAGTCACACCCCCTTCCTTCAACATCTCAGCTCTCACACCATCCATACCAGATGCTTTTCCTACTCTCGTTTCATCTAGTGCTCTCCGCACTTCCTCTCTTGTAATATCCCTCTCATTCTCATCTCCCATCACTGGCACCTCAACACATGCAACAGCAATTATATCTGCCTCTCTATTATCCTCTACATTCAGTAAACTTTCAAAATATTCCGCCCACCTTTTCCTTGCCTCCTCTCCTTTTAACAACCTTCCATTTCCATCTTTCACTGTCTCTTCAATTCTTGAGCCAGCCTTTCTTACTCTCTTCACTTCTTTCCAAAACTTCTTCTTATTCTCTTCATATGACTGACCTAATCCCTGACCCCACCTCAGGTCAGCTGCCCTCTTTGCCTCGCGTACCTTGCGCTTTACTTCCACCTTTTTCTCTCTATATTTTTCATACTTCTCTATACTATTACTCTGCAGCCATTCTTCAAAAGCCCTCTTTTTCTCTTCCACTTTTACCTTCACTCCTTCATTCCACCATTCACTGCCCTTCCTCATGCTGCCTCCAACAACCTTCTTTCCACAAACATCACTTGCAATCCCAACAAAATTTTCTTTTACTAACTTCCACTCCTCCTCTAAATTACCAGTTTCTCTTACTTTCACTTCGTCATATGCCATTTTCAACCTTTCTTGATATTTACTGTTTACCCCCTGGTTTTATTAGCTCTTCATCCCTCACTTCCCTTTTACATCCACCTACTCTATTCCCCCACTCTTTTGCTACAACTAATTTTCCTTCCACCAAAAAATGATCAGACATACCGTTAGCCATATCCCTAAACACGTGCTCGTCTTTCAATCTACCAAACATTCTTTTAGTTATCAACACATAATCCATTAATGCCCTTTCTACCACTTTTCCATTTGCCACTCTTACCCATGTATACTTGTTTCATCTTTTTGAAAAAGCTAGAACTTACCACCATCTCTTGCTCAACACACATGGTATCGTGGACTATGAAAAAGTCTTTGATAGTGTGTACCGGCCAATTTTGTGGAGAATCCTGCGTTATTATCGAGTTCCTCTTTAATATGTAAATTTTATTAAGTCTGTTAATGAGCATATCAAGTTCAAAGTTAATGTTAATGGAGTCCTATCAAATGAATTTCCAGTGAACAGTGAGAGTAATCCAAGGTTATGTGATGTCACCTATGTTGCCTATCCTCCTCATGGATTTTTTAATGCATAGAACAGTTGGGAATGGTGGAGAATGATTGGACTGGTTTGGCAACAGGATATTAGCTGACCTAGAGTATGCTGATGACGCTATCCTTATTAGCAGGACACCTCAGGACTTACAAAGCCTCCTTTCTAGTGTGCTTGAAATATTGCATGAGGTTGGGCTTAAGATAAATAGAAGACAGAGATGATAACGGATTATGCAATGGAAGAGTAAATATCATTGAAAGGAGAAAAGATTAATGAATTGTAATCATTTAAATATTTGGGAACTATTATCTCTAAGACAGGATCTTCATAATTGGAGTTTAATGAGAGATTGAAAAAAGCAAATCCGACAATGGCTAGGTTAAGTAAAATTTGAAAATAAAATCTACTGAAATTACATATAAAAATCAGGCTATATATCAGTTTAGCGAGATCAGTGTTACTGTATGGACATAAGTCTTGGTATGACAATGAACAATATCCAACAGATTTTGAAGATTTGAGAACAAAGCCCTCAGAAGAATATTGGGAGTTGAATGGCAGGACAGGATTAGAAATGAAACTATGAGAGATTACCCAAGTGCTATATGTGGATGAGATCATGGTGAGGGATAGATGGAGATGTTTTGGCCTTGTCTTTGCACTCCCCAAGAGAGATTAGCTCACTAAAGTTCTAACTGGGCTCCACAAGGCATTAGAAGAGGTGAAAGACCCAGGATTACATGGCTGAGGACTATGAAACATGGAGTTTATGAATGGAGACGACTGGCTAAGTCTAACCAAAGCTCTGTAAATGTGCGTCGGAGATGATTATTATTATTATTATTATTATTATTATTGATTATAGTAGTAGTATTACCTACTCCTGGAGGATTGAAGGGGCAAGGTTCCTATTTTTTTTCTACTTCATTTTATTATGATTTGGTATGAATTTTAATTTTTAACATCTAACTTTACCATTGTTTCTAGTACCCTGAAAATATATAGAGGGATTTCACACTTAGTTAGCATGTAGTATAATGGAAACTTTCAGGTCTACTAAACCTCTGAGAAGAAATACTTTTACAGTGAAGGGCACTTTTACTAGTTTGAAAGATATCCTGTTTATTTAAAGTTTACAGTCACCGCCATTACCACAATTTAAGACGTGCAAGATTTGTGTTTTAAACTTATTTCAATATGTTAGCACTAAAGTACAATTTGCCCTAACTGTTGGAAATAACGGTGTAGTCCAAATACTATTACCATATAGTCTTGAATGCTTTAGAAAATCTTGAAATTTGTATTTAATTTACTATTCTAGAGAATTAAAATGTGTTGGTTTTGGAAGATTTCCCTATGTAGTTTCATCAGATAGGGCTTGTATACTCTTTCTGGGTAGTAACTTGATTTTCTAGAACTCTAGAGCTTCAAAGTTTTTCAAACTTGATAATCCTGTAGGCCATTTTTAAAAAGTTTAGATGCCATATTTTATTTATACAAAATTCATATTATTTAGATAGTGGATTTTGTATCATAATTTTTTTGAATTTTTTTCTTCCCTAACTTCCAAAGATCATTGGATGTCTTGTTTATTATTCTTCAACCAAACGTTAATTTATTCTTTACAGCATCCAGAGTTGTGAGAGTACCATCATCCCAGTCCTCACCTTCGGCACGTGATGCTGCATCCCCGTCAATGACTACCATGCAAACTTATCTTGCGGCTATTCCAGGATTTAAGCCTAGAAAAAGGTAAATCTCTCTCTCTCTCTCTCTCTCTCTCTCTCTCTCTCTCTCTCTCTCTCTCTCTCTCTCTCTCTCTCTCTCTCTCTCTCTCTCTCTACTACTACTACTACTACTACTACTACTACTACTACTACTACTACTACTACTACTATTGATTTTGTCAATAGAAAATATGGTAACAGGTTGGTAGAGAATTTTAGTGATGTGTAATAAAATACTCTGTTTTCATTCACAAGATCTCAACGCAAGTTGTCAGCCGCTGCACAACTTGCACAGACCAAGGAAGGTAATGTTGATTTAGAAACTCCAGACTCCATTTTGGCTGGGCTAAACCTACGAGCAATCCTGAACAAGCACACCTTTTCTAGTTTACCTCCGGCTTACCAGCATCGCCTCACTCAGCTGTTGCCTCTTGTGGATCAAAGTGTGGGAATCGATGACACTTTCAAGTAAGTGACACGTTTTGTGTGAAAGTTCTTTGCTCAATATTATTCAGTATTGCATAAAGAAGTACAAAACTTATAAAGTTTTATAATGATGCATTTACAGTAATGTATTTATTCTTGGAATAATGTTCATAAGTAAATACAATAATAATCCTAAGTAAACACAGTAGATTAGAATTATATCTCTGTAATGGACCAAATTATGAAAGACAATAATTTAAGATGATTAGATGACTCATTTTCCACGAGCTTTGTGTTCTGTTTGTTTTGTTTTTAGTTTGTCTGCTTCAAGCTTATGAATAATGATGTTTTGTTAATAGATGTTTTTGTTCATCACAATCTCCTCTATCATATTAATCACTGAATTGTGGTTTGTGATGTCCCCAGAAGCAAAAAATTTTATAAGGTAGAACCCTCATTCTAGTTACACAAGGCTATTCAGGATGCTCAGCTATCTATTTGTCCTATCAATTAAGTAACCGTAAAAAAAAGTTGCTATAACCTATGAGAGGAACTGTTCAGTCAGGAAAGTACTTGTCATGCTAGGTTGGGTTAGGGAGGTTTGGTTCAGGATGTATAGTATTACCCCGGATTATGAGCTGAATTTGTTTTGGGAGCTCGCTCGCAAATACGTTTTCACACATCCGCGAATACACATGTACAGTCATTTTTAAAGGATTTGTGATGATAATTATAGTAAAAAGTATAATTGTTAACATCGAAATGAATACCAATAAATAATTTGCAATGGAAAATATTTTCCCGACACTAAATACAAATCCTTTCGCTCTTTATTAGGGATGTACTTTCGGAGAAGCTGGAAAACTAGAAATAAGACTTTTAGATAGGTGTAACTACCCCACTGCTAAATAGTTGGGGCTAGGGGTTAGCGGGCTACCCTGCTCATACACTCACATCTGTGTTGTCTCTCCACTTTTTGTTTTGGCTTGGCTGAGAGTGGACGTTGTGTCTTTCCGCCTCCCAATTCGGACTGCCACTAATAAGTGTTTTTACTTTCTATTTTGAGGAGTGACTCTTTTTTTTTTTTTTGGCTGTCACGTGTACGTGTCCAGGACCTTAGGGGAGCTCTTGCAGCATGTCCTTGTTTGAGACCGACCCTCACTCGTTGTCTCCTGTCTGCCAAGGAATGACGGCCTTGTACGCAGGATAACACCTTTGAGGAGTTTTGGGAGTGGTCTGTCTCTCAGTTGGAGAGATTTGGACAGTGGTGTAAGAAGTTTAGGAGGGACCCATTTTCTTTGGGGCTTCCTTGAAGTCGAAGAAACCTCGGACTTCGTTTTTAACCCTCTGATCTCTCCTTGAAGTTCCTGCTTGCTCTGTTCCCTGGGGGACCGGTCAAACAGGAGTGTTGACTGTTAAACACCAGGATATTTTGTAGATTTGGCCGTCACTGGTTGATGCTGGATCCCTTTTCGAAGAATCGCCTTGTCAAACTACTGCAGCTGGGAGCTAAGAAGAAATGCACAGAGGTAGATTTGGAACCCCCAGTGAGGAGTGTGCCGTAGGTTCTACGACCAAGGATCTCCCTGCTACTGCTGCTAACAATGTTGAGCTGGGTCCATGTCCCCTGCCAGCTTCTGCCACCGAAGACTGCGCTTCTCCATCGTCCACTCTGCGCTTCCCGGCTCTCACCCTCGCCCTACAACAGAAAACATACCTACGATGACTTGCAGGATTGACGTTCTCCTCGCCCGTGTCACAAAAACGTACCAATCTGTGATCGTCCATCTGTCCACTGTCACGCTTCTGGAGACCACTCTCCTACTCGCCAGCCTAGTTCAGTGCTCTCCTACACCTCACGCTACCAGGAAACTCATCGTCGTCGAGACTGGGATCTGCCTTCTGTTCGTGAGAGCTCGCCAACTTGTCCTTTATTGCCAGGTCACCGCTGCACGTCCAGACAACTTACTGGTAATAGTTATCGGGAACCTTCTCTTCCTGTACGTGACCTTCTTCCCACTTGTGACCACCTGCAATCTATGTGTGATTGTCAACCAGTATGTTACTTCCATTCAATGCGAGATTGTCAGTCGCCACAGTACCAGGATGAGTTCTCTCTCAGATCTACGGGAATGAGGAGTGACCCTCCCCCTGAGTGTGCCCCGACCATCTAGAACATCGCACAAACCAGCTTCAACGTGTTCCTCTGACACTACATCGCCTAGATTTGCTATATCAGGCCCTGTGCCTGTCTCTCCTTCTGCTCGCGACCTCCCGATGTAGTGGTTTGCGGACATTGGCCAGATGTAGCACGCAGACTGCCTAGTGCCCGAATGACAACCACACTGCAGCATTCACTACACAAAAAGATAAAATGGTGGAATACCCAGAAATCTGGGTAAAAGGCAAACAGTCAAGAGAACTGGGCACCACTCCCCTTGATTTTTAATACTGGTCAAGGGGGACCCAGCTAGAAACTCAAATTTCCCTATTATCTTTTCTTGGGCTCCCTGTCTCTCTCTGCAGTGCAATGCACGGATGCCTAAATAAGAGGAACAGTATACTTTCTAGGTAAGATTTCTTCAAGTTAAAATAAACTTAAGAGCATTAGAAGAAAGAAAAAAAAATGTAAATTAACTCAGAACACAGTGTGGGTGGAAATATATTAAAAGAAAATTAACAACTAAAAAGTTTATTGCAAAAATTTAATAAAAGTTTAACAAATACATCAATAACTATTTGAAAAAACGTATCCCTCTTCATTTCCGTCCTATACTAACTAGACTAAAAAATGCTTTAATAAAATAAACCAGTCGCATTTTGAACACTCATATGGGTTCCATATACGAAAGCATATAATGGATTATACATATTCGGCTACCCCCCAAAATTGGGGGAAGTGCCTTGGTATATGTATGTACAATGTGGATGGATCTGTATACCGCCTACAACAAGACTGCAGACCAAAGAACTCTGAACAGAATTTAAACCTTTTGACACTAGAAGTCACATAAGAGCAGATGTGTTCCAAATAGTTCCTGTTAAATGCACAGCTTATATTCACTGAAAAAAAAAAACTCCAATTATTGTTTGTGCAGCACTTATGTTCTCTAAACAGAACTGTCTTTGATAAGACTACAGATATATTAATGTTTCAAACACTTTGTTTACTAGGGGAAGTCAAAATTACATTTGCAAATCTAAGATTACACATGCCCCACCAGTTCCGAATGTTCATAAAACAGGATCTGTTAAGCTACATGACCGTAAGACTCGCTACCATCTCCGAGCCCTACAGGTAGTAGGGCATGCTGCAAAAAAAGAATATGAGAGAATGTTAAGGGACCAAAGTATAAAAATTTAACAAATACAAATTAAAGATATGGAGATACAGTATACAGTAATGAATTAATTTGTATTTTTCTTATCTATATAATTTGTTTTTCACATTCTCCCTCCCCCCACTAGATCTTTGGTCCATCTCAACGTTGTCTCATGACTAGCAACAATGCCCTACACCAACTTTATACAATTCCAAGTGAATATACTGTATGTAACATTACAAAAAAAAAAAAAATAAATAAATCAATAGAAAGGTAGGGTGATCAACTAAAGAAGTTAAATTCATCATCCATCCCTTCATCCACTTATCCAATTATACATGTTACATTAGGTACATCATTGGACAGTTTCATGATGTAAAAAATGTTAGGATTAGACAATAAAAAACGGAAAAATAGGTTATCATCCAACCCTTCCATTAATGCTCCAGTGACATACAATATAGTAAATCACAGTTATTATTACAGGAAATATACAGTATTACAGGCATACAGTCATAAAACTAGCCAGCAAAAAGAGAAATGACATTAATTTTAGTCCAAAATCAATTTTAGAGAATACAAAACTTACTGATTTTGGAATATTACATTACAATAAAAAGATTACCAAATTTAATATAACTTTGTCACAGTCAAGGAAATTTTTACAACAATTAAAACAATTACTCAAACCGGGACTCAATACAGTTTTCCCCACATAAGGTGTCCCGTTCCACAGCCTTTTAACTACCGGTACTCCAATGTGGGAATAAAAAATTGCTAATAAAAAGGTAATTACTGTGCTATACAAAAACTTGAAATAAAAAAACTTCTCGGTAATTAATTCAGTGGGAGATTTATAGTTCTTTTTCTGAGTCAAAATTCTCTCTTGGGACATGTGCTGGGATTAAGCAATCTGTTGGCGAGCCATATTAATCTCTCGCAGCTCTGGAGACATTTAAGCCGGCGACTCTCAAGGTACAAAAGGGTTGTCTTTAACTGATCGATAACCTCGCATAACTGTTATCTGCGGGTTATCAACACACTGATGTGGACCAGAGACAGAATCCATAGACTCAGAAGAGAACAATAAAAGTCCCGAAAAATCAGGCGATGACTTAGGGCAAAGTTCTGTTTCAGACGACCCAAATAACTGTCGCGTTCAGATGGGATATACCTGATTGTGTCACTTCAGCCTCAAGCTCTGACCGGTGTATCAATCTGCCATCAGAATGTCGGAAAGGGTTTGAGTTCTGAGGTAACTCGGGAATGGAGGACAGTTTCCTCTCTGTAGTATCCGTGAGACGAGGCTTCCACTCCATGACTCGAGGCTGAACCAAGGTAGGTCAGGAACTGGCCCTTTTGACCCAGTCCATGGGTGACTAAATCTGCTAGAGGTGAGATTTTCAGGCAACAGTCGGTCGTCTCAATCGGGTGGCAAAAAGCCAAGAAAGTCATAATCAGGATACATGGACACTGCCAAGTCGGAAACACTTACTGTTTATGCAGCATTTATGCTCACTAAATACTGTATAACTGTCCGTGATATGACTACAGATATATTGATGTTTCAAACACCTTGTTTACCAGGGGATATTGAAATTACAATTGCACATCGGTTACACGTTCCCCACCAGTTGCGTATGTTAAAAAAACAGGCTTTGTTAAGCTGCGTGACCATAAGACTCGCTTCAATCTCCGAGCCCTGGGGAGTAGGGGTTGCTGCACAAACAAGAATATAATGAGACAATGTTAAGGGACCAATGTATAGAAATTTAACATACACATTAAAGATATAAAGATACAGTATACAGTAATAAAATAATTTTTATATTTCCTGTCTATATGCAGTACTGTATATTGTTTTTCACTCCGACAGCTCGTGATAAGGTAGCTTCAAATTTGTCAACACGTCACCTTCCAGCTGAGCGCCAGCGTCAGGTTATTCGCAGCCCAGCAAGAGATCCTTCAGTTGACCACGGCTGACCAGTTTCGTTTCAGCCACCCTTTCTGGATTCAGTGAAACAGGCGTACGCTTCAACAGGCCCAACACACTCCACCTTGCTCCTTCGAGTGAGAGGCTATGCCAGTTCCTATAAGACCAGGTAAGCTACATTTCCCCTCCTTTTCAGGTGCCGAAACTGCAGACTCTTAGGAGGCAGTCTCCATCTCATAGCATCCCCAGTGAGAAGACCATGATTCCGTTCTTTGAGAAGAAAGTTCCATGGTTCGGCACCTTGGTAAAGGTGGTGAATCTTGCCATTTCAGGAGCTGCCCCTGTCTCTAAACAGCCTGCAGTGGCTAGCACTCCCAAGATTCTGCTGGAGAAGTTGGTGTCTTCCAGATCATCTCCTCTGTCTGACCCCAGAGAGAGACCCAGGTTCAAGGGAACCACCACATCAAATGATCATTTCCCTGCTTTAGAAGATGTGGGTATCTGTGGGAACAGCTGGTGTAATTCAGGAGGACTTATTGAAGGTCAGCTAACTCAGGTTCTGACTGCTAAGAAGACAGAAGAACCCTACAGCTCCCCTGGGAGACACTCTTCAACCTCGTACAAGCTGGGGTTCACGATCTCTTAGGGAAACCTCAACTTCAAACTTCTGTCCTTCTCCCATGGAAGTCTTTCCGCTGGAGCAACGTTTCACCTGCAAGAACTTGGACCAGTCCCCGACAGTTCCTTGCCTAAGAGAATGGCATGTTTGCGCAGGGATGTCTGGAGACCTTCGCTGCTCAAGGAGTTCTTCCCGGGAGCGGAAAGTAAGGACTCTAAGATGGTCCCCAGGAATAGCGTAGCCCGTTCTTCCTGGCAGATCCAGGAGAAGACTCGCGGGACCTCCGCGACAGCAGCAGGAACATCCGTAGGAAACGTTACTTCAGCTTCTTATGATGCCGACCAAGACCAACCCCGGGCTTCTACTGGTGAGAGCTCGTGGATGGGTGACTACTTAGATTTGGAGATGGACTATTTCTAAGGTCGGCTAGTCCTAGGTATACCGAGGTGAAACAAAAGTAGTCTGAATATGCCTTTTGGCAGGTCCTGGCCTGCATGAAGGCCATCAATGGCCTAGATGACCCTGCTGTGACCCCTCAAGAGGGCAAGGACACCGTCCTCAGCCACATCTACGGCACACAGCTACCCCCCTGGTGTAGGGGGTTGAAGGGGGTGACGAGATAGAGTGTTAGCCCCAATTTGTGGGCTCCGGTAGTTCCCTTCGTGGCCGCTCTCCCTTGAATGGTCGATCCTCCCACATGGCCACCTGTGGAGGATGCGTGCAATGCTGGTGGAAAAGGTGGCTGCAGCACTGGGCCAAATCCTTGACCATCTGTGATTTGTTCAGGGTATCAGATCCCATTCACTCAATCTCCCCCTCCATTGACTCAAAATACCGTTTCATTAAGCTCCTATACGAAGGGATCCATAAAGGAGTTGGCCCTCCGGGCCGAAGTCCAGACCATGTTGGAGAAGGGCACTCTCCAAGAGGTCCTCGACGGGTCCCCAGGCTTCTTCGGTCGACTTTTTTTTTTTTTTAAAAAGGTGTCTGAACGCTGGAGATCCATCATCGATCTTTGAGGCCTGAACATGTTTTTTTCTACAAACTCCGTTCAGTATGGAGACGGCAGACATAGTTAGACAATCAGTAAGACCACAGGACTTCGTGTGTACACTGGACCTAAAGGACGCATACTTCCAGATCCCAGTCTTTCTGTCATCAAGGAAGTATCTAAGGATCATACACGACAACAGGCAATACCAGTTCAAGGTGCTATGCTTCGGTCTTTCAACAGTATCTCAGGTCTTTACGAAGGTTTTCACTCGTGTCAACGTGAGTCCACAGGATCGGCGTCCATTTCCGAAGATACCTAGACAACTGGCTTATTCTAACAGACTTGGTGGCAACCCTTCTTTAACCTTGAGACAGACTTTTTGCATTTTGCCAAGATCTGGGTATTGTGGTAAATCTCCAGAAGTCATCCCTGCATCCTTTTCAAAGACTGGTATACTTGGGAATGATCATCGACGACAGCTTGCAGAAAGTTTTCCCATCAGACAACAGAATCCAGAGGTTGAGGAAGGTGGCAAGCCCTTTCCTCCGAGATGCTCTCCCAGCTCAGCGGTGGTTACTTCTCTTGGATCACCTGTCATCCCTGGTCCGTCTAGTTCTCAGCAGCCGTTTCTGAATTCGATCTTTTCAGTGGCAGCAAAAATTCAGGAGGGTTCAGCATGAGTACTCCCCGGATACGCTGGTCTTCATGGGACCTGAACAGCGGATGGACGTGAGTTGGTGGGTAGACGAGAATTTCCGCTGAAGGGTTGACCTTTTTGTTCTTCCCCCAGAATTGATGCTCTTTTCAGATGCATCAAGGGGGGGGGGGTGTCACATGCTGCACTACACGGCCTCCGGGCTCTGGTCAGAGTCTGAAAGTTACCAGAATATAAATCTCCTAGAGATGAGGGCAGCTTTCCTAGCCCCACAGCAGTTCCATTAGTTCCTGGTGGGTCACTCTGTGGTGTTGAGCGACAACACCACGGTTGTGGCCTATGTAAACAAACAAGGTGGCACCTTTTTGCAGCCCCTTTGCCATCTAGCAGTGGAGATGCTGAGATGGGCAGAAGACAACTCGATGTGTCTTAACAGGGCACTTCATTCCGGGAAAGCGGAATGTGCTTGCCAAAAATCTGAGCAGAGCGGTTTGGATAGTGGGCTCCAAGTGGTTTTCAAACACAAGACTTACCTGGTAGTTATATATATAGCTTAGTCTCTGATGTCATGGCAGAGAATTCAAAACTCGCGCCAATCGCCGATAAGATAGCCAGGTGTACTACCTGCGCACCCTAGCAAGGTACCTTGGAACCATCCCGTTTCCTCATATTTTTCTCTGCCGTCATAGCGTTAATATCGTTGAATTTTTCTCTCGCTGTAACCTGTATATTACAGTTATCTTGGTGATGTTCAATTTACTTTTAGCCTTCACTGGTTGGGTTTTATTTTTACTGAGTGTTAGTGTTTTAATTTTGTTTGTATCTTTAAAGAGGTAGAATTGGGAGGTTTTTTTTTTTCCCCTACTGTAAAAACGAACCTACTTTTTTTAAAACATGATGGCGGAGATCCGTTCCGCCAACTCTATGACGTCGCAGTCGTAATTTACAATTTACATACATTGTATGACTTGCAAAATTCTTTTAGTTGCTTTTTCTTGTAAAGAATGAAAAGGAATTCTATCTTACTATAAGTTTTTAACTTTTAATGTAAAAAATTTTTACAAAAATATTTGTCTATTTAGTATTCGTTCTTTAAATCATCGATCTATTTTCAAAGATTAAATAGAACTAGAGTATTGTTAATTTTGCGCTGTGTAGTTCTCATGACTATCGGTGCAGTCCCAACATGTCTTGGTAGCGTTCTTTTCGATATTGGGAATTCTAGTATTAGTCATATATTCATATACAGTATATTTTCCAATTGTGAAGTGTAGAAAATCATTATTTTTGGGAACCCTTAAGATTTAAGGGTTGTTTACATTTATATATATATATATATATATATATATATATATATATATATATATATATATATATATATATATATATACACAGTATATTTATATACGTTATTGCTTTATCTTTTTAATCATAACAAATCACTATTTTTGGGAACCCTTAGGAATTAAGGGTTGATTACATATATTTATATGTTATTCCTATATCTGTTCATTTTAATTAAATAACATTTAACTTTCCCGGTGGTTGTATGTAACTACCGGGTAGGTATTTATAACATTTAATTTTACCGGTGGTTATATATAACTACCGGGTGAGTGTGTTCAACATTTATTTTTAAACACGACTTGCCCGGTGGTTATTTTTATGTGACCACCGGGTAAGTATGTTTGAAAGTTTATTTTATTATGAAATATAATTTTTCATGAAAATACCAGTTTAATATTTTATAAAATATATTTTGTTTCAATTTATATATCAAGTACTAGAGACGATATTGCATTCTCATTCAAGCCCGTGGCAGAAGAGTAAGTTCTCTCGGGCAGGACTAATTATGGTCTTTTATGTAAGAATTTAAAAGTGCAAGTTTCCATGCTAAACTAGGGCAGTGAATTTATTCAGCACAGTGGACGTTGTTTTCCTAGTCTTAGACCTCTTCCAAGCTCCCCGGCCCATGGGAGAAGGAACGTCGATTGGCGAAAGGAAACGAGAGGCGTTAGCTCACGAGCAGAAGTCCTCTCGAGCGTTCCTATTGACGTTCCCAAGAACGCTCTCCCTTGCCATGGGAAAGCAAAGAGCGTTGGACGTTAAGCTACTAACACTGCTGTTAGTCTTGCATTGCATCACATTTGCTGATAATAACAATGCTTACGATCCAACATAGACACGATTTTTGTCCCAGAGCGCCAGTCGGTCATGAGAACCCTCTGATCGGAAGTCATTGAACCGAACGCGCCGAGCAGCGTAACTAAGATCATTCTGCTTTAACGCTCGGCGCCTCGTCTTTCGGGACGCTCGGCGCCTCGTCTTTCGGGACGATCGGCGCCTCGTCTATCGGGACGATCGGCGCCTCGTCTTTTGCAACGATCGGCGCCTCGACTTTCAGGACGATCGGCGCCGCGTCTTACAAGATCTTTGTCAAAGGAAGACATTGGTGACCACTTTTCTCCTGTTGAATTATTTGAGATTATCAGAAGGAGATGATCCTAAGTCCTTTCATCCTTTAGTTGATTTAGAAACTCATGAAAGTTTTTAATGATTAGTTTCCAAATTATATTGTGCTTGTTGCTCCACGTTCGCCACCCTCTAAATTTACACGTGGTCATCAATGGAGCTTTAAGAATGATGGGAGACTGGTTGGAGTCTCAGAAGGACAAAGGAAAGACAGTTTTCTTTTTTCTTCTGAATAAACTGCCCTCTAGATCTTGTATCTGGTACGAGATTATTATCATTATTATTTTTTCTAGCCAAGCTACAACCCTAGTTGGAAAAGTAAGATGCTTTAAGCCCAAGGGCTCCAATAGGGAAAAAATAGCACAGTGAGGAAAGGAAATGAGGAGATATATAAATGATGAGAATAATTAACAATAAATCATTCTTAAAACAGTGACAACGTCAAAATAGATATGTCATATAGGGTGGAGGTCGAGAACCTTGTGGCAGCCCCACAGAGACTTTTACAGCCCTCTAGGTGGATTGCTGAGTCTCTCAAGGAATGCAGGTAAATGAGGCATATAAACCTATGTAGCCAGCTTCCTTATCAGTTAGGCCAGGATAGTAAGGGTGGAGGTCTAGCCACGTTAAGGTCGAGGAGCTTGTGGCAGCCCCACAGAGACTTTTACAGCCCTCTGGGTGGTGTGCTGAGTCTCTCAAGGAATGCAGGTAAATGAGGCATATAAACCTATGAAGCCAGCTTCCTTATCAGGTAGGCCAGGATATCAAGGGTGGAGGTCTAGCCACGTTAAGGTCGAGGACCTTGTGGCAGCCCCACAGAGATTTTTATAGCCCCCTGGGTGGATCGGTGAGTCTCTTAAGGAATACAGGCAATGTGGCAGGATAACTTTGAATCAGAAGTCAGAATTGAGGCCACCCCTTTTATCTTTCTCTCTTCTCCCTCAAGAGTTGGTCAAAGACACAGGTTTTGGTGTCTTAATCAGCAAGAAAGTTTCTGCATACTTTTCTCTAAACTGCATAGACCACAGTAGGAGCCAGACTTAACTACTTCTGGCGAGACTGGGAGAGGAGAGGAGCAGACCTTTGGTCCGTGCCATTACTAAAGGATGGATACGAAATCTTTTTCCTAGTGAAACCTCCTTTGTTAGTTACTCCGATAAGACCTTTCTGCCAAACAGACTTTGCAACATCAAATATGTCTCTTTTGAGTGAGGGAGGCTTTTGTCCAGTCCTGGATGTAACTGCTCTCAATGCCTTTATTCAGAAGTCAAAGTTCTCCATGGAGACATCGAAATCATGAACTATGATAAGACTCATGTCAGCCTGGTCACAGGGCGAAGCAGAGTCTGACTGCTTTCGTCTTCAGGCAGTAGAGCCAGACAATCTTGGGAGAAGAGAGGAGCAGACCTTTGGTCAGTACATCTTCTGAAGGAGGATTACATTTTCCTTTTATAGGGAAACCTCCTTTAGTTTTAGCTCCAATAGATCTCTCTCCCAGATCTAGAGAGGAGTCTAGAGGCAGGCTATGCAATCAAACTTTATCTTAGGTTTGTTTACAAGGAGGAAAGGGGGAAGAATGTGTCAGTTTCGGGCCGTGTGTTTTGGTCTCAGCTCCGCCCCTCTAATGTTCACGAAACCTTTGCTTAATGTAGCAGAATACTGCACTCTAGAGACATCAGAGCCTCCCTGTATCTGGACGTTTGGCATCTCAGAGCTCATTCTTACGATCTTCATGAAGGATTTTCAGATAACATTGAGCCTATCAGAACAATTGGGTCATCCTATCAACAAGACGACTCTTCTGACACCAGGACGCTCGGCGCCACATCTTACAGGACGTTCGGCATCTTGCTATGTTAACCTCTTGGCCGATCGTCTTACAGGACGATCAGCGCCACTCCTTCTAGGATGCTTGGCGCCACGTCTTACAGGACGATCGGCACTACGTCTTACAGGACGATCGGCACCCCGTCTTTCAGGACGCTCGGCGCCACGTCTTTCAGGATGCTCGACGTCGAAGATCTAGCATGAGGCATAACATTGAACATGAGAACCTCGGACTTCGTGATGACACTAGTCGAATCGAATGTCGAGATCAAGGACGCCTTAGTTCCGATCTCTTTGATCACGTAAGTTTTTATCGAGCGCCTAGCCTTAGAACAACGCGGCGACATGGGCGGTGATCTGGGTTTCCTTGACGCCAGAAGTCAGGTCCTTAAAGAGCTGTATCCTGATAAACGCAACGTCACTACTTTCGTTAGATCTTCTGACACCATCGTAAAAGATACTTTATTTAAGGATGGTGATTCAGAGTCAAGTTTTTTCGGGCTTTTACTTCTACTCTTAGAACGGAGCAAGCCGTCTTGAACTGCAATCTTTTTTAAAGATACACAAGTGTTCTGCGAGGAAGTGGATGAGTTTGTTGGGAAACTTGTCCTCTTTGGGAGGGTGTTTTTTCCCTGGGAAGGCTGAATCTTTCTTTGTGACCATTAATATGTCACTGTCCATCCTAGTTTTCCTGGACCAGGGTTTGTTTCCCGGCCAGTCAGAAGCTAGAGGCTACTCTCCTTGTACGATTTTTCTTCGTCCTCTCCAATTCAACCTCAACCCAAGAGGATGGTTCACAGAGATACTAGAATGGATGATGGACTCTCCTAGAAGCCTTTCCTTTAGAGTAGATTACTCAGACAACCTCTCTTGGAAAGGTACCTTTCAAGTCTCCTAGCTCTTCATCTAACTACATTCAGTCTATCGAAAACTCACAGGAGCTAGAGATTTTTCGAAGGAGGCAGCTAGGGCTTTTACAAGGCAATAAGGACTTCTACCATCAGGATTTATCAATCCAAGTGGGAGGTTTTAGAGAATGGTGCAGAGTCAACTCTGTTTTCTCCCAGTATCTTTACAGCTCAGATTGATGACTCCCTGTTGTATCTTCGAAAGAAGCTCATTTGTTCATCCTCTTCCATCAAGGGATACAGGAGTCTTTTAACGACTGTAGTCAGACACAGTATCTTGGACTTTTCAAATGATAAAGTCCTACAGGTACTTTTCAAATCGTTTGAAACATCGAAACTATCTGCTCATTGCAGTCAGACTTTCTCGCCAAGAATGACCGCTCTTCTCAACCTTGACCCAAGGCTTTTGAGTTTCCGAATCTTTCGGAGGTGGTTGGCGAGGAGTTGGAGAGAGTCCTGTGTCCAGTAAGAGCCCTGAAGTTCTATCTGGGCAGAATGTAAGAGTTGCGAGGCAAGTCGAAAGCTCTTTGGTGCTCGAGCAAGAAGCCCTCGTTACAGATATCAAGAATATCCTTTAATTCTTCAGCAGACTCTTATAAGAGAGGCTCATACACATTACAGTGAGACTGACCTCAAGTGCTGTAACAACTTCAGTTGCCTTCAAGCAGAATAGATTGTGGCAGAGCATTATGGACACAACCTTTTGGAGGAGTAAATCTGTGTTCACTCCACACTATTTGAAATGTGTCCAGACTCTTTATGAGGACTGCTATACTCTGGGACCGTTCATAACAGCGAGTGCAGTAGTGGGGGAAGGATCCACCACTACGTTCCCATAATCCTAATACCTTTTTCTTCTCTTGGAACTTTTATATTTGTGTGGGTGTTTGTGGAGATTGCGACAGTCTCCCACAATCATTGATTTTAGTCAGGTGGTCAATTTGTTCCTTGAGAGCGCCCGGAACAAGGGTATTGGAAGAGGTCCTGTCACAGAGGTTTTTAGACCGGTTTGACAGCTCCTAGCCTAGAGGTCTTCAGCCCCCTGGGTGGATCGCTGGATCTCATAAGGAAAGAATTCATTGAAGTCAGCTTCCTTATCAGGTACGAACCCCTAAGTTTGTTTATTAACTCCTAAGTAAAAAATTCCATCTATATTGGCTGTCTCTAACCCTCCACCAAAGGTGTTAATCAGCTATATATATATAACTACCAGGTAAGTCTTATGTTTGAAAATGTTATTTTTATTATAAAATAAATTTTTGAACATACTTACGTGGTAGTTATATATAATTAAAATCCCACCCTCTTCCCCTCTAGAGACTAGAGACATGGAAAATATGAGGGAACAGGGGATGGTTCCGAGGTACCTTGCTAGGGTGCGCAGGTAGTACACCTGGCTATCCAATCGGCGATTGGCGCGAGTTTTGAATTCTCTACCATGACATCAGAGACTAAGCTATATATATAACTACCAGGTAAGTATGTTCAAAAATTAATTTTATAATAAAAATTACATTTTTGAATCATTTAGTAGCCAACGAAGTCCTGACTTTGTGGGGTTCACATACTGCGGATATGTTCGTGATGTCCCAGAACAACAGGCTCCCACTCTACTGCTCCCAAGTCCCGGATCCTGAGGCTCTCTGGCAAGATGCATTCCAACAACGGTGGGACAACATCGACTTCTACACCTTTCTGCCTGATGAGAAGAGTACTCAATAAGACTAGATCATCCAAGAACTTTGTCAATGACCCTTATAGCTCCGCTATGGGATCATGCTGAATGGTTCCTAGACCTTCTTCAGCTCTTGACGGAGGTCCCGAGAGAATTCCCTCCATGACTCAATTTACATCTTTCACAAAGCCTTAGTATCCTTTCGACTTCATGCCTGAATACTATCTAGCTTCTCCTCTCTCAGAGAGGGATTTTTTCACAAGTTGCGAGAAGGATGTCTGGATATCTGCTGAGATCTTAAGCTTCAGTCCACCTGGCCAAGTGGACTGTCTTCTGTGGTTGGTGTCATGGAAGGGGTATCTCTCACTATGATGCCATTATTCCAACAATAGTGGGAGTTCCTAGTATACCTTCGGGAGGAAAAATTCCTCATGGTCTCGGCGGTGAAAGGCTACCACTCAACCTTAAGCCTTTGCTTTAAGCTGAAAGGAGTTAATATTTCCTCTTCGTTGGAGTTGTCTCTCCTCATATGGAGTTTTGAGCTTAACTGCCCTCCATGGAATGTGGTTCGTGTCCTTCGCTCTCTGAAGAGTGCTTCCTTCATATGAACCCTTACGCCAGGCATCAGATCACCACTTGACTGAAGATGGTTTTCTTACTCTCATTGGCTTCGGCCAAGAGAGTTAGCGAACTTCACTGTCTTTCCTATGACGTTTCCCATTAAAGGAGATGGCGGTAGGTAATGCTCGGCTTTGTCCTTGATTTTGTAGCCAAGACTCAAAATCTGAGAGTAGCGTATCCTACATTTGGGCCCTCCTGGATTGGGAGTCTTCTTAACGTAACCGATGATCCAGATCAACTGTTACTTTGACCAGTGATGAATTTGAGGTACTATCTCAAGAGAAAAGCAGCAACTCGCCCCAAGTGTCAGTACTCTTGTCAGCACGGGGAATGTTAAGAGGAGGATCACCCCAAGAACACCATCTTTGCTTGGATTCGCAAGGTCATAGACCCAGCAATGAATCCTGATCCTACACAAGCAAGATGACCCAGAGCTTATAACGTTAGGACATCAGCACGTCCCTAGCGTTCAAGAAAAATGACTGTGACACAGTTCTTACATACAAGCGGGTGTGTGGAAGCTTTAGATGACCTTCACCGCTCACTACCTGCAAGATGTGACCCACAGGAACGTGAAGACTTTCTCCATTCGCCCTGTGGTGTCTGCAGAACTAGGGGTTTAAATACCTCAGACTCCTTGATGGACAAGTAGCAGATGGTTGAGGGCAGGGGTTACCCTTGATTAGTCTGGGATGAATGTTAAGAATGACTGGCTCCTTCTTTCTTTCATCTTCCCCTTATTTGTCCCCTGCATGCTGGCATCCTCTGCTGGTAAAACCACTCCTTTGTCTAACCTCGTATAGTAATAATACTTGTTGCGTCCCCATATCCCCTGGCAAGGTGGGATTGGATAACGTCTATGGTTGATTCAAAGGTTCCGACGTTTATGAGAATTCTTACCTAGACTAGTCACACTACTAGTATCACACAACACACACATTGCTCAGGGCTCTAACCGTGCATTGCTCGTAGTTTAGCCAGGTGGAAGGTCAAAATCCCTCCAGTTGGTTTGGACTTGCATCCTCCTAAAGGGTGAGCCATCCCTAATAAAGAGTGAAAGGATTTGTTTTTATTGTCGGAACAAATGACAAATTTGAAAGTAATTTGTATTTTTCCTAACAATACAAGCCTTGAGCTTTTTTTTACAAATTTGGCCTTCCATCACCTATCCCCCTATAAGTCCTACTTGCAATCAAAAGGACAAGACTAGCCGACTACGCTCCCAACACCCCGCTAACTAGCGGTTGGGTAGTTACATCTCGCTAAAAGTCATATGGCTAGTCTTCCAGTTTTGCCGAAAGTATACCCTAAAGAAAGAGCTGAAGGTTTGTATTGTTTGGAAAAATAAAAACTACTCTCAGATTTGTCATATTGTGACAAATCAACTAACTTTTATCTTTAAGGAATGGATGGGGTTATTGTTTGGAGGGACAATCTCTCTCCAAGAGAACTATTGGTTAAGTATCTGAAGTTTTCTAACAAGGAACCTATCTAGAAAAGACTGATTTTGCCTATTCTTTTATTCTGAATGGTATGGAAAGGAGACAGGTCACTCATGCAGTGTCTCATTTCCATACCATTCAGAAGAAAAGAATAGGCAAAAACAGTCTTCTCTAGATAGGGTCCTTGTTAGTAAGTGTAAAAAAAAGAAAAAAAGAGAGATGACCAAGTGTCTAGAGAGGTTAATTAATTGAAAGTTTTTCTCGTAGACCGATGCAATTCTCGAAGCGCTCTCCAAATTTATATGCTCATATCCAGATTTACACGTATTAAAAGTCGCTCATACCATGAGGTACTGCTGTATCCTATTTGACAATGTTATATTCTGCGGTTTTACTCTGCGTATGATGAATGTTTTGTGATTGATGGATTAGTGTAGTTGTTGGTGATTTACGGTTTATGGCAGGTAAAAACATCTTCCAAATCTGGCGGTGGAAGTTCAAACGTTTTATAAATTCTGTTTCGTTGAACAGGTTAACATAAGTCATGTTCAATACAGTAGTGTATATATATATATTTTGATGCTGTTAATGATCTTAAAATATTTTATATTGTTTCATTCATTATTTACATAGTTTATTAACTAATTCCGTCAGGTATTTCTTACAGTAGTGTATATACGTCGTACCTATTTTAACGCTGTTACTGATCTTAGAATATTTTATGTAGTTTCATTCATTATTTATATAGTTTATTAGCTAGTTCCTTCAGGTATATCATTTCCAGACTGAGCTGCTTTCCCTGTTAGAGCCCTAGGGCTTGTAGCATTCTGCATTTTCAACCAGGGTTTTAGCTTGGCTAAAGTTAGGGAATTTGAGGTGACCCATATGTCCACCACATGCAGAGTCATCAGCAGTCACAGATTGATGGCCACCTGTGGTCTTAGGAATGAAAGGGAGCTTGATCTGTTCCTTGCTTGTGCCAGTTAATAGCTACCTTTAGGCCTTCCAGGTAACATAATTGATAAAGATGAATGTAATTTTTATAGCTGAAAATATAATCTAACAACCCAACCCTTCATTTTCTTAGCTTCCACCTTCCATGCATTCCTTCTCACGGATTCATATACTTTTCATAAAAAAATTAGATACTGTAATTGCTACCTGTAGGCGAGTCAAAGGCCTATAAGCTTTTTCTCTTGCTCTGATATTTACTTTTTAATTTGTTTACAAATATCTGAATACAGGAATATTTGACATCGAATGAGGGTTCTATATATTATTGATGTTTGTATAAGTATTGAGGTTCATGTTTTAAAATTTTACGTTTTACACAAAGAAATTTACACTTACGGGAAAAAGTTAAATAAGTAGAACAGGTAAATATAGTACCTTAAAAAGTTATAAACCTTGTGTAAATTTAACATAGGCGTAAAAAGGAATGAAAGACTATAGTATATAGTTTGTGTCTTGCTTATATATAGGTTTAGTTTCCTTTATTCTGTTCACATCTAATTGATAGCCCTGAAGGTGTAACAGCACTTGAAAGTGTGTGCTTTGGCTTCATCTAAACTTTTCTCAGTTTTAATTTCAAAGTGTGTTTTCCCAAATTTATTCTTAAAATTTCAATAAACGGAGTTAGTGTAAGTAATGCCTGTCATTGTGTACTGACTGCATTGTGAAATATTAAATGTGATAGTGAAATAATATCAGGAAAGTTGACAAAGGACTTTATAGTGAAATAATCTCCCCCCCAAATAAATGACAAATTAAAAAAAAAATTTACCGCGTTCTAATAAATTTATGATTGGATTTTTTACGTGGTCGTTTTAATTTTAGAGTGTCTGCAACTGGCCTCAATAATGAATTCTTTGGGCGCGCTTGCGAGTCTTGGAGATGTCGTCTAGGTGAGGGGGAATTCACTCACGACAACCAAGTCAAGCTTAAGGTGGAGGCAGAAAAAGAACGCACAAAGTTAGATCCATGGAAGGTGAGTGTATTTTTCATGTCACTACAGATTGTTTTTTACTCTTGTGTGATTCATGAACAGTTAGTGCTCTAATTTGTACTAAGGTAGAATAGGAGTAAATTATATAAGAGATTAAAAATGGAGTAAAGCTGTAAATGAAAGCGTAGCTCAGTAACATAGACAATATTATGAAAATTTACCTCAGGAAAATTGATGTAGGTGGAAAGATAAGGATGCAACTGAGTGACCAACAGAGAATGTAGTTTAGAATCCGATTGGAAGGTGAAAAGTATAAAGGAACTTCCTGTACTATTGTTTTAGAAAGTGAGTGAAGGAAGGCTGCCAAATGAACTACCTACTTCATAGACACACTTTATGGAGAGATGTATATTATATAGTTGAAATACATGAAGAAAGGGTAGATGATATACCATAAATTTGTGGATCTAGACTGTCCATTTGACATTATATAGATAAGTAAACAGATGGGCATTATGAATATTAGGTAACTTGTGGAAAAGACTTATCAAGCTATTATTGTTCTTAAATCATTGTACAAGATCCAAGATTAAAGGCTGTGGTAGGTATGTAAAAATTATTTGGTAGTAGTACTGATATCTATCAAGGATTAATATAGGGTCTTCAATGATTTATAGGATGCAGATAACATTTTGTTATCAGATTGGGAGAAAAGTTTCCAAATATCTTGAAAATTTTTGAGAATGAAGTTTATTTGCTTAACTTTTGCCTTCCTCTTTTTTTTTTTTTTAAATGACAAACACTTCCTTCCATCATAGAAACTTATAATCAGTCTCAATGTCCTGACTTGTATATAGTAATAGATATTTTCAGCACCCTCCTTGTGCTTCGCTTTCAGTTCTTTTTTAAGCTTTAATGAATTTTGTGTATGCCAGTTAGACTTTTCCATTTAAAATAACATTTTCATATCACATAAATTATCAATAACAAACTCGTGATCCAAACAACCTTTGTCCTATCCAAAGCCTCAGTGGTTTTTCCTTATCATTCTGGCTATTTGTTTTGCTTTCTCAATAGAGATTCTACCATATACTTTAGTTGTGATACTAAGTAACAGTATGTCTAAATAGTCCTTAAAGTAAGCAAATATTGTATCAACCCTGGTTAGCCAATCGGTCATACTTATCACACCACCATCCTGCAACAGCATGCCTTGTAATCCCATTTACTTGTGATTTCATTCTTCAATCATGTACAGTAATTCTACCTTATCCTCAGCAGTCACACTAAACATCCAGCTCTTTTGTATCCTCTACATTCAACAAATATTCTAAATATCCACTCCATGTACCTAGCCCTTTACTGTATTTATTTCACACAGCATCTCTCCATTTGCATCTTTGGTTTTGATAATTTGCTTCCATATACTAAAGCATTTAATTTTCCTTAAAATTGTCATTCACTTTTGTCTCCTGAAATTTTATTACTTGTCTTTTTTTTTCTTCCACTTGATATAAATTTATACCAAAGCATTTTATTTTTTCTGAAAACTCTCATTCACTACTTGTAATATTATTACTTGTCTTATTTTTTTCCTTCCACTTCATGTAGATTTGTATATACAAAAAATAGTATGTAACTGTTGATTAATGTTCTAAGGTTTGGTAACTTTTTTATTTGTTCTTTTTTCTAGGTTGCCCACTTTGAACCTCTCTGGGGTGTTAAGCAAGGCTGGGGAAGTAGCTTAGAAGGGGAAGGGATCATTAGTAACCCTTCGTCACCTACAGCTGGTACCCTTCCTGTATCACCACCAGATCTCTCTCTTGCGGCACCACCCTTCACCTCAAATTTTACGGAAGAACACTTAATTCAGCTCAAGAAGGTGGTGGAACACATAGCAAACCGTAATCAGCGAAGAGCCGAGAGACTCGCTGCTAGGCGGGCTGCCAGGGAGAAGAAGCTGGCCGAAGACACCTGTGCCAGTAGCGTTGTCGAAGATTCTACCCCTTCTTTCCCTTCGACTCCATCGGTGGCCAGTACTTCAAGTTCTCCATCTCCTGGAAATTATGTTATTTCTCCTTGTGGTGTTATTCCAAGTAGCAGTAGTAGTCCCTGTGGGTTGACAAGCTCCGCGTATTCATTAATTCCCAGTAACCGAAATAACTTAGTAACAGTGATGAGTGGGTGTCAGTCAACATTACCAATAGAGGAAAAGTTGTCTTCTTCACCTCCTACTCAGATGATTACCATAGACTCTAGTTTCAATTCGAAAGATGGGCTGAAGAGAAAAGATCCTTTCCCAGTTCCTAGTTCAGTAACTGTTAAAAAGATAGGTATAGATGGACAGAAATGCATTGTTGCAAAACCTGTACCTACTCCAGTTTCTTGCCAGAGACAAATTGGTAGTAATGATGTTGTTCCAAGTGATGTACCCCGATCAAAGGTACCAACAGTGGTAACAACAGTGACAACAGCTTTGATGGCTAACCCAGCAGTGTCTGTTGCCAGGACTGTTTCAAATAATAATTTAAAGGTGCTCAATCCAGTGGTAATCTCACAGCCTGCAAAATTTACATCTGGCAAAGCAGCTGCTCCGACAGTAGTGGTGGTAAGTTCTCCGTCACCTGCATTAAGTAGTTCTGTTGTGGTTGCTAATCCCCTAGTGTCTCCAGCTGCCAGGATATCCCCGGGTATGAGAGTTTCGCCAGGACCAGCAACACCTTCAAGGCTCTCACCAATCGTTCAAGTGCTTTCACCAGCCATGACCTTGGCAACGTCACCAAGTCCACCTATTCCTAGGGCAGTCATGGTTACTGGTACCTCAAGACAGATTGACCAATCAGGAACGCGGGTACCAAGTGCTGTTGTTAGTCCTTCTTCCAAAGCCATTGTGCCCGCTGTGCCATCTGTAACACATGCAAGCGTGCCATCTAAAATGAAAAACATAAAAACACTACCTCAGGTAGGTTTCTCATTTGTATTTTATTCTTATTTTCCACAATATCTTCTTTGATATCAAATTGAAATTCCAATAGAAAATTAATTACAGAACTTTTACAGATTTTTCAAAGAAAAACTAATGAAGACTGAGTGAAAAGAACAGTAGAAATATCTTTATGTAATAGTTGTTAATGGTCACTTCGTTAAGAAACAAAATATTCTTATTCAGTTCTTTGTTATTTGAGATATTCAAAATATTTGGAATCCCAAAATCTTTTTTTAAATATTTAACTTAGCCGGTGAATATATAATAGCTGCAACTCTGCGGCTCGACATTAAACACACTCAAAAAACTCGCGAGCGATCGCTATGAAGGTTGCGGGTGTGCCCACCAGCGCCAACTGTCGGCCAGATACCACTCTTGTATGTAAACAAAACCTTCAATTCTTCTCTGTCGACGTTGACGACAAGACGTATCAATACTCGCTGTAGAACCTGGAGTTTTCTCAACATATTTGGTGAAGTACTTCATTTTGGTTTGAGCTTTCGCAGTGCAGGTGTTTTATCTTCATCTTAAATCTTGAACTCGTTTTTGGATAGATTTAATTTTTGATGACAAAGAGAGTATGGACTTTCTTTGACTTTTAAATGGCCGACCCTTCCCGTAGACGGAAGTGTGTTTAGGCTTTTAGCAATTATCTTATCACGTTATAAATTAATTATAGATTTTCCTCTATATATTTTATATCTCTCCGCCTTTATTAGGCCTCTTCGATTAACTTTCTATTTATAATATACATCAAAATAAATTTTAATGATTTGTTTATATGCGACCTTTCCTGAGAGTAGGCGGTCCTAACTTGGAAACCAAAGTTAAACAACGTTGAGCCCTTTCAATCGTAAATAGCTTTTGAAGAGCTAATGATTTAAAACTTTTTATGAATATTTTTTAATAGATATTTTATGAAAGATTTTCTTTGAATAGTCTTCGTACTGTTTCAAAGATGAACTAACGTTTAGTTTATTTATGCTACGCAGTTTGCGCTCTATCGTTACGATAGAGAGAGAGAGTATCACGGTTTCACTTTGCAGAAAGAGTAAATCGATTCTGACGTTTTGTTCATTCTTCTTTCAAAGCTTAAATGTTTTAAATTCTATTTTAAAGGAACTTTTTAATTGAAAAACCTTTCAGTTTTTTCCTTTGGTCAAATAACATGTTTTTTTGACGAAACGTAAGTGGGCTCTTCTCTTAGGTGCGAATCAAGAGAGAGAGAGAGGAGAGAAAACGTTCCGTTCAAGCGGGTAACGTTGTTCTCGAGTTACTCTCGTCCCTAGTCTCTGTACGGGGAGAAAGGATAAAACGTTTTTAGTTTTTTATTCTCGTCCCCAGGCAATGTACGGTGAGAGATTGAAAACGTAGTTTTGAATGAACTAGTGTTTAGTCTCTTCCCCAGCCACTGAATTTTTTATCTTAAAATATGTTTACTGTTTTTTGCTGGTATTAATGTGCTAGCATTATACGACTGATTTCGCAATTACAACCTTTTGATGAGGGTAGAATTGCGTGCTTCAGGTAGAAATCAGTTTTATTCATACCTGATGTGAATTGTTAAAAGATTCGATTTCAGTAAAATAAGTGCAAAACAGAAAATAGTGATAAAGTGATATTGCGCAAAGTGTTATCAGTGTTGCGACCGAGGGTTCGTCTGTTCGTGCCTGTCGTTCGCCTAGTCCGGGACCTCTTGCAAGCTCCCAAGCCCAGGGGAGAAGTAATGTCGTACGACTTATGGGTTCGAGAGGCCTTGATCAGCGAACAGACGTTCCCTCTATGGTATCGGGTGTATCTTACCAAGATCACCCCTACCATAAGGCGAGAGAGACGATTTTCTCCTCGTCATCCGAAGGCTTTTCGCATAAGAAACCGTGAAACAAGGTTTCGAGGCCCTTTAAGCGAAAGTCAGTCCTTTCAGGACAGGTCCAGTGTCCTGGTTGTAGCCATTAGGACAGCTCTGACCCTATGCAGTCATCGGAAGACTGCTCGCCGCCTAACAAAAGCGTAACACAGACTCCGAGAGTCTTTTTGTAGGCGAGGTTTTGCGGTCACAGACGTTACCCTCGTCTCTTACCGCAACCATTCCCGTTGATCCTAAATGGGTTGTACGGCAAGACATGCAGAATAAGCTTGCCTCCCTTATGGAAGACTATTCTGCCGATAAGTCCGTTGAGCCTAGCCGTTTATCTCATCGAGATCCTGGCTTTCAGCCACCGTAACGTTCCTTTGTGCGTCCTGTTGACGTTGGCGTTACTAAGTCATGTCAGTCAGGTTGTTTAGAACCACACTCGATGGGGTCTCGTGTGGATTTTCAGCCACATTTGGACGTTAGGCCACTTGCTGATGCTCCTGTTGACGTTCAGGACGTTCGCTAACAATCGGAGTTGACTTGTTTTGACGCTGAGCGTCAACCTCCGCATTCTAGAGTTGTTTTGCCTGCTCAGTCTAGGCGGTCAAAGCAGTCTCGAGTGGACGCTGTGCGTCCTCACGCACCTGTTGTTGTTGACAGTTCACAGACTGTCAAGCAGTTACATGACGTTGCGTCCTGGTCTCTCGCACCTGTTGTTGTTGACAGTTCACAGACTGTCAAGCAGTTACATGACGTTGCGTCCTGGTCCGCTACTAATGCACCAGTGCGTGTGGACTCTGCTTGTAAAGCATTGCCACCACGGTAGGTTTCTCCCTTGCTTGAGACTCAGCTATTATCGGACAAGGTTCCTTCAGATGAGGAAGTTGCTGTTCCCCCTCCTACTGATATTCCCTTGAGGACTCTGTCAGACGGAGAAGAGCCTAAAGCTGCTTAGCCCTCTATGGACTTTAAATAAATCATGCTGATTTTTAAGGATCTTTGTCCGGATCTTTTTGTAACTGCTGCTCCTCGTTCACCTAAACGTCAGAGCTTACACTAGGCCTAGCTACTTCGAAGCCGTTGTTTTATAAGCTAGTGCTCTCTCGCTCTCCTAGAGAGCTTTACGTTTGCTAGGCGACTGGTTTATCACCAGGAGGAGTTTGGGGGATACAGCCTTTGCTTTCCCTTCTTTTAAACTGGCTTATAGAGCGAGAGTCTGATATGACACGAGAGAAGTTCTCGGCTTGGGAGTTCCTGCCTCTGCCCAGATAGACTTCTCAAACCTCATAGACTCTCCCTGGCGCCTGGCCATGAGACGCTCCAAGATTTTACAGGTCAACTTCACAGCTGTTTTCGAGCCTTTGAAGTTTTGCTGTACAATTATGTCATGCATAAACAAGGCTTTCAGGTATGGCTCCAATGATCTGACAGCCACGTTCTCTGCAGGAACAAGTCCCTCAGGGATGGCTCCATGATTTGGCAGCCATGTTCACTGCAGGAGTACGTAAGGGGCAAGTGCGCTCAATGTGTTCATTGTCAAGACAAACTTCACGATGAAGTCTACCAGGCTGTCTTGACAGCATTTATGGAAGGCGACTGGATGGTCTCTCTCGACCTTCAGGAGGCATACTTCCACATTCCTATACACCCGGATTCCCAACCGTTTCTGAGGTTTGTTTACAGGAATGTGGGGTACCAGTTTCGAGCCCTGTGCTTTGGCCTCAGTCCTGCGCCTCTCGTGTTTACGAGGCTCACGAGGAATGTGGCAAAATCCCTCCATCTATCGGGGATCCGAGCCTCCATGTACTTGGACGACTGGCTTCTCAGAGCATCGTCCAGCCTTCGCTGTCTGCAGGATCTACATTGGACGTTGAGTCTGGCCAGGGAGTTGGGACTTGTGGTCAAGCCCTGCTCGAAGTCCAACTAATGCTGAAAAGAAAACGTTTATTCAGTCAGGAGTTGGAACAGTCTCGTAGGGACTCTCTCATCCCTGAAGCAGTTTGTCTCACTAGGGAGACTACCCCTTCTGCCTCTCCGGTTCCATCTAGCCTCTCACTGGAACTAGGACAAGACATTAGAGACGGTATCATTCCCAGTCTCCGAACCAATGAAGGCATGCCTGAAATGGTGGGACAGCAATATCAGTCTGAGAGAGGGACTATCCCTAGCAGTCAAGAACCCAAACCACGTGTTGTCCTCAGACGCGTCGGGTTTGGGTTGGGGTGCGACCCTGGAAGGTCGGGAATGCTCGGGTCTGTGGACCTCAAGTCAGAAGAGCATGCACATCAACGGCAAGGAGCTATTAGCAGTCCACTTGGCCTTGATGATATTAGAAAGCGTGTTCGAAACTAAGTGGTAGAGGTCAACTCAGACAACACCACAACTTTGGCGTACATCTCCAAGCAAGGAGGCACTCCTTCACGCTGCTCGAGATCGCAAGGGACCTTCTCTTATGGTCTAGAATTCGAGGCATCTCCCTGTTGACGAGATTCATCCAGGGGGACTTGAACGTCTTGGCAGACTGTCTCAGTCGGAGGGGTCAGGTGATACCCACGGAATGGACCCTCCACAAGGACGTGGGCAAGAGTCTTTGGGCTTCTTGGGGTCAACCAACCATAGACCTCTTTGCCTCCTCGTTGACCAAAAGGTTACCAATCTTTTGCTCTCCAGTCCTAGATACAGAAGCAATCTACATAGACGCGTTTTCTACTGGATTGGTCTTTTATGGACTTATATGCATTCCCACCATTCAAGATACTGCAGAAGTTCGCCTCTCATGGAGGGACAAGGTTGACGTTGGTTGCTACCCTCTGGCCCGCGAGAGAGTGGTTCACCGAGGTACTTCAATGGCTGGTAGACTTTCCAAGAAGTCTTCCTCTAAGGGTAGATCTGTTACGTCAGCCCCACGTAAAGAATGTCCATCAAAGCCTCCCCGCTCTTCGTCTGACTTCCTTCACACTATCGAAAGACTCTCTAGAGCTAGAGGTTTTTCGAAGGAGGCAGTCAGTGCGATTGCAAGAGCTAGGAGAGCTTCTACCATTAGAGTATACCAGTCGAAGTGGGAAGTCTTTCGAGACTGGTGCAAGTCAGCATCTGTGTCCTCGTCCAGTACCTCTGTAGCCCAAATCGCGTCGTCCAGTACCTCTGTAGCCCAAATCGCAGATTTTTTTTTTTTTTTTTTTTCTTTTTTTTTTTTTTTTTTTTTTAAATACGAGAAGCTCATTCTCACTTGAATGAGAAAGACCGATGTTTGCTTAAGGTTAAGACGCACGAAGTTAGAGATATAGCAACCTCCGTGGCCTTCAAGCAAAATAAATCTCTGCAAAGTATTATGGACGCGACTTTTTGGAGTAACAAGTCAGTGTTCGCGTCATTTTACTTAAAAGATGTCCAGACTCTTTACGAGGACTGCTACACACTGGGTCCATTCGTTGCAGCGAGTGCAGTAGTGGGTGAGGGTTCTACCACTACACTTCCCTAATTCCAATATCCTTTTAATCTGTCTCTTGAAATGTTTTTAATATTGTTTTATGGGTTGTTCGGAAGGCTAAGAAGCCTTTCGCATCCTGATTGATTTGGCGGGTGGTCAAAGTCATTTCTTGAGAGCGCCCAGATTAGGGGTTTGATGAGGTCCTGTTGTATGGGTTGCAGCCCTTGATACTTCAGCTCCTGGGAGTCTGTCAGCATCCTAAGAGGATCGCTGGGCTCCGTGAGGAAGACAGACTTACAAGGCAGAGTAATCGTCTAAGTCAACTTCCTTACCAGGTACCTATTTATTTTGGTTTTATTATATTGATAACTGTCAAAATGAAAAAACTCTTAGCTTATACGCTGTAAACATAATTAACTCTGGTCTCTACCCACCTCCTTGGGTGTGAATCAGCTATTATATATTCACCGGCTAAGTTAAATATTTAAAAATGATATTTTAATTATAAAATAAATTTTTGAATATACTTACCCGGTGAATATATAAATTAAATGACCCTCCCTTCCTCCCCAATAGAGACACAGTGGGACGAGAAGAATTGAAGGTTTTGTTTACATACAAGAGTGGTATCTGGCCGACAGTTGGCGCTGGTGGGCACACCCGCAACCTTCATAGCGATCGCTCGCGAGTTTTTTGAGTGTGTTTTCTGTCAAGCCGCAGAGTTGCAGCTATTATATATTCACCGGGTAAGTATATTCAAAAATTTATTTTATAATTAAAATATCATGATTCACACTTATGCCAGGAATTTTGAGGTTAAGTTTTTATACTAGCAAATATAATTTTAGAGGAAATACCAGGTAAAGATAAGGTAAGATATAAAGATGAAATAAACTAGAATAACTTCTTGATGATCTTCATAAAAATTATCACTTAGAATTAAGAAGGAAAGTAGGCAAGGAAATGTCAAATGCATGCAAACCTGGGATTAGAGACTGGACTGTTACAGGTTTAATCCTTCCTTCAAGGTCTCAGTTTTCCTGACATTTAATAAACTAGACCAGAGGAAGCAACAAAATAATGCCACACCCAAACTAATTGCAAGCACAGATGCCATATTGTTCACACAAACCTTGCCCTTGATAAACATGATCTCGGTACCATTCAATTGAAAACATGACGTATTCTAAATACATTGAAGAACAGAACATGAAAGAAAATAGGAATAAAGTATCTGGAGAATCCTAATTGTATGATTGTAGCATAATGATGAAATAGTTGAAGATCAAACTTTTAAAAATCAATTTCATAGCAGTCTATCACATCCAAAATAGAAAATCTTAAGACTGACCATTATTATAATATTAAAGAAAAATTGTTCCAACACTTGATACAAACATTTCACTCTGTACTATGTACATATATTTTGGCGAAAGCTAAATCTAGCCATAAAACTTTTTAGCTAGGTATAACAACCAGCTGCTAATTATTGTCGGGGCCTTTGACCAGCCATCTCACTTGCACACACACACTGGTGATATGATGTCACTTTATTTTAACTGGCTATTAACTTCCAACCTTTTTCTTTTCAGTACGTCTGTGATCTTTATAGGATAGCTAAAATGGGGGTTTGCCTCAGCATTGACTGGCACCCTTGTGGCATATTCATGTCAGCTGCGGAGACAGATCCTCATGCCCTTTGTACTGCTTGCAGGTGCCATGCCTGCTCGCAGTAGTCTCCTTGTTATGAGTGTCGGGAGTGGTCATCCTCCTAGTGGGTGCGGTTCGGTAGGCGAAGGAAGAAGAAAAAGTCCAAAAGTTAAAGTATTCTTCCCCTTTGGGTCTTCCTCAAAGGCAAAGAAGTTCAGACTTCTTATTCTGGCGTTTCGTTCCCTCCCTGTTGACTCAACTTGTTTGGTCTCATCCTGAGGACGAACGAGTAGGAATGAAGGCTGTTTGACCCCTGGACAATCTATGGGCTCAGAGTACTCGGTCGCTTCCCATGGTGAAATGGCACCACTCTTGAACTTTGGTGAGTCTCCATCTGCTCTAGCCTTCCATGGGCATTTCGGGTCGCCCCCCCTCCAAGGAACGTCTTTTGGAGGTGGTACAGTTAGGGGCGCAGCGATAGCATACACCTTCCTTCCCAGGGGTTAACTACGGTCTTCCCCTCTGAGACTCTGCTAGGGGTGACCCGCCAAAGCTTCTTGTGCCCTTAACTGCAGTTACCTCCTCTTCTGTTCATGCAGCTCCGGCGTATGAACAAGAGCGGTTATAGACTGGTGTTCCTCCATGTTACCTGTGGGGAATCCTTTCTAGGTGAACCTAGAAGCTGATCTCGGTCAATCTTCTATGCTTGCCGATTTTGCTGCGCAACCTCAACCTGAGTTCGTTCAGTGTACTGAGGCCCCGCAGTATATGAAGCACCTAGCTTCTTCACCTAGTGTCCTCTTAACGGGATAATGCCACGACAAAGTCTATGCTTCAACAGGAAATATTGTTTCCATGCTGAAGCATTGTGAAGGGCAAGAGGGCTCCCGAACTTGGGGAAATTACTCCCCCAGTTTGAACAAAATATTCTCCCTCTTGTCAATTTCTGCTTTATAGTATCACTTCGACCTCCTCCTAATTTTATAAACTTTCTCTTGTCTTGGTGTCCTAATTCTATGAGTAATATTTCCCTTATCTTTAAAATGTATGTACTGTGTATTTCTATTTTTTTATTTGTTAATTTAATTTTTTTTAAATGCTGTAGATATTTTCATAAATGTTATTAATGCATTGCTAGAAGAATGGGAGAAGTGATCACAGTTGGAAGGTGTTTGCATTCAAAGTTATATGTGAGAGTATTGTATGATCTCAGCCATCTCAAAGATGATTTGGACCGTTTTTGACGGAACTATTCTCATGGGTTGGGTCATCGGAATCTGGGGGGATCCATTCTTTGAGGTAGGACTTTTGGCTTTTGGCCGGAAGCCCATTATTACAGATATGTGAAAGATGATTCCATATTTTCTTGGTCTCAGTTCTAACAGGCGGGTTTTGCTTACACCGGTACCTCTATAACTGTTTTGGTGCTATCCCACAGGTAGGGTATGGAGTGGACCATCTGGGAAGTATACTTTTGCTGTGCCAATAGTGGAGAATGCAAATTTCCTTTCCAACGTACTATAGGATACTTTCTTATTATTCTCGAGCAGGTAAGTAAAAAGACAAACAATCCATCAACCAACCAACCAACCAATCATGACCCCATCCCCTGGATATGCTGACTCCCCCTTCACTGTTGATGACCTCTGCTGATTTAATTAAGGAAAGTTCTGTTGACGACCTTGGAACTAAAAAAGACCACTCTACTGATGTTAAAATATCATATAATTTGAGTAATACAAGGAAACTGCAAATCTTTCATGTTACCCAAATACTGTTAAAGAGAAATTATGATGAGATACACAAAGTGCTGTGGTTTAATAAAGGAAATAAGTATTGAGACTTTAAGATGAAAAATGGGATTCATGAGTATCTTTTGATAGCCACGATGAAGCATTTAATATGGTACGTGGTATTATGAATATTAAAATTAACAGCCTGAATATCTTGGGAGCATTTTGTGACAAGGTCCCAAAGGAATTGGATGTATACAAACCTGCTGATTGGTTGCAAAACGATGTCAATGTACTTATGCCTTCACAGTGAAAGGCAAAACCACCAATGTGGCTTTTGGCTGAACCTAAAGGAGTAATAGGGAATTATTTTAAAATATGCAAATTGATTCGGAAAAAAGAAGAAAACATCGCATCTGGTGATATATCTTGTTTTGCGAAAAATAGTTACCTCATCTACGCCAAATTAGATACTTTCCATATGTCCAGTAAATGTTTGGAAAGTACATAAAGTTTCTGGAACTTCAATGATTATACTTACTTTCCAGGATACAGATGTACCCTTCCATATTATTATTGGAAGGGGTAAAGTTCATACCTTTATGAGGCCACTGCAATGTTTTAATTGTTTTAAATTTGGATACCCATCTAAAGTTTGTAAAAATGGAAAAATCTGTAGCATGTGTTCCAAATCTTACCATGGATAGTGTACCCTAAAAGTCATGTGTTTAAACTGCAATTCTAATCATAAGTTGGAAGAAGCTGCCCATAACAAATCCAGTTCAGAACATGTAAGTGTGGGACATGCAAAAAGACTGCGGAATAAATCAACTAGCTATGCAAGGCCCTTGAAGTCAAAAGGATATTTATCCCAGTTGACATGAAATCCTCTTAGTACTCCCAGTAGTTCTAAGAAAAGAAATACATCATTTAAAAATAAAGTGCTGCATGACGAGGAAAGCATATTGCCTTCTGAGGCTTTGCCACTGTGTATTAAAACATGCATTGCCCATCTCTGTACAACCTTTTGTCCCCCATTACCAACAATAGTACAAACCTCTCTCAGGCCATGTCCTTGCCTGATTTGATGGAGGTTCCTCTTGAAACCAAGTTACCAGATGCACCTGTAGTGGGGAAGCTGCAAAAACCTGGTATCTCGGAAAAAAGAGACCTCCATCTCTCTCATCCCTTTCATAAGAAACATTTAAGTTATGACATCAATTAAATTTGATGTTTTGTCTGTTGATGATGTTTCTGATCAACTGGATGACAACCTGAATAAATCATAAAAAGGTCCCCCATCAATTAGATCAAAAGGACGCAAAGACAAAAGTAAAATTCAATATATCAAGACACACTCTTTAGAAACCTGGGAAGTAGTGTAAGATTAAAAATTGTCATTGGGAAGACTTCCTCCAAGGTGTCTTCCAAAAAATAAACCATAGTTGTTCCAACACGGAGTACTTACCTCGAACTACTTTCTTAGGAGTATCTGGGATTCTCCTCCCAACCGACCAGAATTTTGTGTAGTTTCCCGTATCTCCGTTTTCTATAGTGGATCCCTCTGTGGCGGATGGATACTCGCCCTGAGGCGACCCGGGTGTGCTTGTGTTGCTTGGTGCTTTTGTGTTCGGTTATGGATCACCAACGTTGTTGCCCCGGGCCTAATGCCAGTAAATCGTGTGGTGCGTTTCTCTCTAAACCGGAGATTGATCTGCATACCCTGTGCTCGTCGTGCATGGGTAGTGTGTGTTCCCCGTCCGCCACATGTCCGGAATGCGAGGCCTGGCCTGAAATCCAGTGGGCCTTGTACGGGACAAAGAAGAAGAAGGCGTCCAAGAGATCCCCTAAGAAGGCGGGCACTGCCTCGCCCTTGGCTTTGCCCACGGCTCCTTCAGACAGAGTTTCCCCTTCACCTTCCCCTACCCAGAGTAGGGGACGAGGTAAGTCCGTTGCGGGGAAGCGGCCCATTGCCGCTCCCCATGAGTCTGATGTTACTGATGTTGGGGATGTTGTTTCTTCGCAGGCGTGTGGGGAGCCTGCTGGGGGGGCGGGAGTGTGCTTGGGAGACGAGGTTCTGGGGCCTACAGGGCCCGTCTCTTCCGAAGACCCGGTGTGGGGGAAGACTGCTCCGGCCCCTTCCCCCGCATCGTGGCAATGTGTTTCAGGTACTTCAGCGCCTGGGGGAGAAGCGGACAAGGAGAGACCGCCGACAGGTTCGTCGGACCTCGATTCTATTGTTTGGATGGTGCCTAGGACGCCCTTCAGGTCACCGATGCGGCTGGTTCACGTCCAGGAAGGCTATACGGACTCCACCGGCGCTGTCGTCGACGCTCCCGCCCGACTTTATGCAGCCATTCACGCCGATGAAGCAGCATGTGGACCCTTCATCAGCATCGGAGGACTTGGCGAGCTCTTCTTCCTCCTCGTCATCGTCCTCCTCTTCACCATCCTCGTTGGACTCGTCCTCCTCGGAAGATTCCGGTCCCCGGGAGTCGAGAAAGAAGCGGAAGAGGTCCCGGAGGAGGAGATCTCACTCCCGCTCAGCCCCGTCCAGGAAATTTGCAAGGATCTCTAAGAAAAAAAACAAGAAAGGGCGTTCGTCCAGAGATAAGTGGGTCCGTTGTGACAATCCCCCGCAGTGAACTCATCAAGGCAGCCTCCACTCCAGGCTCATCCGGATGGACCCCTAGAGCCGGATCTTCGCCCTCGCGACACGGGGCCTCCAGTTGGTCCGCCCGTCGCCCGAAGCCTTCGGCACAAGTCTGCTTCACCAAGCCCAAGCCCGCGAAGTCACCGGCTCCATCTGCCCAGTAGAGAGAGCCGCTCCTTTGGGCCCGTTAGCATGGCCCCTATCCCCAGTTCCACGGCAGCTCTATCCAAGCACCCTGAGCAACTGGAAGCTCATCGTAGGCCCCCGGCCCCACGGAGCTCCTCGGGAGGGGGTAGACCCCTGACGGCTACCTCCGTCTCGGCGGATCCACCCGTGCTGGAAGTTCCCGCGCTGTACGGCGGGAGCGAGAGGACCTAGCCTCCCACGTGGCTCCATCCGTGATCTACGGTGTACCCGATGCGGAAGACTAGGTGGCGGAAGGACTAATAGAAGGGGGAGAGTGCTCAGCAGATGACGTCTCCTATAGAAAGGTGCTGACGCTGATCAGGGGGTACCACAGGCTAGACGACCCGAAACCCTCGACGGAGCAGGCCTGGCTCTCGGGTTTGGGCAGATTAGTAGACAACCCTGTCCAACAAAAGCTGTCTCTAACCCTTTATCTGGCTCTGGACGTTAAATTGGGGATGGACCATGTCGACAGATACGTCGCGGGTCAAGCGGACTCCCTTAGGGCCCAAGGGTCCTTCAAGCTGCTTCCGGGGTTAAGGACGCAGAAGCGATTTTATGTCCCGGACGGGCGGCGCGCGGGTCCCTGCGCAGGCGAAGTGGCGATAGCCACACTTAACCAGGGCAGTGCGGAAGACAGCACCTCCTCTGCCCAAGTGTGTTTTTCCCCAGCGGAGGACACGGCCCAGGACCTAGTCAACGTCACGTCATGGCTGGACTGGTGGGCCTGTACCCTAGTAGGTTTCCAGTCGTCTCATGATCTGTCAGTGCCGGAAAACCAAACATTACTTCAAGAACTGATCCGCTCAGGGGGGAAGGCAATGAATTTCCTCACCTTTCAGTCCCTCACGCAGACGGCCAACTGGGTCTTACGGAAGAGACACCGTTCTCAATAAACTGATCCGTAGGCTACCCGAGAGGGAGGTGAAGTGCCTGAGGAACTCCCCAGTGTGGGGCGACTCCATCTTCCCCATGAAGGCAGTGTAGGAAGCGATGGAGAGAGTTAGAAGAATCAAGGAGACAGGAGAGTCCAGGGCCCCGGCGACAAGACGTCCTACGCACAGAGTTGCTCCAGACGGTCCCCACTCCTCGACATCTCAACCCAGACGAGATTCCCCTTCGGCATCCTGGCGGCAAGCCTCACAGCCCTCCTGTAGGGGAAGCCTGACTCCGCAGGCCTCCTTTAGGCCTAGCTACTCAAACTCTAGTAGAGGACGTTTGAGCCGCGCCTCTAGGAGAAGGTAGGGAGAGAGGCCCCTACTCCTGCCGAAGCATCAGGTAGAGGGATGCCTCAAATGCTCTTGGCAAGCTTGGCGGGACAACAGAGCAGATCCATGGACCGTGGCAGTCCTGAGGGATGGGTACAGAGTTCCCTTCCTGGGGGACCCGCCCGTAGGGGAAGCAAGACTCCGCAGGCCTCCTTTAGGCCTAGCTACTCAAACTCCAGGAGAGGACGTTCGAGCCGCGCCTCCTGGAGAAGGTAGGGAGAGAGGCCCCTACTCCTGCCGAAGCCTCAGGTAGGGAGAGAGGCCCCTACTCCTGCCGAAGCCTCAGGTAGGGGGTGCCTCAAACGCTCTTGGCTAGCTTGGCGGGACAATTAAGCAGATCCATGGACCGTGGCAATCCTGAGGGACGGGTACAGAGTTCCCTTCCTGGCGGACCCACCCCCTCTAATTCCCGACTGACAGGTGGAGTGGTTGGCTCCCAAGGACCCCTTGAAGATGGCGGCATTACAGGAGGAAGTGTCGGCCATGCTCTCCAAAGGGGCATTAGAGATAGTCAAGAACCCCGCCCCGGGGTTCTACAGCAGGCTCTTCCTGGTGGAGAAGGCAACAGGGGCTTGGAGGCCAGTCATAGATCTTTCGGCCCTCAACAAGTTCATATGCAAGACCGACTTCAAGATGGACACCCCGAAGTCGGTGATGGCAGCCTTGAGGGAGGGAGACTTCATGATGTCCCTAGACCTCAAGGATGCGTATTTTCAGATCCCTGTCCACCCCTCCAGCAGGATGTTCCTAAGGGTGAAGTGGGGTGCCCAGTCGTTGCAGTTCAGGACCCTATGCTTCGGGCTGTCGACAGCTCCTCAGGTCTTCACGAGGGTCTTCACAACAGTGTTAGTCTGGGCTCACGAACAGGGCATCTGCCTGATCCGGTACCTAGACGACTGGTTGTTGCTTTCAGCCTCAGAGGAAGCACTGCAGGAGCAAGGCGCAAAGCTTCTACAGTTCTGCAAGGACTTGGGTATCACCATCAACCTAGAAAAGTCACAATTGATACCCTCCACCAGGACGACCTACCTGGGGATGGTTCTAGACACCAAGTTGGGGATGGCCTTCCCCTCCTCAGAGAGGTTAGAAAATCTGGACCGAATAATTCTCCCCTTCCTATCAAACCTTCCAAGGAGAGCCAAAGACTGGCAGAGGTTAGTGGGCCACCTGGTGTCGTTAGAGAAGCTAGTCCCCCGGGGGAGACAAAAGCTAAGGGCGGTTCAGTGGAACCTAAAAGAACTCTGGTCCCCGGGGGAGTCCCCACACAAGTTGGTCACAGTGTTCACGGAGACGAAGGAAACCCTGAAATGGTGGTACGACTGGACGAACACCCTCAAGGGAATGCCTTTCGCAATCGATCCTCCGGAGGTGCTGCTCTTCACGGACACATCGAAGGAGGGATGGGGAGCCCATCTTCTCGACGAATCAGCAAAGGGAAAGTGGTCCCCCGAGGAAAAGAACTTTCATATAAACGTCCTCCTCCGAGGGACCACGGTGGCGTTAATGTGCGACAACGCCACGGTGGTAGCCTATGTGAAAAAGCAAGGAGGGCTAAAGTCGAGGGAGTTGTGCGGTCTCACGACAAAGATCCTGGAATGGGCCGAAAAGGAGCACATCGAGCTCACAGCCAGGTTCATTCCAGGGAAGAGAAACGTCCTAGTTGACGGCCTCAGCAGGATGGGCCAAGTAGTAGGGTCGGAGTGGTCCCTACACCCAGAAGTGGCCCAGACAATCATCCTGAGATGGGGATCGCCGGTGATGGACCTCTTCGCCACGAAGCTCAACACACAGCTCCCCGTGTTCTGTTCTCCAGTGCCAGAGCCAGCAGCAACGTTCGAGGACGCCTTTCAACACTCTTGGGACGGCCTCGAAGTTTATGCCTTCCTTCCCTTCGGGACCCTCAGGCAGATCCTCAACAGAGTCAGATGAGCGAAGAACCTGCGGATGACTTTGGTAGCGGCCTGGTAGCCGGAGAGAGAGTGGTTCGCAGACCTAAAGGAACTAGCGGTCCTTCCACCCTGGCCGCTTCCGGACAGAGAAGACCTCCTCCGTCAGCCCCACTTCTAAAAGTTTCATGAAAACCCTCAGTCCCTCCACCTACACGCGTGGAGGTTATCGAGCGGCTCCTGAGGAAGGAGGGATTCTCGTCTAAGACCGCGTCACGAGGATGTCGGGGTACCTGAGACGGTCCTCAGTCTCGGTTTATCAAGCTAAATGGGCCACTTTCACGAAATGGTGCGCCTCCCAGAACCTCAGGCCGCTGGAGGCCTCCATTCATAAGATAGCGGATTTCCTAGTCCATCTGAGAGACGACTTAGGCATGTCTATCCCGGCCATCAAGGGTGTCCGAGCTGCTTTGGGTCAGGTCTTTCTCCTCAAGGGACTTGATCTAGGAGCTTCCCGGCAGATCTCGATGCTCATCAAGAGCTTCGAACAATCGTGTTCTCCTCGTTCCTCTAGACTGCTGCAGTGGGACGTTGCCAGAGTCCTTAAGGCCCTGTCTAGGCCACCCTTTGAACCCCTCAGGGACATCCTTGACAAAGACCTCACCCTCAAGACTGTTTTCCTTCTCATCCTGGCCTCTGCTAAACGAGTTAGCGAACTCCATGGGCTGTCGTATGAGGTTTCGCACTCGAAAGGGTGGAAGGATTTGAGTTTCAAGTTCTTGCCCGATTTCGGGGCCAAGACCCAGAACCCCGCCTCCTGGGACCCTAGGTTTGAGGGCTTTTCAGTTCCAGCGATTCCGTGATCAGACAACCCAAGGGATTTGTTGCTATGCCCAGTCAGGGCAGTTAGGAAATACCTGGAAAAGACAGCCAGACTTCGTCCTGGGATTAAGAGCCTGTTTGTCTCCTCAGGCCCTGTAAAGAAGGCAGTGTCCAGGAACACCATATTCTGGTTACGGCAAGTTTTAAAGAGAGCCTATGACAGTGACGGATCCTCGGTGCTGGGTAAGCCGCGCCCCCATGATATTAGGGGCCTGAGCATGTCACTAGCCTTCGAGAAGAACATGGCGGTGGCCCAGATCCTGAAGGCGGGTACATGGTCCAGGGAGTCCACGTTTATGGCCCATTACCTGAAGGACTGTACATGGAAGTCTCTGGACTCCTTCTCCATCGGTCCGGTCATTTCTGCGCTCCAACAGGTTTAAGGTTGAAGCCCGTGGAAAGTAATTCCAAGCGACACAAGTTCCTTTGTTACTATTCCCCCTTATTCCTGCTTCCCCTCCATTCCCTTTCCCCCTTACTCCTCCCATGTGAGAATCATTCGTTGGAGACGCCCATGTCCGGAGATCTTTACAGAGGTGAGTTACTTAGACACTAAATAGTTTTTTGCGTAGTTCTCCCCAAGTCTCATATCCCGTTTGGTGGTCAGAAGAACCTAGCTTCCTATCTAGGTTCAGTCATTAGTATCCAGCAGGTCTCTTGGTCTGTAAGACTACCCCCGCCTCCTAAAGTATAAGTCTCCTAAGAAAGTAGTTTGAGGTAAGTACTCCGTGTTGGGACAAATCACAAATTTTAAGTAATTTGTATTTTCCTAACAGTACTTACCTCAAACTACTTTCCGGTTATTGCCCGCCCATCCTTTCCCGAGTGTCTTACAGGAGTTTGATACCATAATTATCAAAAGCTTACTGGTGACCGAGACCTAGCCCCACGCTCTCGCACGCTGACCCGGGTCACCTCAGGGTGAGTATCCATCCGCCACAGAGGGACCCACTATAGATACGGAGGTAGGGGAAACTACACAAAATTCTGGTCGGTTGGGAGGAGAATCCCAGATACTCCTAAGAAAGTAGTTCGAGGTAAGTACTGTTTGGAAAAATACAAATTACTTAAAATTTTTGATTTTTATCTTCCATTTTGTAATGGAATTGTCAGGGGTGAAGGGCCAAATATGAAGAGCTTAAGCCTCTCATTCATGAGCACTCCCCTATAATTTTATGTCTACAGGAGAGAAAGCTTGATGCTACTGCTCCTTTTCATCGAGAGTATGTTAGCTATTGGACACAAATTGACCAACAATCAGGAAGCCATGGCGGAATTCTTATATACATTCGTTGAGATGTTCCTCAGATTTCTTTGTCTTCGTACACCTCTGCAGGCAGTGGTTGTACAAATCGATACATAGAGAGAAAATATACAATGTGCTCTCTTTACTTGCCTCCAAATGATAAAATTTTGTATGATAATTTAGTAGAGGGGATTCAATTTTCTTTTACTTGAGATTTGAATGGTAGACATCCTTTATGGGGCAATGTTTTAGAAAAAAGGAGGGGCAATATTATATCATCAATTGTGGAAAATGAAGATGTGGGACTCCTTAATACAGGAGAGCCCACACACTTTCATGTTCAGACAGGTACCCTGTCATGCATTGACCTTTCAATTTCAAGCCCAAGCTCCAACTGCCTTCTCGGATTTGAATGGAGAACGTTAAGTGATTGGCATACTGGTAATCAGGCTCCAATTATTATAAATACAAAAGATGATCCATCCTTACAGAGATTGCCATGATGGAATCTTGACCAGGCAGATTGGAATAGATATCAGGAGCTAAGCAAAATTGAAGGGAATGCAGATTAGTTTGAAAGTGCGGATGATGCCATACTCTTACTGAATAGAACTCTACATACAACAGGAGTCAATTCAATTCTCAAAACCACATGTTTATTTAGATGGTGACCAGTCCCTTGGTAGTCTTCAGTACTAACTGCCCTGCACAGAGCCACAAGATCTTTTAACTCGACGACACAGATGCCATATTGTGGAGAATTTAATTGAATACAAGAAATATAGAACCATGTTCCACCGTACAATGAAAGAACCTAGGCACCAGTCTTGGATATCTTTTGTTTCCTCAGTCAATAGTAGAACACCACCTTATTCTGTATGGTGGAAAGTAAAAAAAGGATATCGGGTAATTTAACCCCAACCCACCACCAGTGTCGAAGGTAAATGGTCAGTATTTGACTGGAGCAACTGAGATTAGCAATGCCCTGGCTGATCATTTCTCTAATGTATCATGCAAATGTGAAGTTACTCCTGGTTACCAGTTTAGGAGCATTAAAGAAAAGAAAAGTTTTAAATTTTACAACAGGAAGGGAGGGATCTTATAACGCTCCTTTTACAGAAAGAGAATTTGACTGTGCACTTGCTACTTGTAATGATACAGCCCCTGGACCTGATGGAATTTTACATGCAATGATTAAACATGTACCTGTTAATACCAAGTTATTTGTGGACTCAGCCATCCAAAAGGGAATTCGTCACATTTTGAAATATGCCAGAAAATCGATTTACCTTTGAGCTATCTCAGAAACCATAGAAAGCACCTACCATAAAAGTTGAACCACCAAGAGAAAGGATTTTGTGTCCTCTTGTTTTTCTATGACCATAGAAAATAGACTTTATACTGATGACTAGCAAAGAATTTGTCATTGGTGTTATTACTAGTCACCACTAGACTGATGACTAGTGATGATTAATGATGACAAAAGCATTTTTAAATTTTTAAATTTTTCCACTATATTGTCCAAGTAAGTCATTTTTTAAGTAAGAATGTCACATTTGGCAAAATTATGCCATAAATGTCATTGCTATTCATTACTAGACCGATGACTAGTACAGTAATGACAAAAACAGTTGTGATAATAATTATTAATAATATAAAGAATTCTATATTAACAACTTGAGTGTCTAAAGATTACTAGTTTGTTATGACTATTACAGATGTGAACTAACTTTTCTTTAAGCTTGTATTGAATTTTTACAGTTGAAAGTTTTCATGATTAGTCATCATTACATAAAATTCTAATCAGAACACTCACATTAAGACTACAAAGGTACACCATTATTATTTTTCATTCTATTGTCCTGTAATGTTCTAGATCATTAATGTTGAGGGGAGAAGTGCAACAGGATGCTTTATGGCACTGAGGACGTCAGCATCCGTGAAAATGATTTTTAATTTCTGGTAAACAGTTTACAAAAATAGTAATAAACCACTGTTTCCACTTTGGATTACTTTTCAGCAACATAATACTCTTAGTCGGCATACAAGTTATGTAGAATCCCTCCTAAGGGTAGATATTGTCTATGAGGGACTTTTGCCCTCATATAATGGCTCGAAACTACTGGGAGTGTGTGTATATACTTGTGTATAGTTTGATTTAAAGGCCTTTAAAGGCTCCTGGTGAAGGCCCCTTACCCTTATTGTCAGTTGGGATGACCCCAGTCAGAGCAGATGCTCTTTTCTGTGGCACAACCTCCACTACCCTTCCCCAATACCATGGAGACTACAAAAACTGAGCCTGCACACCTCAAAAGAATCAGTGTTATGCTTCACTGTGTAAATCAATTTCACTGATACAAGCATTCAAAAAATTATTCCACGTTCTATGTCATCAATTTGTTAGTAATTGTGGAAAATATTAATTTTCTCATCCCCAATACACCCACATTAATGGAGGTCCAACTTTTCTTGCTGGCACCTTTTTTTTGGTCACATAGGCAGTATATTCTTGCCCTGGGTTTCTCTCTTTCTTGGCAATACTTTTTTCCCATCCTTGAAAATTAAATACCGGAGCTCTTCCTTTTTTTGCCTTTTTTCCTTGAGGTTGAATAATCATACTGTCATTATCATCATGCACACTAGCAATGCCAACATCAACACTAGCCTCACCACCACTAGCAACACCAGCCTCAACACTAGCCTCACCACCACTAGCAACACTAGCCTCACCACCACTAGCAACACTAGCCTCACCACCACTAGCAACACCAGCCTCACCACCACTAGCAACACCAACACCACTAGCATGAATATGAGGAGTACTTTGTTTTTCATGATGTTTTTTATATACAAGTCATGACATCGGAATACAATCATCACCATCAAAATCATCACATTCCACATCACTAGGCATATAATCTTTATCCTGAAAACTAATCATCATATGCTTCGAAATCACTCGCTTCTGGGGAAGTAATTTCCCCTTTCTCCTTTAAAGTTCACTTCTATTTAGATGACTTCTGAAATTTTGGAGACCCATAGGAAATATGTTTTTCATGGGTAATTCCAACAGAACAGCGAAGGTTGTTGATTATCATCACTGTCACTATCACTTGATGACATTATGATAACATTAATACAGTACTGTAATGTGATATTAAGCACTGTATTCCTTGTGAAATGCGATTAAAACCGGAACAAACTTTTCGACAACCGAATGTAAACAGTTTTAAAGGGATTCAAGAGCTTGCCTTGTCACGTGACGGGGGTTGCTAGGCAACAACGCTCTGATTGGACGAGCACGATGCCCCAGACCCTGCTCTGATTGGCTCACGGACCGCCTCGTGTTTTCTTGGAAGTAGTGGTGAATTTGCATATAAGCGCATGATTTGCCTCAACTAAATGTTGCCTGACATTCCTTACCAATTCAACGTAAAACTGACCAACCAAAATGTTTCAAAATGGGAATTCAAACTGGCCCAGCATGATTTCGTGAGTATGAAGTACTTTTTGGAAGAATAAAACAACTTTTGGAAAATTGTTGCGAAATCCCTATTGGACATCTGAGTCCCCATTTATTTTAAGTTTTTATATTTGGAGTCTAGATTTGAATAGCTATGCTTTTATGAAGATTTGGTTACACCCTGCCTATTCAGATTGACAGGTCCTTTGACTGGCCAGACAGTAGTACATTGGAGCTTTCTGGTTACGGTTTATTTTCCCTTTACCTACACACACACCAAATAGTCTGGGCTATTCTTTACATATTCTTCTCTGTCCTCAATCACCTAACAACACTGAGATTACCAAGCAATTCTTGTTCGCACAAGGGGTTAACTACTGTAATGTAATTGCTCAGTGGCTACTTTCTTCTTGTTAAGGTTAGAAGAAACTCTAGCTATGGTAAGCAGCTCTTCTAGAAGGAGACTCCAAAATGAAACCATTGTTCTCTGGTCTTGGATAGTGCCATAACTTCTGTACCATGGTCTTTCACTGTCATGGGGTACAGTTCCCTTGCTGGAGGGTACACTTGAGCACACCATTCTATCTTATTTCTCTTCATCTTGATTTTTCGAAGTTTATATATGAAAGATTTATTTTAATGTTGTTACTGTTCTTAAAATATTTTATTTTAATTGTTAATTACTTTCTTGTAGTTTCCTTATTTCCTTTCCTTACCGGGCTATTTTCCCTGTTGGAGCCCTCGGGCTTGTAGCATACTGCTTTTCCAACTAAGGTTGTAGCCTGGCTAGTGAAAATAATAATAATAATAATGTAGGAGATAATTATTTTGATGTTAGTGTTTTTGAAATATTTTATTTTTCCTTGCTTCATTTCCTCACTGGGCTATTTTCGCTGTTCCTCTGTAACACACTCCTTAACACTTCGGGGTGCCCTTGTTCAGAGGCCCTTACAGCCTACCACGTTTGATGTAGGCCATCCTCTGGAGCAACAGGAATCCAAGTGGCTTCCATCTACCAGTACTGCTCCCGGGGGTTGTGAGAAGAGCACTTTTGCTTGTGAATCACGCCCATTGTCGTGCGAAACTTGTGATTTTGTGTGTGAATCTCGTGATTTCACGGAAAAATCATTGATTTCCACACGCGATTCAGGAGTAGAGGAATCGTAATTGCGAGCATGGTTCTAACACCTCCGCCTCCAGCTTCTACCACCTCTAGCTGCAGGATGATACATTTCCCAGAATGGTTTAAGGAGCTTCCTAATAAGTATGCCAAAAAGAGCATCTGTTGCCCCAGAGGCTATCCCTTACGACGTTCTAGGCTCCTCCTAGACGACGTTCTCCTCCTGGATTCTCCAAGGCAACCCAAGACTCCTTAAAGGCCACCAAACTCCCTCCTTGGGCTAGTGCCTTCTTATTGACTTTACAGAAGTCCTTGGGTGTGGCTCCTTCACTGCCAGAACCCTCGACTGTTCCAGTCAGGGCTACTCCCCAGATTCCCTTATAGTCCGACTCGAGTTCGATGCATAGGAGTTCTGACCTTAAAAGTAGTTCCTGGTCAGACAAGGCACGACACTCCTCCCCATCCTCCAACAGTAGATCCTTCTCTTGAGAACCTTCCTATTACTCCGGTCAAGGGTATGGAGATCTTGACGAAGCGACAAAAGAGTAAGATCAGAGGCATCACTCTACCACACGCCTATATCATCCACCCTCGGACGAGCAGAAACAGGAAGAACTTTCGGTTTCTGTTGCTAAAGCTTCTACAACTGGCGCCCTGAAACCTTTTTAAATTCCTCCAATCAACATTCTTGGAGGAGTACTTTCCTGAGCGAAGGGAGTCCAAGGACACCAAAACCAAACCCAAGAACGCCAAGGCAAGGGAAGCCCGTTTGGTGGAGGCAGACTAGTGGTCTCCAGTGGCTGGGCCCTCTCACAACCCTATTGACGACCCCGACTTACCCCAAGCTCTGGATATGAGCCTGGAGGTAGCTGATGATACCAATACAGACAATGAATATCTCCTGAGGGCAGCCAGTCTGAACTATCACTCGGAAAAAGAGAGAAGAGAGTCGGAGCATGCCTTCTGGCAGGTTCTCTCTTGCATTAACAAGCTCTCTACTCCTGGTACCACCACCCAGGAAGGGAAGGAGAGGGTTCTTGATTAGCACCTCGGAATCAGAGGCCCCATAAGACCAGTGTAGCTTACAGCTTTACCCTGGTCTAAGGGCCTGACAGCCCCAGAAGGAATGATATCTCTCAGATAGCTCGATCTTCTAGTTCCTTGAGGGCAGGTTTCTCCTCACGATCTTTACCACTTCCTTTTGTGTTACTGTACAGAGGAAGTATTACGAGATCGAGAAGGAACCACATTCTACCATGTCCTTCGACCTCTCGTTGGAGTCCCTGATGAAGGGCCCTTCGACCCAAACCCTTGCTGTGTTGAGAGCTTACCTTTAGGAAGTTGAGCTCCTAAACAGAGAAAGAGGTGCCAAGTACGCCATGTAGGCTGCTTCATGGCTCGACCTATGGTTGGGGTCTCTGGGCTACTTTGTGCGCTCCTTCTATTTTCCAAAGGACTCCACAAGGAAGTCCTTGGAATCCTTCCTATGGTTGGGTACCCGAACTCTTTTGATTTTTTGTCGCACCATGTCATCAACTTGTGGGTGAACGCCACCCACAAGAGAAGGGACACCATCATAGGAAAGTTCCACAAGCAGGTGCCGAAAGTGGAAGCGTCACATTTGAGGAATTCCACACTTGAAGGTTCCTCTCTCTCTGTTCCCAAGGAGATTGAGAGGGCTGCTAAAAGATGGAGCAAATAGTAAAACAATTCTCTTCTCCATAGGGCATGACATCCAGGCCCTACGGGAGACCGTCTTAGTCTTCTCGTACTTAGCAGGCTACCTCCAACCCCTCGACCTTCTAAGGTGTCTAAATGTCCCTTTCAGTCCAAAGAACAGAAAGAAAGCAAGTCGTCCTTCTGGGGAAAGAAGGGAGCTACAGAGAGTGGGCAGGGTGGTCGCTCTCGCTAGGAACAGCAATCCTTATCACCGACCACCTGTGGGGGCATTCCTGCAGTGCCTCTGGCAGAGGTGGCAGTATTACGGACCAGATCCTGGGCGATCGAAGTGATCACCATCAGGTATTGCATCCTGTTCATTCAATCTCTCCCTCCTCCTCTGACTCGGGATACAGCCCTGCTAAGCTTCTATGCGAAGTGGTCCGCAAAGGAGCTGTCTCTCCAGGCACAAGTCCTGACCATGCTGCAGAAGGGTGCACTCCAAGAGGTTATGAACGGGTCTCCAGGCTTTTACAGTCGGATTTTTAAGGTGAAAAAGGCATCGAGAGGCTAGAAACCAGTCATCGATCTCTCTCCCCTGAACAAGTTTGTTCAACAGACTCCATTCAGGACGGAAACGGCAGACACGGTCATCCAGGCATTTCAACCAAAGGACTTCATGTACTCACTGGATCTCAAGGACGCATACTTCCAGATCCCAATCCATCCGTCTTTCAGGAAATATCTCAGATTCATATACGAGGACAGGATATACCAGTTCAAAGTTCTCTGATTCGCTCTTATGACACCCTTTCAGGTCTTTACCATGATGTTCGCCCTAGTGTCATCTTGCGCTCACAAGAACGGCATTCGTGTCCTCAGAAATCTCAACGAATGGCTGGTTTTAGCAGACTTGAGATAACCCTTCTTCATCCCTGAGACATGCTTCTGGAGTATTGTCAGGATCTGGGGATCTTGATAAATCTCGAGAAGTCATCACTGCTTCCTTCTCAGAGACTGGTATACCTCGGTATGAGCATAGTCATCCAACAGAAAGTCTTCCCGTCAGACGAAAGAGTGCACAGGCTAAGGGAAGTGGCTTCACCCTTCCTCAGACGGGAAGATCTACGGTCTCACCAGTGGTTACGCCTGCTAGGTCACCTAACCTCTCATCTCCATCTAGTTCCAAACAGCCACCTCAGGAGAAGGTCCCCGCAGTGGCAGTTAAAGTCCTTGCGGAACCAACATTCGGATCCACTGGACACCTGAGTTCCAATCATCTGGAACAGATACTGCATCTACTATGGTGGCTATCAGATGAGAAACTTTGCAGAGGTCAAGGTCTTCTCGTCCCTTCTCTGGACTTGATACCCTATACAGACGCATCAAAAGAAGGTTGGCTTACATAAACAAAAAAAAGCATTACCTTTTCACAGCCTCTATCCCTTCTGGTAGTAAAGAACCTCAGATGAGCAGAAGAACATGCGGTATCCCTATCAGCTTGCTTCATTCCAGGCTAGAGGAATGTGCTCACGGACAATCTGAGCAGAGTGACTCAGATTGTAGGCTCCCAATGGTCTTTGAAATTGTGGGGTTCCCTGATAGTAGACCTGTTCGCAACATCTTTGAACAGCAAGCTTCTGCTGTACTGTTCTCTAGTCCCGGACCCTCAGATTCTACGGCAGGATGCATTTTACTGTAACAACCGTGGGACAACATTGACTTGTATGCCTTTCCCCCGTTCTGTCTGATGAGAAGACTGCTCAACAAGACCAGAGTATCCAAAAATCTAATGATGACCCTTTTATAGCTCCGCTATGGCATCACACAGAGTGGTTCTCGGACCTTCTGCAACTACTAATAGATCTACCGAGATAACTCCACGACCAGATCTACTCAGACAACCACACGCAAACATCTTTCACAAGACTGTCCAGTCTCTTCGACTTCATGTCTGGAAACTATCCAGCGTCTCCTATCTCAGAGAGGCTTTTTGCAACAAGTTGTTGAGAGACTGTCCAGACACTTGCCAAAGTCCTCAGCCTCAGTGTATTATGCTATGTGGACGATCTTTTTTGGTTGGTGTCGTGGAAGGAATCTCTCTCCACTCGATGCCACTATCCCTGTAATAGCGGAGTTTCTTGTATACTTACGAGAGGAAAAACTCCTTTCAGTTTCAGTGTTGAAAGGTTATCGCTCAGCCTTGATCCTCGCCTCTTAAGCTGAAAGGAATGGATATATCCTCAAAGATCAGGCCTCCTCCTTGGAACGGGGTTTTCGTTTTGAGATCCCTAAAGGGACCTCCTTGCGAACTATTGCGCTATGCAACTGATTGAAGTCTCATTTTGAGGACGGTGTTCCTGCTTGCTTTAGCTTCGTCAAAGAGAGTCTGTGAACTTTATGGCCTCTCATATGACATCGTCCATTCAAGGGGAAGGGGAAAGTGACACTCAGCTTTGTCCCTAAGTTTATTGCAAAGAATCAAAATCTGGGTGTACTGGACCCTAGATTCGGGTCCTTTCAGATTGAGTTTACGTTCTGTAACCAATGACCCAGATCAATTGTTTGAGATATCTTAAACACACTGTAGCAACACAGCCCCAAATAACAACTCCCTTTGTTAGTTCTGGCAGGATTGAGAGAAAGAACACAAGAAATACTATTTCAGAGAAGGATCACAAAAAAGTATTATTTCATCTTGGATACGCCAAGTCATTGAAAGACCTCTAAACCCCGATCCTTCTCCGGCTCAAAGACCTAGAGCCCATGATGTCAGGGGCATTAGTACGTCCCTGGCATTCAAGCGCAACTTTTCCGTTTTGTAGGTATTACAAGCGGGCGAGTGAAAACTTCAAACTACGTTCACAGCTCACTATCTAAAAGACGTGACCCACAAGAGACTCTGATATGTTTACTATTGATCCTGTGGTGGATGTTCAACAAGTGGTTTAAGTGTACCTCGGGCTCCTTGTCGGACAAGTAGCAGATGGTTGAGTGCATAGGTTACCCCGGTTAAGTCTGGGAAAAATGAGAGTATGTCTAGCATTTTCCTTTCCTCATCTTTCCCTCCCTTGGGGTGCAGCGCCATGGGTCCCTCTGAAAGCTGGCCTCAACCACTGCAGGTAGTTATCACTTAACCTTGTGTAGCCTAGTATAGTCATAAATTTAATATACTGTCCACGTCCCCATTGCTTCCCGAGAGGTAGGCAATAGAAAACGTCATTGTTTATACATTATTTATAAAATCGGAATGTACTTCCATAGACGTTCATATGATCTCTCTCAACAATTGAATTGCTCAGGCCGCTATCATACTCACTTTATATTGTCAGGGAGGTGTCAAGTTTTTCCCTAGACCACAGTCGTATACTGTACTAGGTAAATCCTGTAGTTATATATATAAATTGTCCCACCATAACCTGTCCCTCAGTAAGTCCTGACTGCAACTAAAAATTGATGTATATATAGGTGGCTGGGTACCCCTGAGCCACCTCCCTGCCTACCCACTTAAGTGGTTAAGTAGGGTTGCCACCTCGCACTCTTTAGTCTAATGGCTACCTTCCAGCTTGGCCGAAAGATAATCCAAATAAATAACTACATGTTTGTATTAGTTAGTGGAAAATACAAATTATCTCCGAATTTGTCATTTTTACCATGTGTAATATATTTTAATGTTTCACCAAACCTGAAATGTTGTATAAAATGTATAATATATTTTATTTAATCTTTTCAGCCCCTATGTGGTGGAACAGTGATCAAGGTGAGCAACAAAAGTCCAGGTGGTGTTAACCTTCAAAGGTCATATGAGATTGTCCAGGAGGTCATAGCTAATAGCCCCAACAAAGAACAACTTCAAGCTCAGCTAAAGCCTCCATCAGCACTGTTAGCAGAAGTTAAACCACCTATTGCATCAACTACCATGACAAGCAATAACAATAGTGGCAGTGGTCATGTGTTAGTCCAGGCTACTCCTCAAGCCCATCAGCTGTCTGCAATTGCTGTAGTGAAAGCTGTTCATAGCAGTAGTAACAATGTCAGCCCGGTGCAAGGAACCCAGCTTATGGCCGCAGCTGGACAGCGATTCATTCGTCAAGTGGCGCTATCCATGGCAAGCGACACAGCTACCTCCTTGGCACCTCCCTCAGGACCATCTACGGGGACCGTAGTCCTTCGTCAAGTGGTTGCATCACAGCCACCAACATCCCAGGTACCCTTGTCCCCCACCAGTAGAAGCACTACTACATCATTTGTTTTGGACAAACAGCAACAGCAGGTATTGGCTTGTGGTGGAGGGTCTCTGAGAGAAAGTGGTGCTGTTACTAACATTTCAGATCACATTGTCGTGTCAGGTCAAGGTGGCGTTAGTGCGTGGGGCACCGGTGGGTTTTCCAGTCTTGTCACTAACTGTGGTGATGGGTTGGGTAGTGAGTCTGGGACAACTGTAGTTGTCATGTCATCCCAGGCCAGTGATGGATGTGGTATTAACAGTGGTCGTATTGTGGTTCTCCGCCAGAACAACAGCAGCAGCAGCAGCAGTACTACCAGTTGTTTGCCTTTGGTTGTATCGATTCCTGCTGAATCTCAGGCTCATTCACAGCCACCTTTTAACATTACTTCCTTCTCATCTCCTAACCCCCTTAGTCCCCCTACTGTTATTTCAGACGTGATTCAGAACCACCCGCTGCCTCCTCCATCCCTTCCACCTCCACCTCCCCCTCCACCCCCACCCCCTCCACCCCCTCCACCTCCACCTCCACCCCCTCCACCACAGCAGTCTTTGACACCCCTTCCTTCGTCTACCGCTTCTGTCAGTCTCTCTTCACCCGAGGTAATAGTCACGCAAAGTGGAGGATTATATACCTCTCCTGTTCACAGCCCATCCCTTACAACTAGCTTCCAGCACTCTCCTCCTCTCTCTCAAAATTCTGTCCATTGCCCCTCATCCCTTTCTGCATCAATTCAAAGCCCATCGTCTGTTTCCACAGTTTTTAGTCCGGCTTCACGGTCCTCCAGTCAAAGCCCTGCATCTTTGTTTACTATCCAGAGTCCTGCTTCTATTTCTACTACACCCTGCCCATCTCCTGTTACAGTGAACAGCCCCTCCTCTGTCTCAAACTTTAGCCCTATACAACTTTTACCCATTCAGACTTCCTCTGGGGTTACCGCCACCCCAAGCAAAATTTCAACCCCCACTACCTCTGCTCCTTCCCTAAACTCCCAAATATCTGCTTCCTCTGCACCCCCAGTTTCAGCCGCTGCCAACCCTGTTACAGTGTCGAACCAAGTAGCGAGTGGAGGCTTGCCCGTTGTTAAGTCCCCCCTGGCGGCTCATTTGACCTGCATCCCCACTTCAGTGTGCTTACCACATACCAGACCTCTCCTCCTTCAGGTGAGACCCTGACAGTGGTAGAATTATGTAGTCTTTTTAATGTAGCAGCTAAACTTAGCAACCAGAATTCCTTTCACTGAGGCTCAATTCCTTTGATTTGTTTAGTTTTGTGTTTATTTTAAAAGATACCATTAAAATTTTTTGGATAAATTTCATCACATAAATAGACCAAATTATCGCTTTGTGCTTTCATTGGAATATAGTATGAAGGTGATCTGGGTTTTGTCCATTCTGCTGTTACTGTTTAGATATGATTTCATACTTTGAGATCTAAACTGAGAATTTTTTGCAATTATGATGACCAATTTCTTAAAGCCAGTAGAGCCTCACTGATAGGATAGAAATTACCACTTTTTGGTGTGTAGATTGTAGTGTAATAAGCTTGCTTTTATTAATGGCTGTTGTTGGTCACCAGTTTTACAAACATTATTCTAGTTTACTTCTCTTTCGTCCAATTGAACATTGTTTTGAATGTCTTGTAAAGGTAATTGTTTGGAACATCATATATTATTTGATCTTTGGGAATTCAACTGATTCGTGTCAATACTTGTGGCTTAAGCATGCATGGTATTTTTATCTTGTTGTGTGTCTAGAGGTTAGAGACCATGTTTTAGTTTCTCCAGCTGACATTATTCTTTCCATATGACTGTCTATTTTTCCGTGATGTCAGTTTGAGTGACAAAGCAATATGTACATTAGTGGATGAGTGCCAAAGGTGGTTTAATCTTGAAATTAGTGCATGTAACATACACATTTATTACTTCTATTTTGTACAATCTTGCCATTCATAATATGACTTTGTTCACTGCAACCCCATTAATCATAATTTGCTTCAATTCCATAAAGGTATTCCCGGTCACTCCAACAGGTTCATTCAGGAATGAAGATAGCCTTCCGTGGATGCCCCACATTAATCCTGTTTGCATTGTGCGACTCCATAGTGTCCACAATTTTTCCACATTGCTCTTCAGTTTGCCTTGTGTGATAGTTTATACTATTGCACTAGTGTTTCCTTATACTTATTTGTTCCTACACTGGTACAAACCCTCATCGTTTAAACGGGTAAGCTTTTGGACGCACTTTGTTGCAACCAGAAAGAAGAATTCTTTTGGTTATGGCGGCAATGTATGGTTGCACCATGTTCCCACTATCGCTTTGGTGAAGTGGTGCTAGGGTAAACGCAGCCACTTGGCTTTTGTCGCCATGACATTCAGACATCTGTTACTGACCTCTCTCAGTGCTTTGTGTGAGATTGTTACTCTGCACCTATGTTAGCCTATCAGAAATTGACCCTCATCCCTTGCGCGCTGCATGCATGGGAAAGAGATGTGATATAAATGTAGAGGAAAGAGTTGTAATATGAATTTCTCTTGTGATGTTTGCAAGAAATGGTTTTCTTCTTAAGGGGAAAAGTATAACAGTAACAGAAGGAAGAAAGCTAAGCGGGATCGTTCCCTGCCAACAGCTTCTACCTTGAAAGGAGGAAGGAAGCTGAAGCATTCTTTCTCCAGCCCTGAACTTTCCCTGTCTGATCCTATGTTGGCTCAGATGATCTTTTAATCATCAAGTGGCGAGGGGTTCCTGACCTTGTGTGGTTCGTCAATCATCAATATTTCTACACATCTGAACCACAAACTAGCACCGTGTTGTTGTCCTGGATCCAACACCTGTAATAGAGGATGCCTTCCAACCCCTATGGGACAGGAGGGACACCTACTCTTTTCCTCCATTCGGCCTAATTCGTCACATCCTGAATAAGATCTTTTAAATATAAGACTTATCCGGTAGTTATATATATAACTTACGTCCCTGACGTCACGGCAGAAAATTCAAAACTCTCGCTAATCGCCGATTGGATAGCCAGGTGTACCACCCCTGTGCCCTAGCGAGGTACCTAGGAACCATTCCAGGAATCCTCATGTATTCCCTGCTGTCGCTAGCGGCGATGCGTGTTCAATTTATTGATTTGATTTGGTGAAGTACAAAACTTTGGTTGTTGACTCCCGCTTGTTTGATTTTGCTATTGGATATTCTTTAATAGGATTGGATTTAGAAAATTTTGACCCTTGCTTGTTATTGATTTCTCTAAAATTTTCAAAATGGCCACCCCCCCCCCCTATTACTTTTAGGATGTGTGTGAGTGGGTGTAAGACCCGAATGGCTAAAGCTTCTCTTGATCCCCATTCTCTCTGTGTTAATTGCAGAGGTAAAGATTGTGATTTGGGTGATCGTTGTGATGAGTGTGTTCTTTTGTCAGAGCATGAATGGATTGAGTTTGATCGCTATAGGCGTAAACTAAAAGGGGATAGATTAAGAAGAAGTTCTTCTCGTTCTTCCAAAGACTTTTCCTCTTCCCATGTCACTGACCCTATTCCTTCCCCTGTTATGGTAGATCCTGATCCCGCTACTGTAACTGCTAATGAGCCTACGCTTAAGGACATGTTGATAGCAATTCAAGCGCTGGGCGCTAAAGTGGAATCTCTTGCAGCGGACAGAACACAGCTTATGTCCGACGTTAAGCAGTTAAAGGGTGAAAGTGCAAAAAGTGCAGTGAAGTTAAGTGTTGTGGAGGGTGCGCCTGCTCGCGTCTGTCGTTCTCCTAGTCCTAGACCTCTTCCAAGCTCCCCAACCCCTGGGAGAAGGAATGTCGAACGGCGTAAGGAGACGAGAGGCTTTAAAACACGAGCAGACGTCCCCTCGAACGTACCTGTTGACGTTTCCCAGGACGTTAGCCCTCAACATTGGAAAGGTGAGATTAAGTTGCTTTCGTCATCTTCGGATGACGCAATACCTAAAAGAGGCTGGCGACTAGCCTCCAGACCTCTTAAGAGGACCTTTGATAAGACCAACCAACGTCCTACTAGCACTTAGTGGCCTGGCTGTAGCCGTTGGGAGAGTCCAGAGTCGTTTGAGAGTTCTCCTACTAAACGTCCTGCTAGGACGTAAGACTCTACCAAGGATCCTGCTAAGCAGTTGTCAGGACCAGGCTTAACCTCGATTCATGCTCCCCCGCAGCTGTCAGACTGGTTTTCACCATCCAGACGCTCTGAACGCCTGAGCGATGAGGAGGACGTTGTGGTGTCGTCACCAATATCACAACGTATAGATCCTAACTTTCACATGCTACAAGAGATGCAACACAAGCTCTTTTCTTTCATGCATAATTACCAACGTAGCGACAAGCCTCAAGCTGGCACACGTGACAGTCTTTGCCAGGCTCAAGACGGCAAGCGGTCTGCTCAACATGACGTGAAACGTCCTGTGGGACATGTTCCCGAATGTAAGGTTAAGCGCGGGGTGATTCGGGATCTCGAATATCCTCCTATTCGAGGCGCCGAGCTTCCTGCTAACTTTAGCATTGAACGCCCTTTAGGACGCGATCCTGAGCGATCAGCTAAGAACGTAGTTGGCAGCCTTAATGTCGATCGCTCTTTACTCCGAGGCGCCGAACGTCCTCTTAAACGCAAAGATGAACTGCATTCAGAACGTGAGCTCGAACGTCCTACAAAGAAAGACGTCGAATGTCCTGCTAAACAAGCTGTCGAACGTCCTAGTTCTCAGGACGCCTACCGCTCTTCAATACACTATAGTGAACGTCCTCCAGGACGTGTCACCGAGTGACAAGCAGCCTATCAGGCCGTCGAGCAGCAAGCGGTACGCGGCGCCAAGCACTTGTCAGGAAGCGTCAAGCCTTTTTCAGAACGCGACCCTGAGCGACCTACTTCTTCACTTGTTACTGGTGCTTTAGAAGTAAGTCTTGATTATGAAGATGAGGCATACGCTCTTCAGGATAACGCTGATTCTAACTCAGATCATATTCAGGAACACGTTAGTTCCGATCGCGTTGATCGCGTGCGTTTGGATGAGCGGCAAGCGACACTTCCGCTTGTTGATATACGTGATGTTTCTGTTGCTGTCGGAACTCAGGATCTTCATGGGAAGGACACGATTCTCAACACTGTTGCTCCCGTTGGAGCTTTACCAGAGAAGGATATTGAAGGTCAGCTTTCTCCTGTTGAGTTTGAGGAAGTTTCAGAAGATGAAGACTCCGTTTCTTTTCGTCCTTCAATAGATCTGAAAAAACTTATGAAAGTTTTCACTGAGGAATTCTCAGACTTTTTGTACCAGTTGCTCCCCATTCTCCACCTTCTGAATTTACTCTTGGGAGGGCTTCAAAGAAGTCTCGGTTTACCAAGATGGTCTTGTCACACTCGTCTAAGACGGCTTTAAGACTGATGGGTGATTAGATGCAGTCCAAGAAAGACCTAGGGAAAGCGGCTTTCGCATTTCCTCCAGCTAGACTAGCATATAGTTCTAGTATCTGGTACGAGACAGGAGAAGTTCTCGGCTTGGGGATACCTGCCTCTGCCCAGGGAGATTTCTCAAGTCTTGTAGACGCTCCTCGTCGGTCGGCCATGAGGAAGACCAAGATCTTCTGGTCTACCTCGGAGCTGGATCATCTGCTCAAGGGCATATTTAGAGCCTTCGAAATTTTTAACTTCCTGGACTGGACGTTAGGAGCCTTGGGCAAAAAAGTAGCTGCCTTTAAAGAGGGGGATACCTCTACCTTAGTCCACTTAATGTCCTGTATGCATAAGGCTTTGCAGGATGGATCCAGTGAATTAGCAGCACACTTTTCTGCAGGCATTCTGAAGAAAAGGGATCAGTTGTGCTCTTTTCTGTCTCTGGGGGTTACGCCCTTCCAGAAATCCGAGCTGTTATATGCGCTTCTGTCTGCCTTGCTGTTCCCACAAGAGCTCATAAAGTGAATATCCTCTGCTTTAACCCAAAAGGCTACTCAAGACCTGGTCTCTAAGACAGCCAGAAAGGTACTACCACCTTCTTTTTCCAGCCGCAAAACTAAGGAAGAAACATCTTTTCCTAGGTTCTCCCAGCCCTTTCGAGGGAGGTCTTCCAGCAGGGGTAGCTCCAGACCCGATTCAAGAAGAAATAAGAGGAGAGGCTTCAAATCAGGGCGAAGCAGAGTCTGACTGCTTTCGCTTTCAGGCAGTAGGAGCCAGACTACTCAACTACTGGCAAGCGTGGGAGAGGAGAGGAGCAGACCAATGGTCTATACAGATCTTGAAGGAGGGTTACAAGATCTCCTTTCTAGGGAATCCTCCTTTGATCTTAGCCCCAGTGGATCTCTCTCCCAGATAGAGAGAGGAAACAAAGAGACAAGCATTAATTACCCAAGTGCCTCTCATGTTGGAGAAGGGGGCCATAGAAAGAGTACAGGACATACGTTCTCCAGGCTTTTACAACCGCCTGTCCCTGGTACCCAAGAACTCGGGGGGGATGGCGTCCAGTCCTGGACGTCAGTGCATTGAATAAGTTCATCCAGAAGACGAAGTTCTCAATGGAGACTTCGAAATCAGTTCTTGCTGCAGTAAGGAAAGGCGACTGGATGGTGTCTTTGGACCTCCAGGATGCCTATTTTCACATCCCAATCCATCCAAGCTTCAGGCCTTATCTAAGATTCGTATTTAAGGGTGAAGTGTTTCAATTGCGAGCCCTATGTTTCAGCCTCAGGACAGCCCCGCAAAAATTTTTACGAAACTCATGCTCAACACAGCAAAGATCCTCCACTCAAGGGGCATCAGAGCCTCCCTGTATCTCGACGATTGGCTTCTCAGAGCTCACTCATACGATCACTGCTTGAAGGATCTCCAGACAGCTTTGAGACTTACTGAAGAACTGGGTCTCCTTGTCAACAAAGAAAAGTGTCTCTAGATTCCATCACAAGAGATTATTTATTTGGGAATGATGATTGGGAGTTGGACTTTTCGGGCTTTTCCGTCTCCTTTAAGGATAGAACAAGCCAGTTTGAAACTCCAATCTTTTCTAAAGAAAAACATGTGTTCAGCGAGGAAATGGATGAGTCTAGTAGGAACCCTCTCCTCCTTAGAACAATTTGTTCCCCTAGGAAGACTGAATCTTCGGCCTCTCCAATTCCACCTCAGTCATCATTGGAACAAGGAGAAGGACCTGGAGACTATGAGCAATCCAATTACGGACTCCATCAAAGACTGCCTTTGGTGATGGGACAAACCGAACAAATTCCAAGAAGGTCTCGACTTATCTCAAAAGAATCCAGACCTTGTGTCATGTTCCGACGCCTCGGACTCGCGGTGGGGAGCAACTCTGAACAAGTTGGAAGTTTCGGGGATGTGGTCAGAGACTCAGAAGGACTTCCATATCAATCACAAAGAATTGTTGGCAGTCGTCTTAGCCCTCAAAAGTTTCAAAGGGTCAGTTATCAACAGAGTGGTACAAGTCAATGCCGACAACACGACAGCTTTGGCTTACATTGCCAAACAAGGGGAAACTCACTCGATATCTCTGTACGAAACTGCGAAGAATCTCCTTTTTTGGGCAAAGGAGAGGAATGTGATCCAAGGAGAGAAAAACATATTGGCAGACAGCCTCGGCAGAAGAGGTCAGATCCTACCGACAGAGTGGACGCTCCATCTACAAGTATGCAAGAGTCTCTGTCGACTTTGGGGATCGACCATGCATAGACCTCTTTGCAACATCAAAAACAAAGAGGCTAGTGGCATATTGCTCTCCAGTACTGGATCTAGAGGCAGTCCACATAGACGCGTTTCTGTTGGATTGGACCAATCTAGACATGTACGCTTTTCCACCATACAAGATCCTGTACAAAGTAATACAGAAGTACGTAGCAAGCAAAGGGACCAGAATGACCGTCAAGAGAATGGTTCACAGAGGTACTGGAATGGATGATATACACTCCAAGAAGCCTTCCATTAAGAGTAGATTTACTCAAACAACTTCACTTGGAAAGATTCCATCAAAACCTCTACATTCTTCAGCTGACTGCCTTCAGACTATCGAAAGACTCACTAGAGCTAGAGGCTTTTCAAAGGAGGCAGCTCAAGCCATTACAAGAGCAAGAAGAACATCAACTATCAAGGTTTATCAATCCAAGTGGGAGGTTTTTAGAGAGTGGTGTAGAGTCAACTCTCTTTCCTCATCCAGTACCTCTGTAGCTCAAATTGCGGACTTCCTGCTCCACCTTCGAAGGAAGCGCAACTTTTCCTCCTCGACTATTAAAGGATACAGGAGTATGTTAGCGATTGTATTCAGACACAGAAACCTGGACCTTTCTAACAATAAGGTTCTACAAGAACTTCTTAAATCCTTTGATACTACAAAGCAACGACACCAAGATTTACCTGCCTGGAATCTAGATATTGTATTAAGATTTCTTATGAGTGACAGATTTGAGCCCTTAGGTTCAGTTTCCTTGAAGGACCTTACTATGAAGACACTGTTTTTGGTTAGCCTTGTAACAGCCAAAAGAGTGAGTGAAATTCTTGCGTTTAGCAAAAACATTGGTTTTCGAAATGGTAAGGCTGTCTGTTCCTTACAGTTAGGCTTTTTAGCCAAAAATGAACGTCCTTCTCAACCTTGGCCCAAAGCCTTTGAAATACCGAATCTTTCGGATTTAGTTGGCGAGGAGTTGGAAAGAGTCCTATGCCCAGTAAGAGCTCTGAGGTTCTACCTGGACAGAACAAAAGACTTACGAGGCAATTCGGAGGCTCTATGGTGCTCAGTCAAAAAGCCCACGTTGCAGATGTTAAAAAATGCCTTGTCATTTTTTATCAGGCTCTTGATTAAAGAAGCTCATGCACATTGTAATGAATCAGACCTTGAGCTTCTAAAGGTTAAGACTCAAGAAGTCAGAGCCATAGCAACGTCAACAGCATTCAGACAGAATAGATTGTTGCAAAGCATAATGGAGGAGCAAATCTCTGTTCGCTTCACGTTATTTGAAAAGTGTTCAGACTCGTTACGAGGACTGCTACACTCTGGGTCCATTCGTAGCAGCGAGTGCAGTAGTGGGTGAAGGATCCACCACTACGTTCCCATAATCCCAATAACCTTTTCTTCTCTTGGAACTTTTATTTGTTTTTATGGGTGTTTGTGGAGTGTGTGTCATTCTTCCACAATCATTGATTTTAGTCAGGTGGTCTATTTTGTTCCTTGAAGAGCGCCCGGAATTGGTTATTGGAGGAGGTCCTGTCACAATGAGGTATATACTGTACACCGGTTTGACAGTCCCTAAGAGATCTTCAGCCCCCTGGGAGGATCGCTGGATCTCATAAGGCTAGCAGACATAATGAGGCAGAGAATCATTGAAGTCAGCTTCCTTATCAGATATGAACCCTTAAGTTTGTTTTAATTAACTCTTAAGCAGAATTCCAGATATACTAGCTGTCTCTAACCCTCCACCAAAGGTGTTAATTAGCTATATATATAACTTCCGGGTAAGTCTTATATTTAAAAATGGTATTTTCATTATAAAATAAATTTTTGAATATACTTACCTGGTAGTTATATATAATCAAATCCCCACCCTCCTCCCCTCTAAGAGACTAGAGGCATGGAATATATGAGGGTTCCTGGAATGGTTCCTCGGTACCTCGCTAGTGCGCAGGGCTGGTACACCTGGCTATCCAATCGGCGATTGGCGCGAGTTTTAAATTTTCTGCCGTGACGTCAGTGATGTAAGCTATATATATAACTACCAGGTAAGTATATTAAAAAATTTATCTTATAATGAAAATACCATATTATTATCATCATTTCCTATCAGGGTTGAAAAAACAGATTAAAAAAAAAAATCAAATAAATCTATTTATTTGATTTAAATCGGATTTTTTTTTTTAAAGTAAATTATATTGATTTAAATATATTTTTCAATAGTACCTATTTAATGCTGATGGTTATTTTTTTCAGTCATATGAGGGTATTTTTTGGTATTGAACTTGATGTATGTTAAATGAAACCATAGTTTGATATATATTTCTCAAGATGAGTTTTTCTCTCAAAAACCAAAATTCAGACTAATAATTTAATTAGAGTGTACATGTTATAATTGCGTACATAAATACACAAAAATAAGCGAAACTGTAATCAAACAAAAATACGAATATACAGCAGTTTTATTTTAACAAAGTACAAAGTAAGAAATAAAACTAAAAACATATTTAGGACTTCTTCATGTGTTTACTAGCAACAAAATTTGTAATTCCTATTAACGTTGTGAAAAAGAAATCAAGACCTTTATAAATTATGTAATTGTAATAAATACTTCAATTCTTAAGAACACCAAGTTTACCCGAAATGTTATAGCTATTAACTAAAATTTTGTTCTTTTATTGCAATACTTCTAAATAGTATGTAACTAGTTTGTTCCATAACTGAAATAAGAACCAACGCTATTTATAGCGGTATTTCGCTGAAAGCCGAACTGTTAGATTTTTATCGAGGGTTGACCACCCATACCACTAGTTAGGGGATGGTATTACCTGCCCCTTTCACTCACTCACCTGTGGCTGTAACTCACTTAGCTTTTGGCTCGGATGGAGAACAGTTGTTACCTCTCTTCCTCCTCACCAATTTGGACAGAACTGTTGAGCAACAGCAAAGGCCATTTAACTCTTGGGCAACCTCGGTTCTTGAGACAGTGTTGTTTCCCCCTAACGAAGCTGCCCCGCCTCTCTCCTGAGGAAATCCCTATCTCTTTTTTCGATTTTACAGGTGTGGCAGACCTTGAGAGCTCGGTCCACCTTCCAAGGAGGTGATAGCGCAGCGGTCTTCTGCTTCGGAGATCGACCTGTTGGCTCTTCTTAGTGTTGACTTTGTTGTGCTGGAAGAGTCTTCTGCTGCCCTGCCTGGAGAGTCTGTTCCTGCCTCTTCCTCTGCTCCTTCCACTGCTGCTGAGGACTTTGCTCCCCCTCCTTGCTGACCATCCTTCGGGGGGTGAAGTAAAATCCAAGGCATGTCTCTCCTGCGTGTGATCAACTCTCTTGTTCGCAAGGGACACCACCCATAGAGACTCCTTTTCGGAGGCCTGAGAATAATCAGCTTGCTGGTTAGCCCTCCCCTGCAGAGGCTCGCCCTCCTGGTCGTTGCTCTCGTTGACCTCGCCCACTTCTTCGCCTCAGACGTGCTCCTTCACCTTCGGTGAAAAGATGTTTGTTCGGCTCTTCAGCATCTTCTGCAGAGCGATCCCCTTTGGAGGATCTGCCTTCTTCTGGTTCTCCTGGTTTCTGACTTTGGCCCGTTTCTCTGGACTCCCCGTGGTTGTCGTTCGCCTGCCTTGCAGCGTTCGACAAACCACCTTGCCTCTCCTGCTTGCGGACGAACTCCGGTTTGGGGCGCGCCAACTGTTTTTTATTATTATTATTATTATTATTATTATTATTATCCAAGCCACAATCTTAGTTGGAAATGCTGGATGCTACAAGGCTAGAGGCTCCAACAAGGAAAATAGCCCAGTGAGGAAAGGAAAAAAGGAAAATAGAATATTTTAAGAAGGATAACAACATCAAAACAAGTATCTCCTATATAAACTATAAAAACTTTAACAAAACAAGAGGAAGAGAAATAACATAGAATAGTGTGCTCGAGTGTACCCTCAAGCAAGAGAACTCTAACCCAAGATAGTGGAAGACCATGGTACAGAGGCTATGGCACTACACAAGACTAGAGGACAATGGTTTGATTTTGAAGTGTCCTTCTCCTAGAAGAGCTGTTTACCATAGCTAAAGTCTCTTCTACCCTTACCAAGAGGAAAGTGGCCACTGAACAATTAAAGTACAGTAACCCTTTGAATGAAGAAGAATTATCTGATAATCTGTGTTGTCAGGTGTATGAGGACAGAGGAGAATATGTAAAGAATAGGCCAGACTATTCAGTGTGGATGCTTGTAGGCAAAGGAAAAAACCATAACCAGAGAGAAGGATCCAATGTAGTACCATGTGGCCAGTCAAAAGGCCCCATAGTTCTCTAGTGGTAGTATCTCAACGGGTGGCTGGTGCCCTGACTACCTACTCCATCGAGAAGCTGCTAATTTGTATACGATCCACTCCTACAGCTGCCTGCCCTTCCAAGGGTCCCAGCCCACAGCCCTTCATGTCTATCTCCGGATTGCTGATCTCCAACTCGCCGATCACTGGCTCTTCGCCAACTCAGCACTCGCCAGCTTGTCAGCAGCCTTTTGCTGTGTTTCTCTCGTCGTTCCCCAGCGACTCGTCACTCCACCGGAAGGCAAACCACATCAGCCTCGCGCTGATCGTCGTTTGCTATCCCACCGATTGCCTAGACGATCTTCTGACGACCGGGAAGTTTCTACAGCTCACTGACAGACAGCTGCTCATGACCTCTTTGCCACAGCACAGCGTCAACAGGAACCAGCCCCTGACTGTCGTCAGCGTTAGCCTGAACGCCAACACACTCTTGAGCGAAGCCGTTCACGGGAAGAGAAACCTGCTAGGTCTTCTCCTCTTCGAGCTTCTGAGCCCCAGCTAGAGAGATGTAAGTCTCCTCCGCATCGTTTGCCTTCACCTCATTCCCCTCCCCTCAAACGCAGGCCATCGAGTTCGCCGGGGAGAGCGAAAAAATCAGACTGCAGGAATTCAAGATTCCGAAGATTTCTCTTTCACGTTCGATCCCGTTTCCTCAGAAGGAAACGGCGGTACTGCAGCCTTCCTTTAAGTCCTTCCTAATAGCAGATAGATCTTCCTTACGGAGGCCATCTTTGCTGCTCCCTTCAGCGGAGCTTTCTGTTAATGCTGCTATTGGTCAGGAACTGTGGTTCAGAGCCATTTGCTAGGCCTGTGCAGTAGGTATCCCACGAGCTTTCCCTTCAAAGACTCCCAAGATTCCCCTTGAAGAGTTTTCCACACCATCTGACCCAAGGCGAAGATCCATGGTTTCTTCCCATTGTTAAACTTCGGTTTCTGCCTCTTCCCTGAAGCAGAAGAGAGAAGCCCCTTACGAGGTGGCTTCATCTAGGGTCAAGCTGACCCCTGTCAGGACGTTCAAGGGAAGATCGAGTGTGGCAATGGCTTCTCTCGAGGACAAAGACATGGTCTAAGGACAAAGTGTTGGACCGTGTCTTTGGTACTCAGAAGCCTCCCAGGTCCAGCGTGTCCAGGGACTGAAGAGTACCCAGCGGAAGGTTTATGCCCAGCTCTCCGACTCCTCTAGCTCCCTTCACTCAGGCTCGTCCTCGAAACTCCTCCAACCTCTGGGCGTCCAGCAGAGGAAGTATTACGAGGTCCTTGACGAGCCTCTCCTTGCCCTTCCGCTAGAGAGACTCCGGGCTTCAAGTTTCCTTCTCAGAGTTGGAGATCCTCAACCAGAAGGTGGCAAAGTACACCATGCAGGCTACTCGATAGCTAGGTCCCTGGGTGGGGTCAGTGGGTAACCTGATGCAGACAAGATTTTTCCTAGGAAAGCTCCGGGAAGGCGATGGAAACATTTCTCCTGTCGGATATTTGAACTATCGAGTTCCTTGCCCGCCAAGTAATAAAATTGTGGGCAAACACCATCTAAAAATGCAGAGACTTGGTAGTTGAGAGGTTCCATCGCCATGTCCCACACTGTGTGATAGAGAAACTCCGGAACTCTTCTCTGGAGGGCTCCTCCCTGTTATAGCTGGGGGATGTCAAGCGAGCTGCTGAGAGATGGAGAAAGTCTCACCAAGACTTCTTCCTCCATAGGGCCTTGACATCCGGGCCCTATAGACCACCACCTCCCGCAGAACAAACAACCAAAGCTAAAAACGAGCAGGACTGCAGCAATGGAAATCAAGGTGTCTAAGAAGCCCTTTCCTGCCAAGGACAGGAAAGGCTCCAAATTGTCCCATAGAGGGAAACACCCTAGAGGTGGTGGCCGAAGCCGCAAGCCCTAGTACAGGCGATTCCCCCACTTGTCCACCAGGAAAGGGATTCCTGCAATTCCTGCATCGCTGCTGGAAGAGGTTGATGGAGCTCGTGGTCGAACCCAGGACAGTCTCCGTAATTCATTCAGGGTATCACGCCCCGTTCATTCAATCTCTCGTTCCACTGATCAAGACTCCAGTTCCATCGAGCTCCTACACGAAGGGATCCGCAAAGGAGCTGGCCCTTTGGGCTGAAGTCTAGACCATGTTGGAGAAGGGCGCTCTCCAAGAGATCCTCAACGGCTCTCCAGGCTTCTTCCCTCGACTCTTTCCTGTGAAAAAGACATCTGGAGGCTGGAGACCAGTCATTGACCTCACAGCTCTAAACAAGCTTGTTAAATTTTGTTCAGCATGGAGACGGCAGACACGGTAAGACCAAAGGACTTCATGTGCACACTGGACCTAAAGGACGCATACTTCCAGATCCCAATCCATCCCTCTGCAAGGAAGTATTTCAGAATCACTATGGACAAAAAGAAGTACCAGTTCAAGGTGTTGTGCTTCGGTCTTTCCACAGCACCTAGTGTCATCTTGGGCTCACAGAATCAGCATCCGTCTCCTACGTTACCTGGGTGACTGGCTGATTCTAGCAGACTCCGTGACAACCCTTCGGCAGCACTGACACAAACTTCTGAGGCTTTGCCAAGATCTGGGATCATGGTAAATCTCATGAAGTCATCACTGCTTTCCTCTCAACTACTGGTACAGAGTCTCTCTCTCTCTCTCTCTCTCTCTCTCTCTCTCTCTCTCTCTCTCTCTCTCTCTCTCTCTCTCGTGTGTGTGTACTGTTAGTGTTAGAGACGTCTATTAATTTTTTCTGAGAGAGAGAGAGATTAAACAAAAATGTGTTGTGTACATATGATTTTTAACAGCGTCAACGAGTTAAAAGACAATTAAATGTAACTAAAAAAAAACAATATCAGCGAATCTGAATTCCTTTATTAACTAAAACAAATATTGATACAAACACACTCGTGTGTGTATGCGCAAACACACACACACGCAGGAGGAGACACGATTGGCGAGGAGGTAGACATGGTGACTGCGATAACGTACTGTAACTTACACTACGGAAACTTTAATCTAACTTAGCTTACCCGGTATTTATTTTTTTTTATTTTTATATTTCATATTTTTTACATTTTTTTCCTTTTGATTTTTAATTTTCATCACTTTCAGTCACGAGTTACGTTACGTTATCGCAGTCACCATCTCTACCTCCTCCCCGACCGTCTGTCTCTTACTGCGTAGCAATTCTTGCACCTGTGTGTATGTGTGTGTTTGTGCATACGTACACGAGTGTGTTTGTATCAATATTTGTTTTAGTTAATAAAGGAATTCAGATTAGCTGTTATTACTTTCTTAGTTACATTTAATTGTTTTCAACTCGTTGACGCTGTTAAAAATCATATGTACTCTAACCACATTTTTGTTTAATCTCTCTCTCTCTCTCTCGGAAAGAAAATAATAGACGTCTCTAACACTATAACAGCGAAGAAGAACGAGAGAGAGATTTTATTTAAAGAACATGTTAATGTTATGTTTAGAGAGAAACAGAAAAAGAGAGAAGACTTTTTTAAAAGAGCTTGTTATTGCTATCTTGGTTTTCTTTGCTTCACTTTTTTCTTTCTTTCTGTTCATCACGCTGGCCCTTCTCACAAATGATCGTTGCCAACAGTCTCTTTGTCCTTTATCCCTATCAACAAAAGGCGTTCTATCTCTTCCAGGGTATTGCTACGATGTCTTGAAATAATGGTGATCCCCTTCGATGGTTTATCTGCTTTAATGGCTGCCCTCTGCTTGATGATCGTCGAGATCATAGGTCTATTCCGGCCATATTGTTTAGCCATATCACTCACATGCACACTGCTCTCATGTTTTTCTATAATTTCTTGCTTCAATTCTAATGAAAGAATTGCCTTCTTCCTTTTCTCACCACTACCTGTACTGAAACCTAGCTTCTTAGGCACCATGATAATAGGTAAAATCAAAAAGGAAATGTGAGAAAAGGAAGAAAATAAGCACTGTTAATAACAGACTAAACAGAGGACAACCACACGATACACACAAAAACAGAGAACAGAGCACTCGACGCTCATTAGCGTCCCTCTTACGTGCTGCCATCTACCGGCGTAAACAAGATCTACATCGGATGTTGGAGCATTACTTCGGGTGTCGAGACAGAAATTTGGTCGAATTTTACTTCGTATGTTGGAAAATTCGTATGTTAGGACAATGGTATGTAGAGATTCCACTGTATACTCATGAAAACTTTTAATGCTCACAATACTATAGCTTCTCGCTGGAGTTAATCCAGTCAGGGGGACAGAGGAAACCTACTAGCTTTCTCAGAAGTTGACCTTGATCTTCCTCTTGGAGTCTGAAGGTAATGGGCACTGACAGTCTCTAGGTCCCTACCTAACTATGTCTCCTCGTACACCTTGTCACCCTGTCACTGCTTGCTCAGGCTCCCTCGGTAATTGTGCAAGAGCACCTTGGATTCAGCAATCTTTGGAGTTCTACGTTGGGAAGGCTAAATACAGCCAACCTTGTCTGGTGCTTGGTTTTGCTCGTTAGCGCGTTGACGAAGACGCTTTTCTTCAACCTGAGTTGGCTCAATTGGCAGAGGGAGTACAAAGTCTGAAGCATTGTCCGGAATTCTCAAGGGAGAACACATTTCTCTCCCGTGAGATAGATTTCTCTGGAATGGTCTTCTTCACGCAGAGAGTCAAGAAGAGTCTTGGTTTCATCCATGCCTTTCTATAGCCCTTCAGAGTTCGGTTCTTCGGAATGGGACGACGAAGTAGTGCGTAGACTGGGGACAGCTGCGATTCCTCTCCGTTGAGTTCGGAGTACTCGTCTCTTCTTTAACCATGAATTGTCCAGCTTACATGATTCGTCCAGTCTCTAGCGAATCCTAATACTGAAACGCACTGGACCGCCCGCCGAACACCTGTCGGAGTATTGACAAGTAATGCTCTCGTAGCTCTGGCTCGTGAATATGTAATCCAATTTAAACAAAGAGCTCTCTCATTCAAGGGCATACGCGAACAGGAGTTGTTACCGAATCCCATCGGATGCCCGAGTTGACTCCAGGGGCAAAATTATCTGCAGTTGGGCGAGAAAGGTATACACATACCCATCCACCTGTTGAGGTGCATGGATGATCTCGACAATCTACGTGAACCCTAGCGTTTGCACGGACATCCTAACTCGGGCTTTACCCATGAGTACGTATTACATCACAAGGTCTCTAGAGCGGGATTGCCACCTCTCTACCTCCTGTCCCCCAGGAAGGGAGAACACGTTTGATGTGGGATCTCCAGGCTTCTACAATCTTCTCTTTCCTGTAGAAAAGGCACCTGGAGGCTGGATGCCAGTATTCTTCCTCTCCTCTCTAAACAAGTTTGTTCAATAAACTTTGTTCAAGATGGAGATATCAGACAGGCTCAGACAGGTAGTCAGACCCGAGGACTACACGAAAGCGCTGTAATGGGGAAGCGTCCACCAGATTCCAGTTCTTCCGTCTTCAAGCAAATATTTAAGAATCCTCTTAGACTATGGATAATACCAGTTTAAGATGGTGTATTTAGGCATGGTTGCGCCGCCTCTGTTTTTTTTTTTTCACGGAATTTCTCCCTATTGTCAACTAGTTCTAGCAGACTCTGGAACTTACCCATCTCCAACGCCAAGTCAGGCTTCTCAAGTTTTGCCGTGATTTGAGGGTTGGGGTAAAATCTCGAGAAGTCACCCGAGCAGCCAACCTAAAACTGGTATACAGTACCCAGGAATGTTACTAGACATCAGACCAGGAAAATTCTTTCCATCCGAGAGCAGATAGAGAAACTGAAGAAGGCAGTAGGCCCCTTCTTGCTACTAGTCTCACTACCAGCACATCAGTGACTCTAATAGGAGACTTGTCTGCCTTGGTGCTCATGGTTACCAACAGAAGATGATGCATACGGCCACTCCAGTGACAGCTGAAGTCCACTTGGACCCAGCAAGAACCCACTGGACCTTCAGGGGACCGAGCAAGAGAGAGTCCAGAGCTGGTGGACATCAGATACCAAACTCCTCAGGGGGTTGTAGACATTCTCTTTCCCCCCCCCCCCCCCCCTCCCTCAAATTGATGCTTTCACAGATGTCGATCTGCGGCATCACATACGCTCCTGGAAATGAGGGGAGCTTTTCTGGCCCTCCAACAGTTTCACCACCTCTGGTCAGGTCACTCCGTGGTATTCATGAGCGACAACACCCAGATGGTGCCTTACGTAAACAATCAAGGCAGTACAGGTAGTCGATCTTGATGTATGTCAAACTGAAAAAGTGAAGTTTCCGTAGATTTTTTAAGCTGCGTTGTGATTCTGTAATCATCCAAGTCATTTTATAAATATTTTCTTACTGTATATACTGTAATTATTTAATTTTCCTGTTCCATAGGATATCATATGGTGTAATAAATCTTTATTGTATTTATTTTTCAATTTCTGGAACATTTTAGGAATCAACAATTACCAACTTTTTTGTTAACCTTTGGTTGTTATCAGCTGTGCTGTTGATCTGAAGGTCCTACTACCATATCGAGATAATGTTCACATAAGGATGGCGTATTGTTCATATAATTTCTTAATTTATTTGAAATGTATTCATGATGAATATTACATCAGCACCAGTATGTTACAGGATATCATAGTTTTCATATAGTTCGTTTATAGCCGTTATTATTAATCATAAAAATATATCTCTCGTTTTAACTGTGTGCGCGTGCGTACGGATAGTTCACTTTTAAAGCTTCATACAGAATTTAAATTTTTGTTCATTATTAGGCCTTCATATTTCACTAGAAATTATTGTGTTTAATTGTGGTTTATTATATTATTATATTACATCCGCATTAGTTATCATATGTATACGTCTCTCTCTCTCTCTCTCTCTCTCTCTCTCTCTCTCTCTCTCTCTCTCTCTCTCTCTCTCTCTCTTTTTTTAAATTTTTTGTTCACTGTTGAATTTTCACGTTTCTTTGGACATTATTAGAAATTCTTTGTGTCATCACTCAATGTTTTGATTATGGGAATATAAGTAACGTATCGAAAGGAAATAACTTTAATTGCCACTCGCCTTCCTCCAGAAATATGACCAGACTTTTTTTCTTGAATTTATGCTAAGTTGAACTATTCTCATAATTATTATTATTATTATTACTAGCCAAGCTACAACAAACCTACTGATATAAGTCACTAAAACATTTTATATCGTTACTCGGTGTTTCGATGATGGGAATACTGTAGTAAGATTACTCGGTGACACGCCGAAAAGAAATAATTTGGTTTGCCAGCGCGCTTCTGCCAGACATATGACGTCACAAGACACGGGACGTAAACTCTACAAAGAATGACTTGCAAAATATGTAAATTCCTTTTTTTAATTTTGCAAGAAATGAAAGAAAATACTAACTTACCTAACAAAAGTATTTAATTTTCTTGATGTGAAAGGAAATATATTTTTAAGAAAATATTTGTCCTACGAGTGTATTTAAGAGAAATATCAATATTATCAGAAATTAAATAAAACTAGCGTAGAATTAAATGTACACTACGTATTACTCGTAACAACTAATAAGACCCACAAAATACTTCGTATTGTTACTTGATATTTCAATGATGGGAATATTAATACTATTTGTTAGCCTATTGGAAGGAAATCACTCCCTAGCCCACTCGGTTTCCACCAGTTATATAACGTCACCAGACAAATGGAATGAACTCAACAGATATTAAAACTTCCTAGTGTACTTTTTACTGAAAATGGATACTGTATATAATCAATAAAAGAAAATAGTTCTTTACCAAGATAAATCAGTTTATTTTCATATATATAAAAAAAGAAAAAAAAATATTTCCAAGGAAATGTTTGTCCTATTACAGTAGCATACTATTTTCAATAGACTTGTGATGTCATCACCCTGAAAAATTGTCATAAGTCGCATATGTCTTAAGTTAACAACTACATGTACCTTTTTTCCAGCACCTTTGCCATCAATCAGTGAAGATGCTAAGGTGGGCTGAAGACAACTCGGTGTCTCTATGGGCTCGCTTCATTACCGGGTAAAAGGATGCTTGCAGATAACCGGAGCAGAGTGACTCGGGTGGTGGGCTCCGAGTGTTCATTTAATATAGTATCCAACAAAGTCCTGACTGTGGGGTTCCCCAATGGTGGATCTATTTGTAACACCTCTGTACTGCTCCCCAGTTTTGATTACCTAGGTGCTCTGACAAGATGCATTTCAACAACGGTGGGGTAACATCGATGTCTACATATTTAACCCGTTTTGTCTAATGAGAAAAATACTCAACAAGGCAAGTTAATCCACCAACTAGCAGTGACCCTCATAGCCCCACTATGGCTTCATGATAAATGGGTCCCGGACCTTCTTCGGCAGCTAACAGAAGTCCTGAGAGAACTTCCTCCATGTCACTCGGACAATCACATGTATAGATCTACCACAAAGCAGCGAGTACCTACATCTTCACGCTTTGAGGTTATCGAGTATCTCCTCGCGAAGAGAGGATTTTTGCAACACGTTGCGAAAAAGATGTCTAGATACCTCCGGGAATCTTCAACTGCAGTATACCAGGCTAAGCTGGCAGTCTTCTGAGGTTTGGTGTCATGGAAGGGGTATCTCCTCTCAATGCCACTATTCTAGCAATAGCAAATTTTCTTGTGTCTTTTGGGGGGAATAAACTCCTCAGTCTCGGTGGTGAAAGGCTATCTCTCAGCCTTGAGCCTCGCATATAGATTGAAAGTATTTAATATTTCCTCATCGTTGGAGTTGTCTTTCCTCATATGGAGTTTTGAGTTTACCTGCCTTCAGTCAGAAGTTAGACCATCTCCATGGAATGTTGTTCGTGTTCTACAGTCTCTAAAGGAGCTCCTTACAAACTTATGCCAGGCATCAGATCTTCTCCTAAAACCAAATACAGTAGGATCTTTCCTACTCGCTTTGGCCTCAGTCAAGAGAGTAGATAAACTTGATTGTCTTTCCTGTGACATATCCCATTCAAGGGAATGGAGACGGTTAATCCTCGGCTTTATCTCTGAGTTTATCGCCAAGACTCAAAATCCTGCAATAACGGATCCTAGATTCGGATCCTTCTGGATGGAGAGTCACCGTAATGTGACCTGTGACCCAGATCAACGGCTACTATGCTCAAGTAGGGTTCTGAGGTGCTACTTTAGGAGCTCATTCCCTAGTTAGCGTATTATTTGTCAGCACGGGAAAGGTTAAAAGGAAAATCACAAAGAATACGATTTGAGCATGGATTCGTAAGGTCATAGACCTCGGCAGGTGCGGAAACCTAGAACTCGAGATGTTAGCAGCATTAGTACGTCCATAGTAGGCAAGAAAAACTACTCTGTGGCACAGGATCTTCTAGGGGCCGTGTGGAAGCGTCTGACGACTATCACCGCCCATTACCTGCAGGACGTAACCCACAGGAAAATTAGATTCTTCATAGTATCTGTGGTGGCTTCCCACCTTTACTAGGATTCTTATCTAAACAAGTTACATTGCTAGTATCACACAATAACACAGATTGCTCAGGCTGCGAAAACGTGCTATTGCACAAAGTTTTAGTGAGGGGTCGGGTATTCCTCTATATGCATGCGTAGCACGGAGGAAAACCCTTGCTCCAAAACCAACCAGTTGGTTAGGACTTCCACCTACCTTAGGGTGAGTCTTCCCTAATAAAGAGCGAAAGTGTTTGTATCAGTAGCGGAACAAATGACAAATTTAAAGTAATTTTTATTTTCCCCTAACGATACAAATCTTGAGCTCATTTTACAATTTTGTTCCGCCATCACCTATTCCCCTGCAAGTACTTCTTGCGATCAAAAGTGACGAGGCAATACAGGTGTGTGAGATCTGGGTTGCCGGTACTACCCCATACCCCCCACTAACTAGTGGTGGGGTAGTTATACCTTGCTAAACGTCTTATGGCTACTCTTCCAGCTTTGCCAATAGTATATTTCCTAATAAAGGCTCAAGGTTTGTATCGTTAGGAAAAATATAAATTACTTTAAATTTCTCATTTTTTATCAAAAGATGTGCTTAAAGATACATAATTTTTTTACAGTGATTATTAGCTAGACTTTTGTGACACAAATACAGTATATTAATTTTGAAAGTACCTTATTTGTGTTACTGTTTATTGTATGGAAATTAAATGCTTATATGTGTTACATGGATCTTCCCTCATACTGAAAATCATAGTTTAATGCTGTTGAACAAATGCTTCTTTTTCTTTCAGTTTTGCTATTTTAAAAGTCAGTTGTGGTCATTGGATGTTTTTAAATTCATCTGCTCTGTCTGTCCATTGTTTTTAGTAGTATTTTTTTCATGTTTTAGTAGCTTTGTTGAGAGATAGTCTATGTAAATTATAGTTTTCAATATTTAACTTAGCCGGTGATTATAATAGCTGCAACTCGGTTGCCCGACAGACAACTCTAAGGTAAAAACTCGCCAGCGATCGCTACACAGGTTGCGGGTGTGCCCAACAGCGCCATCTGTTGTCCAGATACCCAGTACTCAATGTAAACAAAGACTCAATTTTCTCTCTGTCGTGCTATCGACAAGACGTACTTACTCGCTGTTGCTAAACTGGAGTTTTTTCACAACTAATTGGTGAAGTACTTTATTCTAGTTTTGAGCTTTCGCTGTGCAGGGTTTCTCTTCACACAAATCCTTGAACTCTTTTTGATAACGGATTCTTTGTTGATGACTTTTTGATAGTTTTTTGAATTTCCCTTTGACCAATTCAAAATGGCTGACCCTTCACAAGTCCCAAAATTTAGGAAGTGCAATGCTAGGGACTGTTCAAGGCGTCTTCCGAAGGCTTCTATCGACCCTCACACTGTTTGTTCCAATTGTCGGGATAAAACCTGTCAATTGGAAGATCGGTGTGAGGAGTGCGTTGGGCTTTCGGAATTCGATTTTATCGAATTCCAAAAGTATACACGTAGGCTAGAGAGAGATAGAGTTAGGAGCAGTTCTTCTCGTTCTGTTGATATATCCTCTCCTCATGCCCCACAACCTATTCCTTCCCCTGTAGTGGTTGCTCTTAACCCCCCTCCTGGCACTCAGGAACCTTCGATGGCTGATATGATGCGTGCCATCCAGGCTCTGGGTGAGAGAGTTGAGTCCCTTGCTAGTGACCGTAATCAGCTCATAGCGGATGTGAAGGAGCTTAAGTGCAAAAGTGCAGTGGGAAGTGCTAAAGTGCCGAGTGATAGTGTTATGGATAGTGTTGCGCTTGAGGGTTCGTCTGTTCGTGCCTGTCGTCCTCCTAGTCTGGGACCTCTTGCAAGCTCCCAAGTCCAGGGGAGAAGCAATGTCGTACGACAAATGGGTTCGAGAGGCTTTAATCAGCGAACAGACGTTCCCTCCGTGGTATCGGGCGTATCTACCCAAGATCGCCCCTGCCTAACTAAGACGAGAGAGCCCATTTATACCTCGTCTTCGGAAGGTGTTTCTCGCAAGAAACCCTGGACCAAGGTCTCACGACCGCTTAAACGCAAGTCGGTCCCTTCCGCGCAAGTCCAACGGCCCAGTTGTAGCCATTGGGTCAGTTCGGACTCGCTGCCGTCATCCGATGACTGCTCACCGCCTAAGAGAGGCAAAGCGGTACCGCTTCAGACAGTAACACCGTCTGTCGCCGCACCTGCTCCTGTAGACCCTAAGTGGTCTCTTCTGCAAGACATGCAGTCTAAACTGACGTCTCTTATGCAGGAGTTTCGTGCGGAGAAGGTTGCTGCCGCACCAGCTAGTGCAGTACCTAGCCCACAACCTTCCACACGATCGGTGGTGCGTCCTGTGGACGCTGAGGTAACCTTCTCACGCACACCAGTTGAGAGAGTTCCGCCACCCATGCGTTCCAGTGTGATCTGCCAGCCGCATGTTGACGTTAAGCAACGCACGGAGGTCACCGTTGACGTTTGAGAGGTTCAACAACCGTCAGAGTTTTTTTGTTTTGACGCGGTGCGTCAACCTCCGCAACCCAGTGTGGTTGCCACTGCGCACCCACATCAGCCCAGACAGTCTGGAGTAGACGCTGTGCGTCCCCGCGCTGCTATGGTTGTTGCCAGCTCACAGACTGGGCAACAGTTCCATGACGTTGCGTCCGGCTCAGTCACGCATGCACCCGTGCGACCGGACTCAGCTAACCAGCCGTTACCCACTCCGTTATCGTTTCCTCATCAGTTATCGGATGAGGGACTTTCTGATGATGATGTTGCTGCACACATAGATGAACCACAATCAGAATTGGACGAGCCTAAGTCTACGCAACCCTCTTTGGACTTTAGGAAAGTTTTGGCCATTTTCAAAGAGATGTTTCCGGACCAGTTTGTTTCTGTGGCTCCTCGTTCTCCTCCGTCAGAGTTTGTGTTAGGCATGCCGTCTACCACTCCTGCCTTTACTAGACTCGTCCTCGCACGCTCGTCCAAGAGAGCTTTGCGGGTGATAGGAGAGTGGTTGCAGTCCAAGAAGAGTTTAGGGAAGACAGCCTTTACGTTTCCCCCTGCTAGACTCTCTTCTAGATCGAGCGTCTGGTATGCCACGGGAGAAGTTCTCGGCTTGGGAGTTCCTGCCTCTGCCCAGGGCGACTTCTCAAGCCTCGTAGACTCTCCCCGCCGCCTTGCCATGAGACGCTCAAAGATATGTTGGTCATCTTCGGACCTGGACCACCTTTTGAAAGGTATCTTTAGGGCCTTCGAAGTTTTTAACTTCTTAGACTGGTGTCTAGGAGCCCTAAGCAGAAAGATCTCTCCAACAGAGAAAGAGACTTCCTTGCTCATTATGTCCTGCATGGACAAGGCCATACGTGATGGGTCTAATGAGCTTGCTGCATCTTTTGTGTCCGGAGTCCTTAAAAAGCGTGAAAACCTATGCTCATTCCTTTCAGCTGGAGTTACACTGTGCCAGAGATCCGAGCTTCTTTTTGCTCCTCTCTCCAAGTGCCTTTTTCCAGAAGACCTGATTAAGGAAATAGCCGCTTCACTGATACAGAAGGACACTCACGATCTTGTTGCGTCCTCCGCTCGCAAAGCTACCCCTTTGCCTACCTTGTCAGCTAGACCAAGGATGGACACTCCAGCGTCCCGTTTTATTCCGCCCTTTCGTGGCAGAACCTCCAGCAAAGGAGGTGCTCGTGCCGAAGGGAAACGAGGAAAGAAGAAAGGAACCAAGTCCTTTAAGGGCAGAGTCTGACTGCCAGCTTCTTCAGACAGCAGTGGGAGCCAGACTCAAGAACTTCTGGCAGACCTGGGAAAAGAGAGGCGCAGATGCACAATCTGTGAAGTTGCTCAGAGAGGAGTACAAGATCCCGTTTGTACGGAAACCCCCTCTAGCAACGTCTCCCATCGATCTCTCTCCCAGGTACAGAGAGGAAGACAAGAGACGAGCCTTGAAACAGGAAGTGTCTCTTTTACTAGAGAAGGGAGCGGTGGTCAAAGTCTCGGACCATCAAACCCCGGGATTCTACAACCGACTCTTCTTGGTGTCAAAGAAGACAGGAGGGTGGAGGCCGGTGCTAGACGTCAGTGCTCTGAATGTCTTTGTCACAAAGCAGACGTTCTCCATGGAGACCACAAAGTCGGTTCTAGCAGCGGTCAGAAGGGAAGACTGGATGGTCTCTTTAGACCTAAGGGACGCCTACTTCCACGTCCCCATCCACCCGGACTCCCAACCTTTTCTGAGATTCGTTTTCGAAAAGGTTGTCTACCAGTTTCAAGCCCTGTGCTTTGGCCTAAGCACAGCTCCTCTTGTGTTTACGAGGCTGATGAGGAATGTAGCCAAATTCCTTCATTTAGCGGACATCCGAGCCTCCCTCTATTTGGACGACTGGCTTCTCAGAGCTTCTTCCAGTCGTCGCTGTCTGAAGGATCTAAAGTGGACTCTAGATCTGACCAAGGAATTGGGTCTCCTTGTCAATATGGAAAAGTCACAAGTGGTCCCATCCCAAACTATTGTGTATTTAGGGATGGAGATTCACAGTCTAGCTTTTCGGGCTTTTCCGTCGGCCCCCAGAACAAGCCAAGCCCAGTTATGCATCCAGAACATGCTGAAGAAGGAACGATGTTCAGTCAGGAAGTGGATGAGTCTGATAGGGACGCTATCATCCCTGGAACAGTTTGTGTCATTAGGAAGACTACACCTCCGTCCTCTTCAATATCACCTAGCATTTCACTGGAAAAAGGACAAGACGCTAGAAGCGGTCTCGATCCCCATTTCCGAGAAGATGAAGTCTTTCCTGACTTGGTGGAAGGACAGTATCAGCCTCAGAGAGGGTCTGCCCCTGGCTGTTCAGACTCCCAACCACGTTCTCTTCTCGGACGCATCGGACGTAGGCTGGGGCGCGACATTAGACGGTCGGGAATGTTCGGGATTATGGAACTCGAGTGAAAAGATAATACATATCAACTGCAAGGAGCTACTGGCAGTACATCTGTCCTTGAAAAGCTTCAGGTCTCTCCTTCAAGGCAAAGTGGTAGAAGTGAACTCGGACAACACCACTGCCTTGGCGTACATCTCCAAGCAAGGAGGGACCCACTCACTGACGTTGTACGAGATCGCAAGGGACCTGCTCATCTGGTCAAAAGGTCAAAACATATCACTAGTTACGAGGTTCATCCAAGGCAACTTGAATGTCATGGCAGATTGTCTCAGTCGGAAGGGACAAGTAATTCCAACAGAATGGACCCTCCACAAGGATGTATGCAAGAGACTTTGGGCCACTTGGGGCCAACCAACCATAGATCTCTTTGCAACCTCGATGACCAAGAGGCTCCCAATATATTGCTCACCAATCCCAGACCCAGCAGCAATTCATATAGATGCCTTTCTCCTAGATTGGTCGCATCTAGATCTATACGCATTCCCACCGTTCAACAAGGTACTGCAGAAGTTCGCCTCTCACGAAGGGACAAGGTTGACGCTAGTTGCTCCCCTCTGGCCCGCGAGAGAATGGTTCACCGAGGTACTTCGATGGCTAGTAGACGTTCCCAGAAGTCTTCCTCTAAGGGTGGACCTTCTACGTCAGCCACACGTAAAGAAGGTACACCAAAGCCTCCACGCTCTTCGTCTGACTGCCTTCAGACTATCGAAAGACTCTCGAGAGCTAGAGGCTTTTCGAAGGAGGCAGCCAGTGCGATTGCTAGAGCAAGGAGAACATCCACCCTTAGAGTCTACCAATCGAAGTGGGAAGTCTTCCGAAACTGGTGCAAGTCAGTATCTGTATCCTCGACCAGTACCTCTGTAGCTCAAATAGCTGACTTTCTCTTATACCTGAGAAAAGAACGATCTCTTTCAGCTCCCACTATCAAGGGCTACAGAAGCATGTTGGCATCGGTCTTCCGGCATAGAGGCTTGGATCTTTCCAACAATAAAGATCTACAGGACCTCCTTAAGTCTTTTGAGACCACGAAGGAGCGTCGTTTGGTTACACCTGGTTGGAATTTAGACGTGGTACTAAGATTCCTCATGTCAGACAGGTTTGAGCCGCTACAATCAGCCTCCCTGAAAGATCTCACCTTAAAGACACTTTTCCTGGTATGCTTAGCCACAGCTAAAAGAGTCAGTGAGATTCATGCCTTCAGCAAGAACATCGGATTTTCGTCAGAAAAAGCTACATGTTCACTACAACTTGGTTTTCTAGCCAAAAATGAGCTACCTTCTCGACCTTGGCCGAAATCGTTCGATATTCCCAGCTTATCGAATATGGTAGGCAATGAACTAGAAAGAGTCTTATGCCCTGTGAGAGCTCTTAAGTTCTATCTAAAACGAACTAAACCTTTACGAGGCCTATCTGAAGCTTTATGGTGTTCAGTTAAGAAACCATCTTTGCCTATGTCAAAGAATGCTTTATCCTATTTTATCAGACTGTTAATACGAGAAGCTCATTCCCATCTGAGTGAGGAAGACCAAGCATTGCTGAAGGTAAGGATACACGAAGTTAGAGCTGTCGCAACTTCCGTGGCCTTTAAGCAAAATAGATCTCTGCGAAGTATAATGGACGCAACCTATTGGAGAAGCAAGTCAGTGTTTGCGTCTTTTTATCTAAAGGATGTCCAGTCTCTTTACGAGGACTGCTACACACTGGGACCATTTGTAGCAGCGAGTGCAGTAGTGGGTGAGGGCTCAACCACTACAATTCCCTAATTCCATACCCTTTTAATCTTTCTCTTGAAATGTTTTTATTGTTGTTTTTGGGTTGTCCGGAAGGCTAAGAAGCCTTTCGCATCCTGGTTGATTTGGCGGGTGGTCAAAGTCATTTCTTGAGAGCGCCTAGATTAGGGGTTTTGATGAGGTCCTGTTGTATGGGTAGCAACCCTTGATACTTCAGATCCTAGGGGTCGATCAGCATCCTAAGAGGATCGCGAGGCTCCGTAAGGAAGACGTACTTAAAAGGCAGAGTAATTGTTCAAGTCGACTTCCTTACCAGGTACCTATTTATTTTGTTTTTGTTATTTTGATAACTTCTAAAATGAAATAAAAACTCTTAGCTCATAAAAATGTAAACATATATTGCTGGTCGCTACCCACCCCCCTGGGTGTGAATCAGCTATTATAATCACCGGCTAAGTTAAATATTGAAAAATGTTATTTTGATAATAAAATAAATTTTTGAATATACTTACCCGGTGATTATAAATTAAAGGACCCTCCCTTCCTCCCCAATAGAGACGCAGTGGAACGAGGAGAAAATTGAGTCTTTGTTTACATTGAGTACTGGGTATCTGGACGACAGATGGCACTGTTGGGCACACCCGCAACCTGTGTAGTGATCGCTGGCGAGTTTTTACCTTAGAGTTGTCTGTCGGGCAACAGAGTTGCAGCTATTATAATCACCGGGTAAGTATATTCAAAAATTTATTTTGTTATCAAAATAACATATTTTAAAATAAAATCTCATTGAATGATAGAAGCTTGAGTGAAATGATCAAGTTCGTATAACTTTGAAATACAAGATGATAGAAGAGTCTAAAATGAGTAAGGTCTTCTGTTTTATGCTTGTTAAGGATAATATTGTACTAAAAATTTAATCAAACAAAATAATTCCCTCTTGAAGCCTTTCAGATGGGGAGTTAGTGTACTACATGAAATAAAAATGGAGCTTGCATGTTTGACCATTTGCTGCATCTGCATGTCTTTTATACATGACTATCTATCAGAATGCCATTTAGATGAAATGGATAGACTAGTGATGTGATGATATCTGTACATTATTTCTTTTAGATTGTGTATTGTATGAGTGACATTTCTGCTGACAACCGTTTTATTTTGGTATGAAGAAATATACAAGGGAAAACAAATATTTTACAAAAAAAAAGTATATTCATGGAATAATTTTTGCATTTAGTGTGGGTTCTACCATATATTCATGTAACAGCCAATCTTGCACATTGTGCGACCTCCAAATTAGCCTTCAAAAGTCACAGTTTATGCAAGTATGTATGGTAAATGCTTTTAAAATCATATTAGGACCCAATTCCATATTATAAATAGGTACTCTATTTCCAAAGATCAATGTTTTATATGTTTTCATCTGGAAATACTGATTGGTGTTTTGATTTAATAAAATAACTTTATTATCAAATAATAAAGCTGACAGTGGTCATACGTACACTGTAGATTTTACTGGCATGTATTTTCTTATTTGTTTGGGCTCTTGAATATAGAGGCCAAAGATTATTTGCCTGAAGAGGTAGCCATATTCATAGTTGACAATTACTTATTTTAATTTGGAACAGGAAGTATATGAGGGAAGTATGGCACCGCCTGCTGCTACTTCCCGCCCCATCGCCTTCCTTCGACCGCCAGGTAGAGGAAAGAATTTCATCATGAGGAAAACAAGCTTCAAAGTGTTGCGACTGGAGTCTTTGCCAACGGTAAATGGAGATATAATCGAACAACACCAGCAGCCTCCTAGGGCAGCCAGTGCACCGCCCAACAAAAGCGGTGGAATGCTGTCTCTCTCACCACGTCCACGTCCGTCGAGTGTAGAGCCTAGGATATTCGTTCACACGACGAGCCCCGAAGGTTCCCCTACTACGATACTATCCCCCACTAGTTCGCATTTTTTATCCGAAGGTGACCCCAGTTCAGGTGTAAATAGCTATGACACCAACCATCTTGTCATGACACGGACTGGGGCAGTTAGTAATCATCCATTGGAAGTTAGAACTCTACAGGACTCTTTAGAATACGGAGAGCCGCAACTGAATGTTCCAGCATCGGTTGCTTTGCCAACAAGTGTTGCAAATGTGTCGGAAAGTGTTGGTGAGCTAAGAGCATTAGCTACTATTGCTCCTACTTCTGTGGCTGCTGCAACCCAGAATCTCATCTCAGTTACTTCACAAAATCATCATCAACAACAACAACAACAACAGCAGCAGCAGCAACAACAGCAACAACAGCAACAACAACAACAACAACAACACCATCATCAAGAGATGCAAGTACATCAACAAAAGCAAATTCAGGTGCAACAACCACAAATGCAACATCAGCCGTTGCAGCAGCAACAGCTGCCTCTGCCACAGCAACAGCTACAGCTGCCACAACAACAAATGCAGCAGCAACAGTTACAGCAGCAGCAGCAGCAACTGCAGCAACATCACCAGCAAGCACAGCTCCAACAAGCGCATTCTCACATGAGTAACATAAGGCCAAATGCTGTTCGTATGATGAACAACGTATCTCACATGAATATGCCCAATATGAATAACATGCACAATATGAACATCAATCAGATGCATAGCTTACCCAGTATGAATGGTATTAGCATCCAAGGGATGACTGGAGGAGGAATGAACCCCAACCTTCATATGATGACGCAGCAGCAACAGCAGCAGAACAAATCAGACGACAACAGTGAGGAAGGTTGCCCTTGCAATATGAAAGCCATGATAATGTGCATGAAGTGCGGTGCGTTCTGTCATCACGATTGTATTAGCCCAGCTAGACTCTGTGTGGCTTGTCTCATCCGGTGAAGTGCCCACATTGTTTATGTAGTATTGTGTTATCCTGGTCTCATCAGCTGCTGTTGAATCATTCATTGTGGTGCTAATTATAAAGAAGAGTTAAATGCTGCAAAGCATTTTGAAGCTTTGGGAGAGGATGCGTTTACAATGAAGGTTTCAGAATAGCTCTCACAAGGAAGGTTCTTAGGTCCTCTTTAAGAAGGGTGACATATTGCACTTGGAAATAATTAAGTAAATCTTTTAACCCTGGGAGAGTTTTAAAGCAACAGAGGCAAATATTCTTTTTTAAGTATATGAAGAAACAAATCCCATTAAACCGTACAAGTTTTAATCATTAGGCATATATTAAATTTTCTGTATTAAGAAAAGGCTGCAGATCAGTACTGTAGTGTCATCCATATATTGTATATATATTTTCAAAACCACCAAAATTGTCATTAGTGGGGAATTCTAGCTAAAAGGATCTTTTGTAACTGACACAGTGTACAGAATAGATTGACTGTCATGTTTTATCCAAGAGTTTATTAACATTTACTTGATGCAGTTTATTCCCCCAGCTCAAAATTTAGTCTTGCAATCACAGAGGAAAGCAAATTATACTTTATAAGAATACATCCAATGCTGGATGGGGTAAGATAGCAGGCCCATGATATTTGTAGTTCCCTTTGCTGCTCTTAAAGAAATACATAAAAGCAAGAGACCTGTTTCTAGATTTTCGTGAAGAAAATACTCATCATGTCACCTTGTCAGCACAAATGTTTACAAGAGAAGCTATTATCTTTGTTATTTAGAAATGTATGTTTTAAAATACTGTATGAATATTGAGAGGCATTATGTTCACTTTGATTCTCAATTCAAAGCCAAAAAAAAAAAAAGGAAAAGAAGAGAAGGACCAAGTGCTTCAAACTGAAATTATGGGACAATGTCATCGGGAACTCGTGACTTGACATAGGAAAGTATTGTTTTACTTTGTCATTCAAGGGTCTACAGTCAATTATTTTATAGCTTCAAGTATTTAATTAACGAAGATTCATTTACCCTGTATTTAACTTGAAAAGAATGAGGTCTATAGAAAGTAAGACCAGTGGTGTTCCACCAAACTGATCGATTTAATTGCATCCAAACACTCGTTGATTGATGGTATTTATGTTCATGTTTGGTATAGCTCATTGATGCTTCTTATTTTGTTCTCAGCCATCGTTACTTCCACCGTGGAAGTTGGAATTGATACGAAACACAAGGACGGCAAATTCTTATAACATTATATGTGAGGATTTGGTTTTAAATGAATATTTATATATGTGTGTGTGGAATCTCAACATATATTTTTCAGCTAATTTCAGTGATGCATATCACAAACGTTATCGCCTTTCAATAGAATTTTAATCTTGCATTTTTTAAATACTTTTAATTAATTTATGCCATAAAACTGTCTGCACTTGAGTTATTGAATTCCTGTACCCAGTTAAGTTTAAGAAACACATTTTTCTTTCCTTTTAAGATAATGAATTCAATAACTTTGTTGACATTTTTTAGGGTTGTGGAGATGAGTTTCAGTAGACCACAATTTTTATCAAATTTCATCAAAAGTGTTGTTGTTTTGAGCACTTATTTTTTGCCATGGGTACTTTGCTTGATGTTTTTATGGAATATTATTGTTACTTGCAACATTGCAGATTTTATGGAATAATTTTGATTACAGCATTACTAAATTTGCTTTTACTCTATATGAAAATGTTTGTAGGTTTTTCATTTTGAAAACCCCCATTCACATATGAAATAATAGTTTACTGAACACAGTCGTATTCTATTTAAAATTTTGAGTCTCCAGTTTAAATAAGAGATTTTTTTCTTTTTTTTTTCTTGTTCTGCACGTTAATGAGACTAGGCTATCTACAATTACAGTTTTTCATTTCAATTATTCAGACTTCAACTGGAGACAAAATGATAACTGGGACAGCTGTGGCGTTGCTGTATTTGCTCGGTTAAAGGACCAAGATATATTTAATGGTATGATTACAACCCTCCCATTATTATGGATAGGTAATATATGCAGGATTGTGAGGGAAAAAATGTGGTGAATGATTTTCCGAATGTCCTGTATCATAGTATACAGTGTATAAATTGTATATAACTGCCATCTTGCAAGTCACCTTTTGAATTCATTGCGTGTCTGAAGGTGATACCCGAAAGCCTATGCAAGCAGTTCATTGCTGGTCAAGCTTACAGTGTTTTAGATAAAGGAGACCAGATATGCAATTTCTCAATTTCTTTTGTGTCAGAAGCTGATGATAATTTTGAATATTTGACATGACTGTGTAGCTCTTTGATATTAGAATTTATGGTTGTACATAAGATTTATCGTGATATCAAGAGTGTGAGATTTTGCAGCATAAATGAACGTGGACTGGGATCAGTAATTAGAAACATATTCATATACAGTAGTTCAGTGTGTCAGTCGTCGCAGGTTGTGAGAATGTGACAGAAACGGGGCTCTACTTCTAGGATACAACTTTTCAATTCTATTGAATTGACATGACTCATACAATTACAGCAGACTTTCTACCTTGACGAAGGACACCATTTGTACATTACCGTTTTTGTTTTCTTGCCATCATCTGTTACTGTTGCTCTTTAGTTTTGGTCAGGTCTGCATTCTTAGACTGAGGTTCATTTATACAGTGGTAGCTGGAGAGAGAGAGTGAAATGGTTTTAGCTTTTTATCATTAAGACATGGGCAATGTTTTCAGAGTTCTGAAATGTAGATAAACGGATCTATTCCATTCAGGCTTGTAAAGAAAATGTGCTAGACCATGTTGATTAAGATGTTAAATAATTTAATGCAATTGTTTGCATTCTTTCCTTTTATATTAAAACTGTATATTTTCTTAAAGCAGTCGTGTAAATAGATACCAATGTATTGTGTGTATTGTTTTATTTACCTTTCGTAGTTATGAAATGGAGTTTATGCCAATTCTGTAGTAAGTTTGATTAAGATACAGTATGTGGAAATATTTGCCATTTGGTAATTTGTCTTGTTGATTATCTCTATATTGCATCTCTTTATATGCCTTTATATAGTGTATGCAAAACACATTTGGAAGATCTGAAAAAATACAATGAATGGTCTTTGAACAAGAATTGGTTCATGGAAACATAACTGTTCCTATGACCCGTGGGTGAATTAACTTTGTATCCTTTCCTGATTCCTTTTGTCGAGTTGCCTGAGTTCATTAATCCAAGTACCTCACTTGGGGCACTTTTTATATTACTTGAAGGCTTTACAACATTTCTTCAGCTCCTATAGCTGCACTTGATCTATATCCTTTTACTTTACCTTTGTTCCCACATGCTATTCAATCATGTAATTTAATAGTGTACAGTGATACCTCTACATACGATTGTCCCAACATACGAATTTTCCAACATACGAAGTAAAATTCGACCAAATTTCTGTCTCAACATACGAAGTGTTGCTCCAACATACGACGTAAACAATACGCTTACCCATGGAATTTTCTCGAAAGCGTGCAGCGTAGTTTGTTGTTGACGCCGCTAGACGGCAGCACATCGGAGGGACGCCAATCGAGCGTCACCTTGATCCGTCCTCTCATCGCGTGCGCATCGTGTGGTTGTCCTCTATTTACTCAGTTTTAACAGTTTTTTATCTTGCCTTTTCATGTGTTGTTTTCTGTGTTCCGTAATCATGGGTCCTAAAAAGCTTAGTTTCGGTTCAGGAAGTAGTAGCAGTGGTGAGAAAAAGAGGAAGTCTATGCTTTCATTAGAATTAAAGCAGGAAATCATAGAAAAGCATGAGCGAGGTGTACGTGTTAGCGATCTCGCTAAACAATATGGCCGGAATATGTCGACGATCTCGACGATCATAAAACAGAAGTCAGCCATTAAATCAGTGAAACCTACGAAGGGGATCACGATTATTTCTAAACGTTGTAGCCCTACCCTTGAGGAGATGGAACGCCTTTTGTTGATCTGGAGAAAGGACAAGGAGATTGTTGGCGATACAATCACGGAAACGATCATTTGTGAGAAGACCAACGCTATCTACAGTGACTTGAAGGCGGCGCGCTCTCAGGGTGACGCGGGGAAGAGTTCAGCCGATCCTACGACGGAGGAATTCAAGGCGTCTCGAGGTTGGTTCGAGAAATTTAGGAAACGGACCGGGATTCATTCAGTTGTTCGTCATGGAGAAGCTTCGAGTTCGGACACTAAGGCTGCTAAAGACTTTGTTAAAAAGTTCGAAAGCATCGTGGCGGAGGAAGGTTACGTAGAGCAGCAGGTTTTCAACTGTGATGAAACCGGTCTGTTTTGGAAAAAGATGCCTAGTCGAATGTACTACATTACCGCTGAAGAGAAGAAAATGCCTGGCCATAAGCCAATGAAGGATCGGTTGACTCTTGCGCTTTGTGCCAACGCCAGAGGGACTGCAAAATTAAGCCTCTGTTAGTTTACCATTCCGAAAACCCTAGGGCATTTAAAGCACATAGAATTAATAAAGACCTGCTACATGTTCTATGGCATTCTAATTCTAAGGCTTGGGTTACTAGGCATATCTTTGTGGAATGGGTAAACGTAGTTTTTGTCCCTGCTGTCAAGAAGTATCTTCTGGAAAGGAATTTGCCTTTGAAGTGCTTGCTTTGTTTGGACAATGCACCCGCTCACCCACCCCCCCCCCCCCCCCCCCGACTCGAGGAGGATATCATCGACGAATACAAATTCATCAAGGTGGTGTATCTTCCACCGAATACCACCCCTATCCTCCAGCCCATGGACCAGCAAGTCATCTCGAATTTTAAGGAGCTCTACACAAAGCACTTATTTAAGCAATGCTTTAATGTCATGCAAAGCACCAACTTAACTTTGCGTGAATTTTGGAGGAGCCACTTCAATATCGTGCACTGCTTAAAGATTATTGATCAGGCTTGGGAGGGAGTAACTCGTCGGACCCTGAATTCCGCTTGGAAGAAGCTTTGGCCTGATGCTATTGCTCCCAGAGATTTTGAAGGTTTTGGCCCCGAGAATGAACCTGTGGTTGCTGCCGAGGAAGACGTCGAAGAGATTGTATCCCTTGGCAAGTCCATGGGTCTGGAGGTAGATGAAGATGACATCACCGAACTCGTCGATGAGCATCATGAAGAGCTCACCACTGAGGAACTCAAGGAGTTGCAAGCCATGCAGCATGATGAGTTCCAAGCGCAGTTGAGTGAGTCGGAGGAGATCGAGGAGGTAGGCGAAATCTTAGGTAAGGCGGAAATAAAACAGATGTTGGCATATCATCAACACGTTGATTTCATCTACAAGCATCACCCACAGAAACTTCAGGTTTGCCGTGTTGTTGCGCAGTTCGATGATGTTTGCTTAACGCATTTTAGAAAAATCCTCAAAAGCCGTACAAAGCAACTTTCACTCGATTGTTTCTATAAAAAATCTTTAAAACGGTCTAGTGATCATGATGAAAAGAAAGAAAGTGAAGCAAAGAAAAGGAAGACCGAATCGAGTGAAAGTGATGAAAATTAAAAATAGGAAAAGAAAAAATTTTAAAAAAATATAAAATTATACATACATACATATACCAAGGCACTTCCCCCAATTTTGGGGGTTAGCCGACATCAACAAATGAATCAAAAACAAAAAAGGGGACCTCTTCTCTCTACGTTCCTCCCAGCCTAACTGCCCTGGCTGGGTTTTTCGATAAAAAAAAAAAAAAAATTGCCAACCTTCTTTCTAAGAAAGATTTATAAAATTATAAAAATGAAAAAAAAAAATAAGCTAAGTTAAGTTAAAGTTCACGTAGTAGTGTAAGTTATCGTACACGTTATCGTACAAAGTCACCGTCCCTACCTCCTCGCTGATCTTCCGTCTCCTGCGTAGAAGTCCCTACACCTGCGCTGGCCTGTCGCTAAGGTAAAGTGTTACATTACAACCCGTTTTTTATTTATTATTTCATTATTATATTCTTTTTTTTTTGGTTTGTAATATGTATTTATTATACAGGCATTGTATTAATGTCACGTGTAATTATGTGTAGCCATTTATTAAGGATTTATTATGGGTTTTTAGGCTGAGGAATGAATTAAATCAATTACCATGTATTCTTATGGGAATATTTGCTCCAATATACGATCGTTTTAACATCCGAAGTAGTTTCTGGAACGAATTAAGATCGTTTGTAGAGGTATCACTGTAGCTGCAGGATTTTCTCAGTTGCATTTTGGTGCTGAAATGCTTTGCAGTCCCCAACTATTAGCTATACAGTATAACCCGAATCGTAAACCCAAGTCCAAAAAAAGAAAAGTTTATTAGATGATAATACATTCTTTGTTATGTATCCTCATATGTAAATAGCTCTGTCAAATCTCCGTTTTCGGTACCATGGCACCATCCATCCATTTCATTTATACAAGTGCTTAATATTAGTCAGATTGTGAAGATTTCTTGACCTGCTGCATATACCATTTAGGTTGAAACTATCTTTAATGAATGTAGTATGTACTTGAGGTGGTTTCATTACTATGTGCTCCTTTCAAATTTTCTCTGTATTAAAAAAGTTACATAATCCCCTAAATGGCATCCATGTTAAGCTTTATACACCTGGTCCTGGTCTGACAACCCTTAAAATGGGGACTGCATCATTATTAGAGACTGGACCCAAAATCAGTCTCTGGAAAGGATCTTTTACTTAAGAGACTCGTATTGGGATTCAACTAATTTTTATATTTTTCTCTAAATTATTCGAGAATTATAAGTAGATAGTTGAAATACAAATGAAACTAAGGGCATAGTAATGTTGCTAGATTTGAATAGTAAAGGTAAAGAACCAATAAATAGAAATACATAGAAAAACAGTGCATTGTAGAAAGAAAAAAAAAATGTATTTCCCCCATAAAACTTTTTTTTTTTTTTTCCCCAAATTAAGCCCATTTTTTTTTTGAACTGCCCTGGCTGGGTTTTTCTATAAAAAAAGAAAAAAAATTGGCAACCTTCTTTCTAAGAAAGATGTATAAATTTATTAGTTAAAAGGTAAAGTGGTAAGGAACAATTAGTTTGGTACATAATGTTAGTACTCTACAGTGATTTCAGTATATAACGGCGTGGATTTATATCTTCATTAGCTTGGAACATAATATAAGATCAATTCTAGTTAGAGCACACCATAAAAATGGTAGTTTAAAAATATGTTGAGCGAGTTAAGTAAGAAGGAAGTAAGAATGTATAGGGAAGAAATGAATGAACTCTTCCCTAGGTGCACATAGTATTTAAGCAGTTATTATTATTATTTCTTATGCTGCAACCCTAGATGGGAAAGGAAGATGCTTTAAGCCCAGGGACCCCAACAGATAAAATAGCCCAGTGAGGAAAGGAGACAGGGAAAAATAAAATGTTTTAAGAAAAGTAACATTAAAATAACTATTTCCTATATAAACTATAAAAACTTTAACAAAATAATAGGAAGAGAAATTAGAAATGTGTGCCTGAGTGTACCCTCAATCAAGAGATCTGTAACCCAGGAGAGTGGAAGACCATGGTACAGAGGCTCTGTCACTGCCCAAGACTAGTGAACAATGGTTTGATTTTGGGGTGACTTTCTAGAAGAGCTGCTTAGTACAGCTAAAGTGTCTCTAATACCCTCAACAATTACAGTGCAGTAGTTAACCCCTTGGGTGAAGACGAATTGCCTGGTAATCTCAAGTGTTGTTAGGTGTATGAGGACAGAGGAGAATCTGTAAAGAATATGCTAGACTATTCTGTGTATGTGTAGGCAAAGGGAAAGTGATCCGTAACCAGAGAGAAGGATCCAATGTAGTACTGTCTGGCCAGTCAAAGGACCCTATAACTCTCTAGCAGTAGTATCTCGACGGGTGGCTGGTGCCCTTGCTAACCTACTACTGTACCTATAAACCATAACTAATGTCCCTTGGATAAGTGTAAAGACTATGAAAGCATTATAGGGACAAGTAAATGTGTTGTAGGTACAAGTGAAAAACAAGTTCTCCGTAAAAGATTAGTTAACTGAACGCATTCCTTTGGCCCTTAGCTGCACTTTCTTTATTTCTTGCTTTACTTCTGTTGTTGTATTCAACTCTCTTCTAACTTTTACTAGTGTATTTGCACAATGACCCTCGATGGATTCTGTCCCCACTGCCAGACTGTCCAGCCCAAATCAAATGCAAAAGGAAATGGATTATTTGATAGCAAATGTGTATGTATACTGTAGGATGAGTATGATATTCAAAAGGATAAAAAGAATAATGAAAATATATGGAAAAATAAATAAAATATTAACAATTGATGAATCAAGAAATGTAAAGGTAGATATAAGTAAATTGAGTAGTATTAACTGTAGCATAATGGCATCATGTGGTTCAGTCGCAACCAATATATGGATAAGGCTAGGCTAGTGAAAAGGTTTCATAGTTCAAAAGTAACTAGACTGCATTTGATAGATGGTGCAAAAGCTATTGATAAGTGTGATATGTTAGTGAATGATGCTGTGACCTTCCTGAGTTGAACGTACTGGCGGTGACCCTTTTAGTTAGGAATACAAAGATTATGGATTGTTCAGCTCATATGTGGCAGTGATTATCATGGAGTTTATTTTTTTTCCAAAGTTATAGAGTATATACATACACACACATTATATATATATATATATATATATATATATATATATATATATATATATATATATATATATATATAGGCCTATATGTGTGTATATGATATATATATATATATATATATATATATATATATATATATATATATATATATATATATATATATATATATATATATATAATTAACTTCTCTACCACACATGGTGATTACACTGATTAACTTCTATACCACACGTGGTGATTACACAGATTGTGTGCACTATAATAATCACAGATTGCGTGGATTATAAATTGCATTCAGATCAACTGGATCTAAATTAGTCTTGTTATTTCGTTAAAAATTGTCTCCTGTTTAATTTTCTTTTTTCTTTTTCATTTATACTTGATGCTGTTTTTCATCTCGACTTCCACTTCCTCAATTTGCCGAATGTCCTCCCGGGTCCTATATATCACCAGTCCATGGGTATATGATATATAGTAATTATAAAATAACCTAAAAAATGTATGCTTACATTTTATAAAGGTAGATCAAATAAGGATACTTTTCAATGGCAGTTTTGATTAAAAAAAACTTAGGATTACAGAATAGGATTATCAGAGAAATTAAATTTTTCTTTAGTGATAATAGATACATAAAAAGTTATAAGAATAGATTAAGTATTGTACACCAACAATATATTTGATAGAGGCTATGCTTAGCTTGCTGGAGTTGAAACGCAGCTTAAAAACTGTTTACATTTGGATTTAAGATACTTTAATGGGTCGATATTAAGGTGAAGGCGCTAAAAATGCGACTAAAGAATCGTAAAGTCAAGTTCTTTGTTATTTTAATAACAAAGAACTTGACTTTACGATTCTTAGAAAAACCTAGCAAACATTCCAAAGGATAAGTTACTAGAATTACAATCTATGGAATTATCCTCTCCCAATTCTTTCTATACAGTCAATTTTATTTAGTATAAGAAATATAGAAGAAAAAAGATATTTAATACTAGATGTGACAAAAAGACAAAATAATGAAGAGTAGATAAACTCAAATAGAAAATACTTCGCAACATTACTGCTGGCACCGTTTGCATTGAGCTACAGAAACCATACGAGGAAAACCTAAAGAAAATAGTCGGATTATTTTCATTTAGTGAAACAAATATAGAAAAAAAGTATTAAACTTGATGTGAAGGAAAAGACAAAACAGCATAAGAAGATAAATTTTGGAGGCGCCGTTGCAAAGGCTATGCCTCACCCATGAACTAGAACACACGAACTTGTACTACTAATGTTAATAAAAATACCGCGAGTCTGCGAATTTGTAGTTATATCATAATCATTTCCAGTTACAGTGAAAAGTCGAAAATGGCACCTAAACTAAACATTATTGTTGCTGCTTGTGAAAACAATGGCATCGGAAAAAATGGAGAGTTACCTTGGAAGTTAAGGTTAGTGTTGATATCACCATAAACAAGTCAGGAATGATAGCAGATTTAATGTCCATTTTATATATATCTATTCCATTTTATGATTTTTTTTTTATTAACACCAGAGAAGCTTTGTTCTAAGGGTTTGATTTTAAGACCTAACTTAAAGTCATCTTTCGTAAATAAAATAATAGGAATTTCATTTTTTTTAGAAGGTCTATTCCAGCTGCGACCAAGTTGTGGAATGATCTTCCTAATGGGTGGTTGAATCAGTAGAACTTCAGAAGTTCAAAGTTGCAGCAAATATTTTTATTTTGACCAGGCTGACATAAGTCTTTTTATAATTTATATATGACGTATGTTTTGACGTTGTTACTGTTTTTAGAATGATTTATTGTTAATTTGTTCTCATTAATTATTTATTTCCTTATTCCCTTTCCTCACTGGGCTATTTTAACCTTCGGAGCCCTTGGGCTTATAGCATCTTGCCTTTCCAACTAGGGTTGTAGCTTGGCTAGTCATAATAATAATAATGGTAAATCTTTACCGTTGCACCGTCGCTATCAAATCAAAACATAACTTAACCTGTCTTGGTGCACTAACACTGCCTTCCTTCCACTGGCATCCACTCTCCTTTATACTATTATAACTTTTTAATCTGTATTTTTATATGTACTGAATTTGTATAGTGTAAGCTTGTGTAACAGTGTCCCATAAGTAAGGCATTATTGGGTAGGGTATAAATTAAGGCCAATTCATACTTGAGGGGAAAATTGTTTCGGAGTTCGAACACGGTTCTTGAACAAATTGTTTGATCACCGAGAGACCACAATTAGTTTACATGAAAAAACGGTAAATGTGTAGGAGAGCTCCGCGGAAGATCTTGAAGAATTTAAACACCTACAATTCACTATTATATCATATAGAACGCTTATATAATAGTCAATATATGAGCAGCTTCTATTTAACGAAGATATTCGTGTGTATAGTTATGTTTCACCTGGATTTTTTCTAAGTGTTTGTTTTTGTTTACTGTGTGATGTCTTGGCTAAAATGAGCTGTTTCACCGCCTTACTGCGTATGGCAAACTAGTTCTCAATGCTATTCTAACCAATAACAGGTGTTTTCTTGACGTCACACTGTTTGAAAACCAATCATGGCGGTTTTTACAAATCTAGCCAATGCTGACACTTATTACTTCACTTATCCCTGCTATTTTTCCACCAGTTACCACAGTTTACGTGAAGTTCCGCGGAGGAATATTTTTGCACGTCTCTGATCTCCCTTCAAACTAAAAAGCTCATTTTGCCGTAAAGTATGGAGTAGTTAGCAGGACCTTCATCCCGTTCCGACTGTGTCACTTGTGACAATTGCTTTATTTCTTATGGGGATTTTTGTGTACATTATTCAGGGAAAGTTGATTTGCTAATTGCATTTGCTCAACATCATGGTTTGATTTTGGCAGAGAAAAAGTGCCCTAATTGTGAAAATGTGTGCCGTATAGATTACAACAAATTAGCATTCCGGTGTGATCGTAGTGTGGTTACTCGTGGGAAAAGGAAGAGGAGGTGCAATTTTTTCGTGTCTTGTTTCAAAGGTAAGTTAGATATTGAGACTAATTTGAAGTTTGTGTTCCTTTTTTTGCAAAAGGCGTTTTCATTTGAATTTGTTTCGTTTGAACTGAAACTCAATGTGGCCTTAAGGGGGGGTCGCAGGGGGGGGCGGAGACCCCCCCCCCCCCGGTAGGCCTAGGTAGGGGTACAGGGCCCCATAGGCTAGGTTAGGTGGGTGTCTTAGGTTCGGTGGTGCCCTGAAAATTACTGTGGCCTTAAGGGGGGGTCGCAGGGGGGGCGGAGCCCCCCCCCCCCCGGTAGGCTTAGGTAGGGGTACATGGCCCCCAGGGTAGGGTAGGTAGTTGTATTAGGTTCGGTAGTGCCCCGAAAAATCACTTTTCTCCTCCTCCCCCCACCCAAAAACCCCGCTTCCCACTGGGGTCCCCCATAATTGTAGTAGTAGGTTTATGCTTACATTTTCTGTGTAAGAGTTAGGTGGTTGTAGGAGGATTATCTCCGCGCTCTAATTTACTGTTTTCTTTCGTTTTCTACTTTTAGAAACTTTTAAATCGAGCGCGGAGCTCTCCTACACATTTACCGAAAAAACTATTAATATATATAGCCTGTATTGTTAAGTTGTACAATTTATAGAGCAAGTACCTTTAAAGAGACAATTTAAGGATAGTGTGAATTTATTGTTAATTTATTTGGTGTTTGAGATTAGGTCAACTCTTGCGAAAAAATTCAGCAATATGAGTTGGCATAAGTAAATAATTAAAACCTGTCAGCACAGTTGTGATTCCTCAAAATTTACACTAATTTATTTTATAGGCAACAACTGTATGTGCAAAAATTAAAAAAGAAAATATTCTCAGTAATTTCAGATTATTTTTTTTGGAAATTCGGTTGGTGTAATATTTCTGTATGAAATGTGTAAATCCCATTGACACTTGGATTCCATGTTCAACTTACATTTATGATAAGGACTAAATAAGTAATATCACTGACACAAATACTGTACCCCCTATTATAACTGCTATGATTATATCCTCGAAGAAGTGGGTTATTGTGCTATATTCCTCTAGCTTGCTGGGCAGAGGTTATTAAACTCATGTTTCCAGATACTGTAATTACCTCTGCTAACAAAGTAGGAAGGAGATTATATTGTACCCCATATTTGTTTGTGAACAGCTTCCTGGCCACAAATTTAATCATATAGTAATGAAATGTGCAGGGATTAACTTTTATGTAAAAAGCTCTAAATGGTTAAATTTTGGAAGGTCAAAGTCATGGTCAAGCAAAATGTTCAATTCTTGTAATCAGTCATCGTTGTCATAGAGACTTCAGTCTTGGTTCATATTTTAGTGTATGAAAATCCATGCCAATTAATACATGTTAAGGTCGAAGGTCAAGGTAGAATCCGAGGTCAAGGTCAAGTAAAGGGTCAAATTCCAATCATCAACCATACGGCCACAATTTTAATCGTGAAGTATTTAAACTAGTTGGGATTTTAAACTGTTAGGTAGAGAGCTGGAAATGATTAATTGATTCTAGGAAAGGCATGCTGGTTTTGTGAAATAAACTGCCGCGGCGTTGGTCTGCACTCTCTGAGTGCTTTTCTAGTTTGATCTCCAATCCAAAGAAGTTTGAAGAGTAAAGAATAAATAATAACTACAAAAAGTCCCCTTTGATTTCCATAACTGGAAAGTGTTTCTGTGTCAGCTTATTGATAAGCACGGTAAGGCCTTTCACACACTACACACACTTTCACAAATACCATACTTTGATATATATAGCAACACAGTGTATCGGTAAAAAACTAGCACAGCTTTATTGTTTTGTAAAATAAGTGAATCACTTGTGAATATAGATAATACAACCCTGGCCCTTATGGTTACATACATTTTTTCTAATTTGTTCTCTTAAGCCTATGATCTCCCAAGATGAAATGTATAGTACAGTGAGCCCTCGCTACTTCGCGGTTCGACCATCGCTGATTCACCACTTCGCGGATTTTTTTCATAACGCATGTATATATATACTGTATATCGCGGATATTCCGGAAATTTCGAAAATACCGCGATGTGACCGATGGTGCGAGATTGGAGAAAGTAAGGAAAATTGAATCATGATTGATTTTCAATATAAATGAAACTTTGAGGAGCAACAAAGACATCATTAGTTAGAGAGATAGAGAGAGGTAAGGAATGGGAGGTAGTGAAAAGTAGCCCAGAGAGAGAGAGAGAGAGAGAGAGTGTGGTTTTAAATGTAATAAACAAAAAAATTTGATAGGTTATAACACATTGGTGCTTATGTAATATCAACTGTATACTGTAGACGGTTTGAATAAGTTAAGAAATGGTATAAACGATACTTGTTCCGTAACCGAAATACAAACCACGCTATTTACACAGGGTTTACCTTTTAGCGCAGCTGAAATGGCGAGCCATTAGAATTTAACGAGGGTGTATTACCCCCGCGCTAGTTAGCGGGGGGGGGGGGGGGGTAGGGGAGTGGTAGCTAGCTACCCCTCCCCTCCCTCACACACAGATGAATGCTCACTTTCACTTTTGGCTCGGACTGTGACAGATGTCTCTGTCTTGGTCCTCTCTTGGCAGCCATTGTTTGTTTTGTCTTTACTTAATCGCTTACTTTTCATTTACTCAATATATATGTAAACATGTTTTCATGTTTGTATACATATTTGAGTATAGAAATCAGTAAGTTTCCTTTTCAGATTTGTGTGTGTAGTGTACTTATCTACGTGGTGTCCTCGGCAGTTGGCCGCCACGGCGTTATGGGTGGCGATCGAGTTTGACTTATGTCTTTCTCTCTCTCTCTTGAGGTCTTTCACCCTTTTACTACGTGTTACTACGCCCTTGTAGCTTCCTTTCCGTGTGGGGGGTTGCTACGCCGTACGTTTGTCTCAATTAGTTTATGAATCTAATTGTATTTGTTGATTTTTCAGCTTTGTAGAACGATTCCTTTCGGGGTTTTCGTTCTTTCTTTAGTGTTCATTCATTTTTAAATTACATAATTACATAGTTACATAATTATAATTGTTATAATTCTGTTTTGGTTACAGCTCTCCTTCCGTGAGTGTAAGTGGTTGTGAGGGCACGTGCCTGTTGTGTAATTCTTGTTTCCTTTCCCTCGGGATTCCTCTTCGGAGCCTTCCCGGGGGAATGAATGTGTACTAATGTTTTTTTGTTTTATTTTTTACAGTTACCGATCTAGTTCGTTTCTGTAATATGGCAACGGTGTGAGCTGTCTTGTTGAGTCCTGGGGATCCGGCTGTTGCTGCCTCCCCCCTTGTGTTTTCGTCAGGGGCGTGTCTCCTTCTACTGGAAGTACTCCCGTGACGACGGACAGCTCTCCAGTTCATTTTAGAACTCTCAGGAGGCTTGCCTCCTTGGGCAGGTAACTTTCCTTCCGAGGGAAGTTTTTCCTGTCCAGGCTTGAGTTTTCCCCTTATGGAGGGTTCTCCTCTTGCCTTTTTTTCGTGCGACTATGCTCTTGGTGCTGAGCGGTCATACCTGCAGTTTCGCTCAGGGGGCTGGGCAACTGCAAGAGCTCCTCTTCGGAGGATTGCTCCTTTTAGGTCACTGCTGACCAGTCTCTTCTACGAAGTGTTTCTCTTTCGTTCGCGAGAGAGTACACTCATAGAGACTCCTCTTCGGAGGTTTCTTCTGTTGCTGTTGGCCTCCCTCGCCGTAAGGCCCACCGTCCGCCTCGTCGTAAGGGCCTCTCATCTCCCTATAAGGGTGCTTGAGGCGCCTTTTTGAATCTCCGTTTGCAGCCTACAACTCCTTTTTCTCGATCTTCCGCCTTGGTGCAAATGGACAGCAGTCTGATCTCGTCTTCCGACGGGCAACGGTCTTCCCGACGGACAACGGTCTTCCCGACGGACAGCGGTCTTCCGACGGACATCAGTCTCCCGGCGGACAACGATCTCTTCGGGGCAAAGGGTTGCCTCCCACGGGGGTTCTTCCCTTGCGTGTCAGGGTTTCCCTGCGCGCCCTTCTGCTGTGTTCTCTCCTGCGCCTGCTCAGTGTTAGCGCACAGGCGCTCTTCTGCTCATCAGCGCTCTCCTGTTCGTCAGCGCTTTCATGATGATCATCCCTGCTGTTCCTGTTGGTTCCTGTTACGCGCCCTGTGCGCCCACGCGATCTAGAACTTCGGTTCAGGTCGGGGTCAAGGACTCTTCTTCTATACGCAGGCTTCCATGCGTAGCCTTCTGCTCGTCAGCGATCATCAGCTCGCCAGCGATCACCTGTCTCTCGGCGATCTCCGGATCGCCCGCGTGTGTTACAGCCGGCACGCCAACGTTCTCCAACTCTTCTGAAGGAACATGGTTCGCCAGCTACTAGCTCACCTGCGCATGCTGATCGCCATCGCGCGACCCTCAACTGCGGATGCTGATCGCCATCGCGCGACCCTCAACTGCGGATGCTGATCGCCATCGCGCGACCCTCAACTGCGGATGCTGATCGCCATCGCGCGACCCTCAACTGCGGATGCTGATCGCCATCGCGCGACCCTCAACTGCGGATGCTGATCGCCATCGCGCGACCCTCAACTGCGGATGCTGATCGCCATCGCGCGACCCTCAACTGCGGATGCTGATCGCCATCGCACGACCCTCAACTGCGGATGCTGATCGCCATCGCGCGACCCTCAACTGCAAATGCTGATCGCCACCGCGCGACCCTGCGCATGCTGATACCCATCGCGCGATCGCCCACCTGCAGAGGCTGCTCGCCATCGCGCGACCGCCCATCTGCGCATGCTGATCACCATCGCGCGATCGCCCTCCTGCACATGCTGCTCGCGATCGCTCACCTTCGCATATTGCTCGCCAACGCACGATCGCTCACCTGCGCATGCTGCTCGACCATCGCGTCGGCATAACACAACGCGCCATCGCCAACCTGCGCGTTAGCGCTCACCAGCTCACCACCGATCGCTTGTTGATCCATATCGCCAGCGGTCTTCCTCGCCATCGCGCTAACGCTTGCGTTCGCCGCCTCGGACTCGCGCTCATCCACCTGCCCACCCTCACGACCGCTCGCCTGCGCGACCGCTTGCCTGTGCGCCCGCGCGACCATTCGCCTGCACGTCTACGCTCATGCGCGTCCGCACCCATGCTCTCCAATGTTCGCCCACGCGCGAACCAACGGTTTTCCATCGCGCGGACGGATGGTGTTCCGTCGCACGAACCTACTGTGTTTCTTCGCACAAACGTCGGCTTATTTCTTGCAGTATCCATTGCTCGTGTATGGGTTATCGCTCGCCGACCACCAGCTCTCGCCCTTCCTACCACGCTCGCCTTTCTTCTGCGCTCCTTCGCTCACCTTCATTTGCGTTACCGCGCATGGGCGCTTCCACGTTCGCCCACGCGAAATTCTTTGAATTACCGTCGCGCGAGCTCCAGGGCGATTGCGACCACGATTCCCAATGGGGTTTTCGCAACATGGCCAGCCTGGCGAGTTCTTCTGGAGCGTATTTCCAGAACACGGCCTCACCCCGTAAACGCAGAGCATGGCACTTGCAAGAATAGGAGAAACTTAAGGGAGATCTGAGCAACACTCCTCTTTCCTGAACCTGGGTTAGCCCTTCCCCGTCATTCCCTGGAAGGATTTTTGGCGGGGGGGCTTTCCGTTCGAGATTTTTCCATCGGACAAGGGGTGACTGCTTACCCCTTCCTCTGGGAGCTTACCAGGTTCTTTCCCTCCTCGGTTACGGCCCGAGGTTTGGTTCAAGGAAGCTACAGGAAGAGCATGGGTACTTTCCTCCTCTCGAGCTCAGGCACCTTGGCCTTTCGTCGTTAAGTATCTAACTTGCGGGCAAGCTCGATGTTGTACCATCTGGACGCGCTGACTGAGGGCTTCCTTCGGGTGTCTCATCTGTGGAGGTCGACGACCTCAGACACCCTTCCATCCTTGAGAAGAGTTTGTTTGTGCCCAAGGACAGAGACTTAAACAGCGGCTGTGCGGAGGAAATCGACTTCCGTTTTCACTCCTCCAAGGCGCTTTCTTCCAGACTCTGCAGGGCTCCAGCGCCCTTTTCTTTCAACCACGTCGGCCTAAGTTATCGGCTACGACAACTGGGACAAGGTGTCCAATTGCAGTTTCCTCCTGTCAGGAACAGATGGCACGGGAGACTCCTTGGGGGGGCATAGTCCTAAAAGGAGTTCACGAACTCTAGGATTGCAGGTTTTTCTCTGGGAGGATGCTTAAGGTTACTCATCCGAATGACAGCTTCCCGATGCCCATTCCCGCACAATCTCTGTGATCAGCCAAGGATATCGCGCCTGCCGTCTCTGTCAGCGAATTCAGTGTCTCTGAACCTCTATGCCATAGCGTCAGCAGAGTTGCCCGGTTGGGCAGAATGATCCATACCTTAGGCGAAGGTCTTCCTTAGGATCATCGACGGCTTCACCCCCGGCCTCCTCAGTCGATCCTTTCTTGTAAGAAAGGATCTGAGAGGGGATGTCCTTAGTCGACCTCTCAGCCCTGATCAAGTTTGTCGAACAAACTTCGGCCAGCGTAGACCAGCAGAATCGATCAGACTGGTAACGAGGAGACAGGACTCTTTAAACCCTGGATCGGAAGGACGAGTACTTTCAGTTTCCATTCCATCCATCTTCCAGGGTGCTCGTCGAATTCAGCCTAGACTGCAAGTATTCCTGCTTATGATGCAGTGTGGCTATCCCGCCGTGGCATAGCAGGTTTGTTTCCCCAGAGAACTCTCCCTGCCTTCCTCTTGGCCGCTCAGGTGCAGGCTTCCGCCTCCTCTGCTGTTTGGAGGGCTGGTCAACTCCGGTAGGCTCGGGTTCGACCTTCTTCAGCGCCGGGACAAGCTTCCGGATGCTTACCATGAGTGTGGGCTCATGGTATTTTGCTTGGAGCCTTCGCTTCCTCTGCCTCAACATCTGGAGTATCTGGCCATGATATTGAGTCAACGGCCTTACCACGTTGGAAACCCCGCTTCTCGTCCGTCCAGCGAGGTTAAGCAACGTCGGTACTTGGATGGGTAACTACCTGGGGACGCCAGATTCTGTTACCACATCCTCCGAGCCTTCCTTTCGGTTGACTGTGGCAAGACTGAGGAGAGTCGCAGTACCTGTTCTCAGTCAAGCAGAGCTTTCAGCCCTACCTTGGAACGTTTCCTAGTTCTCCTTTCCTCATTGACCTGTCTATAGTCCGAACGGTCGCCTCAGGATAAGTTCCATGTGGGGCGATCCAAGTTCCGGTGGCTTCAGGCAATGTTTAACTGGACTTCCTGGTCCCTATGGGACCAGCGGAACTATTAGACCTGCAATGGGTGTTGACCTATGGAGCCTCTTGATGGTAGTGGATATTCTCGTCCTTTCCCCACATTCTTGATGCTGTTCTCGGACTCGTCAAAGGAAAGGGGGGATATGTTCCGGTCCAGGCCTATGGTCAAGACCTGAAGGATACCTCTCCATCATTCAGGCAGGCTTAGGGGCCTTAGTCTGGCCCTCTACAGATCCTACAGCTCCTACCGAGTCGCCCCGTGCGCGTCGACTTCATGATTCTGGCGTATTCTAACCAGCAGGGGACGCATTTTCACACCTTCACATCTTGCAGTAGAGATACCGGGATGATTGAGATTCTCTCAATACCACCATCGGCTCTCATTCCAGGCAGGGGAATGTTCTCTCAGACTATCCGAGCAGAGCCTCGTAGAGAGAGTGTACCTGGGGGTCTTTGACCTTGGGTAACCAGCAAGTACTGGTCTGGGGGACCTGATCGCGACAGCTTGGAACCTCAAGCTTCTGCTATTCTTCCCCCCAGTCTCAGACCCCGAGACTCTGGCAAGATGCATTCCGGTGATGGTGGGACAACTTCGACGCCTGCGTCTTCCCTCCTTTTTGTCTGTGGACAATGGGTCTCAACAAGACCAGGTTGTCTGTCAACCTTTCAATGGGAGAGCTCCACTGGGACTATGCGCAGAACGGTTTCTGGACCCTCTGCTTCCCCTGACGGAACTCCCGGGAGAGCTTCTCCCACGGCGCAGACTACTCAAGCAAGCACACTGCGACACCTCTTCCGAACCGGGGCGTCGCTTCGGCTTCATGCCTGGAGACACTACGCCTCCTCCTCAAGAAGAGACAACTCGCTACAGTCGCGGTACGGAGGTCGCGTCATCTGCGATAGTCATCCACAGGGGTCTCCCAGGTAAAGTGAAGAGTCTAAGGTGGTTGGTGCCGTGGGAGATATACCTCTTCCCTTGAGGCCTCTTCTTCAGCAATAACGGTCTTATTGCCTTTCGGCGGGAGGAAACTCCTTTCCGCTCTCGGCAATGAAGCCTGTCGCTCAGCCTTTCCCTGACCTTCAGGCTTAAAGGAATAACTTTTTCCTGCCCGCTGGATCTATCCTCGCTCATGCGAAGCTACGATTGTCCCTGCCCTAGTCGGAGGAAGACCTCCAACTTGGAGCATGGCTCGGACTTTTCGTCCTTTAAGAGATCTTCTCAAGACCGTTTACGACAGGCCTCGGATTGTATTCCGCCTTGGGTCTCCTGCTCACTCTGGCCACGGCCAGTGTGTAAGCAATCTTCTTGGTCTCTTACGACTCCCCCCTTTCTAAGGAAGAGGGGAAGGCAACATTCAGGCTCGCTCCTGAGTTGTTGGCTAGACTCAGAATCTGGGGGTCCCGGCCCTTCGGTCCGATTCATTCAAGATTTCGAGTCTCCATTCTGTATCTGATGTCCCAAGACCTTCTCTTTCTTGCCAGTAAAGGAATCGAGAGGTTAGCGCTGGGAACAGCTGCAGTTTGTCCTCAGTAGCAGCCAATTTGGGAGCACAAGGAGGACATGGGGGAGAGTCACCAGTATACCTCTTCAGCCCGGACTCAAGGACATTCATCTCGACCTGTCTCCAGACCCTCCCCCGTCACGTCGCCCTACAGCACGATGTTGGATACATCGCAACGTCCCTCGCCTTCGAGTAATACTACTCTGTGACGCAGGTGCTACAAGCTGGAGTCTGGAAGCGTCTAATGACCTTCGCAGCCCGCTTCCTGCAGGGCGTGACCCACAGGAGTCTCGATACGTTTTCTATCGCTCTGTGGTGGCTGCACAACAGCTGGTCTAACCTCAGGCTCCTTTTTGGACAGGTAGCAGAAGGTTGAGGGCATTGTTATCAGGTTTTAGTCTGCATGAACGAAAGAAGTATGTCTGGCCCTTACTTCTTTCTTCATCATCCCCTCTATGGGGAAGCAGCATCCTGGTCTCTGCATAGCGGACCTCGAACCTCTGCAGGTAAACCATGCTTCCTTGTGTTCCGAGTATTGAGTCAATACTGTCGCGTCCCCCATACCCTGACGAGGTGGTATTGGGAACGTCCTAACCCAGAGTTCCTTCTGGAACTCCAGGTCAACTGCCTAGGACGGGTCACACTTCTTCCTTCACACACAAGCTTACGTAGGCCACATGGTTCCTTGCGGAGCAAGGAACTTGTGAGGTGCAGGGACTCCTTTTATCGAGTGCTACTCACTCGGATTCTGAGTCCCCGGGTAAAGCCAAAGCCAGTATGGCTGGGGACTTTCCACCCTACCTAAGGGGTAAGTCACCCTGTGTAAATAGCGTGGTTTGTATTTCGGTTACGGAACAAATGACAAATTCGAAGATAATTTGTATTTTTCCTAACCATACAAACCTTAGCTATTTACACACATTTGCCCGCCAGCCCTGTCCCCCAAGAAAAGTCCTACCTCTAAGTGAAAGTGAGCATTCATCTGTGTGTGAGGGAGGGGAGGGGTAGCTAGCTACCACTCCCCTACCCACCCACCCCCCCCCCCCCCCCCCCCGCTAACTAGCGCGGGGGTAATACACCCTCGTTAAATTCTAATGGCTCGCCATTTCAGCTGCGCTAAAAGGTAAACCCTGTGTAAATAGCTAAGGTTTGTATGGTTAGGAAAAATACAAATTATCTTTGAATTTGTCATTTTGTTAGTGTATTCGTACACTCAAGAGCGGCAGCTAGACGTCAGCTGATCTAATCACAGCCAAAAGTAAAACAAAAAGAAGTCAACAATACTCAATTTTTAAAACACACCCGAAATTTTAAAACAAAAGTACACGCTTTCTTAATGTGCAATTAACTATTTAAAGAGTAGCAATTTTCTAGAATAAAATAATTTTTCCCAAAAGATAGTGGTTTGCTGATGAAATCGGATGCCGTATTTTTAGCAACGATTGAAATGGATGTAAACTCGGCATAATTTTTTCGTTTCCTATTTAATTGACACTAAGAAAACTAATTTTAGTTTCTTCATCTATATGTAAGTATTGTATAACAGGAAGAGAGAGAGAGAGAGAGAGAGAGAACGAATCAGCTGTTGTAATGGAATGCCGTGTTTTTGTTTCGTGAGAATTTCATCGCCACGACTATAACAACAACATACTGTACTGAACTTTACAGTATTATACAGACTACTGTAATATGATAAAGTAAAATATTTGTAATAACCTATTTTATATGAAATGGGGCTATTTTTTTTTGTTTAAAATTTACATTTACGTACGTAAAACAACTCTCTCTCTCTCTCTCTCTCTCTCTCTCTCTCTCTCTCTCTCTCTCTCTCTCTCTCTCTCTCTCTTTCTCTCGTAAATTGTTTTCCTGCTTTGCTACGTATGTATGATTTTATATAGATATGGTAAATAATATTTGTAATAACATATTTTCTAAAAGCTTTTACTGTAATATCATTATTTATCACTTTCATCATGCGCGTTAAATGCCTTCGTTTGTTTACTGAGCGTACTTTATGACGCCGTCGTTTCAGGCGGCGTCATAAAGAAAAACATTTCATTTGGAAGTCCTAAGAAAAATTAAGTAAAACATTGGTAATAACAAAATCAACATACTGTACTGAATAATCAATATAATCGATGCAAAAACTAACCCATAAAGAAGTGTAAATGCGTTTGTTTCTTCATTATGATCAGAGATAAACGTAAACAAAACATTGGTTGCCATTTTTTATCGTGCTTTTTGACGTGTTTAGGAAACGCATGATATAAAATCGCCTTTAATATTTGTGCCTGTTTTAGTTTAGGGTACTGTAGTACATGCATTAAGTGTTCTGTACATTAAAGGGTAGTTTGTTAACAGTACTACTTACAAGGTTTTAAAAGTCTGAATATACATGTTAAATAAATACGTAAATATGGTGTCACTACTTCGCGGATTTTTACCTATCGCGGTCGGGTCTGGAATCTATCTACTGTACCGCGATAAACGAGGGCTCACTGTATAACAAAATATGATATTTTAAAAGTAATTTATATTTGTTCCGTAACCGAAATACAAACCACGCTATTTACATAGGGTTTACTTTCGGCGTAGCTGAAGAGCCATTAGAATTTTAACGAGGGTTAATTACCCCCGCGCTAGTTAGCAAGGGGGTAGGGGAGTGGTAGCTAGCTACCCCTCCCCCCCCTCACACACCGGTGAACTGCTTCACTTTACTTTTGGCTCAGACGATGAACAGACGTCTCTGTCCCGTCCTCGCATGGCACCCATTAATTTTTTTGTCTTTAATTACTTACTTTTCTTATACTCAATATATATCTAAACATTCTTATGTTTATGTATGTACTTGAGTATAGAAATACAGTAAGTTTCCTTTTCAGTGTTTGTGCTGTGTGTGTGTAGGAAGTCCACTCAATTGTACGACAACATCTCCGTGTGGTCCCAGGCCCCCACGGTGACATTTCATGGGTCGTGATCTCTCCCTTGGTCCTTCGGTCTTCCCTTCGGCGGGCGCCGTGGGGTATCGTCATCGCTGGACTTTATTTATCTGTTTCTCCGCTGTTCCTCCTTCCCTACGGGGAACTTGGTCTTTCAGCGTAGGGAACATGGGAGTTTAGTTTGACTACGGTCTCTCTCTCTCTCTCTCTCTTGAGGTCGTTCACCCTTTTATTACTACTTCGTATTACGGTAGCTTCCTTCCCGTTGCGGGTTGAGTTGCTACTCCGTTTATTTTGTCTCAATTATTTTTAATCAAATCTAATTGTATTTGTTAACTTTTCAGCTTCTGTGTAGAACACTTCCCTTCGGGGTTCTTTCGTTCTTACTATTAGTGAACATTCTTAGATGAATTACATAATTATAATTGTTATAATTCTGTTTTTGTTACAGTTCTCTGCCTTCCCCCCCCCTTCCCTTAGTGTCTGTGGGGGAGGAGGGCACATTCCTGGTGCGTAATTCTTATGTTCTTTTCCCTCGGGGTTCTTCTTCGGAGTTCCCCCGGGGGAATAAATGTTAACTAATCATTTTATTTTCACAGTTAACTGTCTAGTTTTTTTGTTTGCCTAATGTGCCAACGAAGCAGAGCTGTCCTGTTTGGGCCTGGGGAGTCTGCTGTTGCCGCCTCCTCTACGACTTCGTCATGGGCGTGTTCCCTTCTCCTAGAAGTTCTCCCGTGACAACTGTCAGCTCCTTAGTTCATTTAGAATGCTCAGGAGGTTCGCCTCCATGGGTGGGTAACTTCCCTTCCGAAGGAGGTTCCCTTCCCAGGTATGAGTTTTTTCCTATTCCCGGGGGGGGGGGGGGGGGGGAACTTCTCTTACCTTAATAATTACTGTACCTGGTTGGTTTTTCCTGGTCCTCGGGCGGTTATGCTCTTGGTGCTGAGCGAC
>NC_090746.1:68292079-68298825 GCF_036898095.1 Palaemon carinicauda | reverse complement strand
AATTTAGTCTTGATTATGATTTATAAGATCTAAGTAGCCTACAAATACATACTTTGGAAAACTGCCCTCATGAGAGAGAGAGAGAGAGAGAGAGAGAGAGAGAGAGAGAGAGAGAGAGAGATAGAGAGAGAGAGAAAGTAACCACGTCTAGCATAGCTAGGTGTGCAGTTGACATCCCAGAACAGTAGTTATAAGGAGAGATTTCATCTCAATATATTTTCCTGTTAATCCCATTCCAAATCATTCTAGCTGAACTCCCCAAAACAATTATACGAAACTTCGAGAATTTGAGCGTAAATCCCTAATATAGGAAGGTTGGTGAAGTATTTGATTTCGTAGAGTTTATGAAAAATAAATAAAAATAAAATAAAATCAATCGGAATTACAATAACTGGCAACAAGTGCTCGGTTGCTATGGTAGCGAAGAGAAGGATGGCACGTTTACTCCTATTTGAAACTCACTCTCTCTCTCTCTCTCTCTCTCTCTCTCTCTCTCTCTCTCTCTCTCTCCTCTCTCTCTCACTCTCTCTCTCTCCATATATCTTGGCGTTTTTAATTACACCATCCACATAATATCAATATTCCCCCATTTAGTCAAATAACCCCCCAGTGCCATATCGAGAACTAAACGTCAGACCAGATGACATGATCTTTCTGAAAGTGGTATCCTTATCCTATATTGATTAATGCGTCTCGTTTCCTGTATGCGCTTTGCATACTGCTTCTGCGGATTCTTACGACCCCGTGTGTGTAATTTCAATATCATTCAAGTCCCAACAATTACTAAATTTTACGTTTAATGCTGACATTTGCCAACAATCTAATGAGAGGATGTGAAGCCGGGAACGAGAGGACGAATGTGCTAAAATTAGAATGAGAGAATTGTCGGATAACAGATCGCCGCTGAATAAACAGCTTCCTGAGATGGAAAAGGGCAAAATTACGGACAAGAAACCCCATAACAACAGCAAATACAGCCGTTTCTAGTCCCGCTGCAGGATATAGCCCTAAGATTTGTCCCTTAGTCATGTTCACAGCAGAATTGTGATGGATAGAGACTTTAGTCTGATCGATAACAGCAAAATAACTTGGTATGGTTGGCCCTGAATAGTAGAGCTTTCTGATTATGGCCGATACACAAACCCATTCACCACGTTAAGGTTCCTTTCTCAAGAACCCTGCATTCAAGGAATTGGAATGAAAAGAAATTATACAATATTACCGTAATCATTCTAGTATTTTACCAATATTTGTAAAATTAACTCATTTTAATTATTGAATGACTAAGTGAATATGATTTAAAATCTGTTAATTTACCAATTTACAAAACAAACCAAATACAATCAATACAAAATTCTTGAGAATACATCTGACTATTATGGTTTTCAAATTCGGTGAACGATGGAAATGACTGAAAAGATGCAACATAACACGAAGAAATATTGTTGATTCTATCAGAAGCCATTCGTTCAAATATGAAAAGCAATCCTACAAAGGAATGATCATCTAGCAGATCCTGTGGGATCCTAAGGATGTCATTTCTGAATTTTACTCGTCTGTCAAAGTTATTGTGACAGGTACCGCAATGGGAAAAAAGAAGGCATTGAAAATAAAAGAGTTGAAATATGAAAGAAATATTAAGCCCATATGGATACCACTAAAAGATTCGAAAAACCAAATGATACTAGTGTATGCGACCCCGTCAAAAATGACGACTAAATATATAGATACATACGCACACACACGCACCCCTCTCACCATGGTGTGACTACTCAGTATCTCTCCTGTCAGAGGGAGGGGAGAGCTGAGCGTTACCGAAAAGTTTATATATATATATATATATATATATATATATATATATATATATATATATATATATATATATATACACATATATACAGTATATATATATATATATATATATATATATATATATATATATGCATATACATATATATGCACATACATATATACATATATATGTACACATACAGTATATATACAGTATATATATATATATATATATATATATATATATATATATATATATATATATATATACAGTATGCATATACTGTATATATTTACACATGTATATATATATATATATTTATATATATATATTATATATATATATAGCCAGAAGACTTTCTCTATATTATAAAGGGAGATTACGAAAAGATAGAAATGCAGATAGTATAGAGAGGGAAATAACAACATCAAAAGCTAAGCCATTTAGGCTACAAAATAGATAGTAACCTTGAAATACAAAAAAAAAAAAAAATAAATAAATAAATAAAAAAATCCCAGTTTATTTTGCAATTCTGAGCTATTATCCAACAATCTATAATAAAAAAACTATTAATCTATCTAACTAATTTATCCAGACTATACAACCTAACATACCTTTTTGTAATTAGTCCCACATGGCAGAAAACAACACCTAACAATACCTAGAAAAGAATGTAGGTGTAGCTCGGTAGATGAGAAGAGCAGAAACAGCCTAACTGAAAATAAAGTGAGACACATCTATACATATTGGTGCCTCGGTCCCTTTAGGCCTAAAAGCATCGTAGCACCGAGTCAGTCACTGCTTCAGTCTCCACACTCGAAACACCTTCAGTGTGACACCGGTAAATGATGCCGTGTGTCAGACGGATGAAGACAGACATTCCATTTATTGGATCTCTCTCGACAAAGGACCTCTTAGAGCCATTTCTCTTCGTTTCACGATGATTTTCAGGTTGTTTTGGGGGGTTCTGTTTGTTCAAATTTGTTGTCATCGTTCTGTACCTTTCAATTACGATTTATTCATGTATTTGTCTTTATCTATTTTATTAATTATTCTTTACTTTTTATCTAGTTCCTCAATATTCTTTCTCACTAGGTTATTTTTCTCTGTTGGCACCCTTGGTTTTTTAGCAACCTGCTATTTCAACTAGGGGTGTAGCTTAGGTGGGTGGTAGTAGTAGTAGTAGTAGTAGTAGTAGTAGTAGTGTACCACGAAGAAATGAACCTACTGCGATAAATATGAATTAATTTAATAGACCCATCTCACTTGTATGGTGTTTTGAAACTTCACTTGTATGGTGTTTTGAAACTGTTTGTGTAACAGTGCTATTCCAACAAATAATTTTTTGTTCCTGGAAAAATGAGCTGTAAAATACCTGCTACACTCGCGTGGGTCCCCCCCCCCCTCCCTCCTTTTTCATGATTTTTGGCTACGGCCCCGGCCTTAAATCCTAAAATCCTATTCAGGAACATTTGGAAACTGGGAAGTAAAATCCTCATTGTAAAGAAATTCTACTCCTAGAGGTACACTAACCCCATTTGCGAAAAAGGACAAAATTAGTTTCCTAGACGAACATGATTAGGAATAAGTGTTCATAAAATTTCAGTAACTCTGCACGAATATTTCAGCAGAAATTTCCTAGAGCAATATCAGGATTAGAAAAAAAGGCTAAATTTCGAGTGATTGATATTATACGAATAGAAAAAACAGGCATCATTATTTCTATAAGAACAACAATTATCTCCCATGAATAGTATGAGGATCATAAAAAACAATTCTGTTTTTTTTTTTTTATAAATTTTGATATAAATAATAAATTTACCTTTGGAGCAATATCAAGGCTATAAATAATTGATCATATATATTCCAAAATCCATTCACACACCACACACACACACACACACAAAAAGCAGCTATGTGAAGACTTACGAATTTCTTGTCGAGAAAGAGAGCCGTCTCGATGTACTTGGTGGTTCCACGAATATCTCTGGCGTATCTGTGTCGAGTCTGCTTTTTCTTGCGTCCGTGGCTAAGCCGGTTGTTGAAGCTCCTTTCCCACATACCCCATTCGTAGCCCGTCTGGTACCCGCACTTCTGGCGGATGTGCGAGTTCTTGGACTCGATCACGAAATGGGGATGCTTTGGCTGCAAGAAAATAAAAAGGATGAGGATTTTAAATATGAAATAATCTAGAAGGGTGAAAGAATTACTTTTCAATGTATTTAATAATAGGGACGGATGTAAGAATGAGATTTGTAAGTCAAAATTTAATGTTTAAACGTGCATGTACAAGGCAGCTGGAATACTGTTTGTTTGCAAGAATAAAATTTTGAGTAAGTAAAAAATAATGTTATATAGCCAAATTAAAATCGAACTTTTTTCTAACGGAATTGATATAAATTACATATAATGCAATAGTATTTAGACTTGTAATTACGCACGCAATAAAACATGAAGTTGAAACAATAAATTCTTATATATAAAATACTGCAAATTTACTGGAGGCAAACGCAGACCTTTCACGAACTTTCAAACATTTCAATGGCATCTAACTATGACTATAAAGGCAGATTATGACAAAATGATTATCCTATTCACATTTGAAAGGAATATTCTAAATTCACTAATCTTTGACTTATATTTTTTCTTGCTTCCAAAGGGGGTCAAAGTAGATCAATGACAACATGGGTCAAAATGGTCACTTTTCTAATCATCTCTAAAAATGAAAGGTATTAGAAGGAAAAAGGAATACAATGATTATCCTTTGTCTGTTTCCACTTTGTCTCTGTGACACCTGTTCCTTTTTCACAGGTGAGTTACGATGGAAGATGATAAATGGAATACAATCGTCAGTGGAAGGACATTCCGCTTTATCTGATCTATACTTTGGGGAATAGTGAAACAAAGCAATGAAGTGATGGTGATGTTGAGGGTGATAATAATGAAAACTGAATTCTTTTAATATCTAATGGAAGATGATAAACGTTTCCTAGAAAAAAATAACAATAATTTATTTATTTAGATTAATTCACTGCTAAACTAAACAAGTAGTATAATTTCTTAAATTTAAGGTTGTAGTATAAATAGCGATTAATTTATATTTATGTAAAAATTTATTCACTACAACTATTTCGGGATTTTTTTTTTCGTAAATGCCAAAATACTGGATAAAATTTACTTTCAATAGTGATTAGAGTGAAAAAAATTTCACGATAGAAAACAAATTAACGAAGAATAGATATTTTCAATTATGAAAAAAGTTATGATGGTAAAAAGACCTTTAAAGACAATAATAAACACACTAATAAAAAAATCACAAATGAAAAAAAAATTCTTCATGATAAAAACACACAAAACAAAAATAAAAATCAATAAGAAAAAAATCTTTTCCGAGCAAATTTGTGTAAATACAAAATAATGAAAAAAAAAAACTTTCACGATAAAAGAAACTTCCAAGAAAAGGATAAAATAATATAAAAAAAATCCAGAGTAAATTTGTGTAAACATCAACTAATGAAAAAAAAAAACTTTCAAGAAAAAACCCTAAAGACAAGAACTAAAAAAAATAGAGTAAAAAAATCCATAGCAAATTTGTGTAAATAGAAAATAATAATAGTAAAAAAAAACAATCTCTACAGAAGAAAAAAAATGAAAAAAAAAAAAACTTTTCAAAGTATACTTATGAATAACTCACCAACTTCTCCCCTCCAGCCATAGGAGAGACAATGAGTGTCTCGTTGCCCAACTGGATGATTCCGGCCAGCCCATTGCAAGTCCGGAAGGCTGCCACAGCTATGGAATAGTCCTTCACGGTTCCGTGGTAGTAACAGTGCTCAATCTGGGAAAAAAGAAGAAGAGAGTGTCATGTGATTGCTTACTAGCTCGGGTGCCTGGCGTCGCAAAAGTAATGGTCGCCTGTGAGGAGACAATCCAGAGAAAGTTGTTATTCAGTAATGGGGAACCGTTGTAGAGTTTGATCAATTTTGGAATATCTAAATAAATCTCCCCTTTATCATGAAGAGCAAGTTTCTGGTTATATATATATATATATATATATATATATATATATATATATATATATATATATATATATATATATATATAAATACAAATATATATACATATATATACACACACACATATATATACACAAATACACACACATACATATATATATATATATACATATACATATATAATATATATATACACACATATATATACATATATATGCATATATATAACATATATATGTATATATACATATATATATATATATATATATATATATATATATATCTAATATATATATACACATATATATACATATATATATGCATATATATAACATATATATGCATATATACATATATATATATATATATATATATATATATATATATATATATATAATGTGTTTGTGTATGCTGAAAAAACCCACTCGGAAAACAACCATCTCCAAAATTTGCCCAAACTAGCGTGTTGTAGTTGGGAAAGGGGGAAGGGTGTGAAGGATTGAATCTGTGTGTGTCTGTGTGTGCATATCTACCTAAATATCTAGCAATCATTTTCGAAGGTTTGCATACACTAGTCGTAGTGTAATATAAGTGGCTGATATAAGCTTAAAAAAGTAAGTTTTATTTTCATGTTTCTATAATATACAATTAGTTTCAACACAAAATCTCAAAACAATGGTTAACTAGATTATAACAATCAATATTACAGTATAGTTTAAAAGCAAGAACTGCTTAGATCTCGGCCCAATAAAATCGTCCGAAACTGACCAATTTTGTTGTCACGATAATTGTTATACAAATGTATGGAAAAATTCAGACTTAACATACCGGTAAACGTTTTAAATCAAAACATCATTTCATTCAATCAAGGTACTCTGAATAACAGTAACACCAACATAGAAGAAAATAATTCTCAAAATAACACTAAAAAGACCTTA
>NC_090746.1:68282079-68287079 GCF_036898095.1 Palaemon carinicauda | reverse complement strand
AATGCTAAAAATTCATAATTTTTCAAACATTTATGGGCTGTTCGTTAAGTGACAACAGATCAGGCAGTATTATTCTATTATCCCTAAAATTCAAGCAAAATGGGTTCTTGTGCATTTATTTCTTTACAGTGTTTTGGAGATTTTAATCCTTCCAACGTGTTATCAATGGAAAAGAACCAAGGAGATATTTGATTTTAAAACTGGAATAGTCCTTGGCACTCAACAAAGCTCCCGCTAATCTTCACAAATTCATCTACATATACAGTAGGTAGTAGGTTAGACAAGGCACCAGCAACCCGTTGAGATTATTATTATTATTATTATTATTATTATTATTATTATTATTATTATTATTATTATTATTATTATTACTAGCTACTACTAGCTAAGCTACAACCCTAGTTGGAAAAGCAAGATGCTATAAGCCTAAGGGCTCCCACAAGGAAAAATAGCCTAGTGAGGAATGGAAATAAGGAAATAAATAAACAATATAAGTAATGAACAATTAAAATAAAACATTTTAGAAACATTAACAACATTAAAACAGATATTTTATATATAAACTGTAAAAAGACTTATGACAGCCTGTTCGACATAAAAACCTTAGCTGTAAGTTTGAACTTTTGAGTTCTACTGATTCAACTACCCGATTAGAAGATCATTCCACAACTTGGTCACAGCTGGAATAAAATTTCTAGAATACTGTGTAGTATTGGACCTCATGATGGAGAATGGCTAACTATTAGAAGTAACTGCATGCCTAGTATTACGAACACGATGGAACTGTACGGGAAGATCTGAATGTAAAGGATGGTCAGACTAATAAAAAAAAAAAATCTTATGCAACATGCATAATTAACTAATTAAACGACGGTGCCAGTGATTAATATCTAGATCAGGAATAAGAAATTTAATAGACCATAAGTTCCTGTTCAACAAATTAAGATGAGAATCAGCAGCTGAAGACCAGAGAGAAAAACAATACTCGAAACAAAGTAGAATGAAAGAATTAAAATACTTCTTCAGAATAGATTGATCTTCGAAAATCTTAAAAGGCTTTCTCAATAAGTCAATTTTTTGTGCAATTGAAGAAGACACATACCTACTGTGTTTCTCAAAAGTAAATTTTCTGTCGAGAATCACACTCAAAATTTGAAAAGTCATACAATGTTAAAGAAAAATTATCAATGCTGAGATCCGGATGTTGAGGAGCCACTGTCCTTGACCTGCTTACAGTCGTACTTTGAGTTTTGTTAGGATTCAACTTCATACCCCATAATTTGCATGATGTACTAATCTTAGCTAGATCTCTATTAGGGGATTCAGCAACCACAGATCTACATTCAGGAGATGGAATTGATGAAAAGAGAGTAGAATCATCTGCATATGCAACAAGCTTGTTTTCTAGGCCAAACCACATGTCATGTGTATACAGTATGAAAAATAATGGGCCAAGAACACTACCCTGAAGAGCACTTGATATCACATTTCTATACTCAATATAGTGCCCATCAACAACAACTCTTTGCGACCTATTACATAAAAATTGTATAATGATGCTAAGAAACGACCCACTCACTCCTAACTGTTTGAGTTTGAAAACAAGGCCCTCATGATTAACATGGTCAAAGGTAGTACTAAAATCAAGGCCAATCATACGAACTTCCTGACCACATTCAAGGGCTTTTTGTACAGCACTGGGGATTGTAAGAAGGGTATCATATGCTCCAATGCCTTAACGAAAACCAAATTGCAAACTAGGGAACAGATGATTACCTTCAGCAAACATATAAGAGGTTTTGCCAAAAGATGTTCAAGAACTTTAGATAATATGGGAGTTATGGAAATTGGGTGGTAATCAGTTGGATTTGAGCTACCACAAACACATTTACATAGTGCAGTCCTTAAAAAATAAAACAAAGGAAAAATACCATTTGAGTTTACACCTCCATTAGCATTAAGGTCCATCAAGAGAGCTTTAATTTCACGAGATCGAAAAGCTAAAATAGTTTAGCCTTGGGAAAACAGGAATGAGGAAGTTCGAGTTTCTCATTACTCTGCTTACTGCCAAACACATCAGCCAAAAGAGTTGCCTTTTCCTTTGGACAGTGAGTGACAGAGCCATTTGGTTTAAGTAAAGGAGGAACTTTTGCATCTACACTAAAGAATGCAGATTTAAGGGTAGTCCACCACTTATGCTCCTAGGTTGTACCAGAAAGGGTTTCTTTTATGGTTATATTGCATTCCTTTTCAGTTGAAGCATAAACTCTTTGAGCAAAAGCTCTAAGCTGAGTACAGTTATTCCATGTCCAATCTGATCTGTTACCATTCCAAAGATGATAGGCCTCCTGCTTCTCTAAATAAGCACGTCTACAATCATCATTGAACCATGGGTTGTCCGTCACTCGGTACCTTGACAAACAAGAAGGGATACGCCTATCAATTATGTTGACTAGATTCTCATTCAAAGGGACAACAGGATCAACACTACTATACAAATGTGACCAATTCAAGCCCAAAAGATCAAGCAAAATCCCATTCCAGTCTGATTTGAGATTTCATATAAATCTTACACTAGGATGATACATCAGGGACAGGCTGTTCAATCTTCTCTACTAATGAAATCAGGGCATGATCAGATGTCCTAACTGGAGAACCAACCTTACTTGTTATAATGCTATGGGAGTCGGTGTACTGTATACGAGGTCAAAGCAGTTACCAGACCTGTGAGTAGTTTCACTTATGATTTGCTCACAACCTGATTCAGAGGCAAAGTCTGAAGCTCTTAAGCCATGGCGATTGGTAGGAGAAACATAATTTAACCAGTCCCTACGGTGAGCATTCAAATCACTAACAAAGACTAAGGCTTTTCTATCATCTTCTTCTATCTTAGCTATAAAGGTAAGAAGACAATCGAAGATAGAATCATCCATGTCTGGATTCCGGTAGATCGAACAAAAATATAAGTTGTTATGCCTGCCACAAATTTTTATTACCTGAATCTCATGACATCCACATTAACAGCATGACTTATGAGAAGCAGTGTATTCAGTCCTAACATACACCGCCTTTCCCCTGGCCCTAGGGTTGGCATCGCGCTTCAACGTTATTGGCTTCTTTGAAAAAGTTATTACGATCCCAGATGAGTGCCTCAAATTAGAAACCAAAGTTTCTGAGCACAAAAGAATATTATACTGTCTGGACGCAACTGTAAGGTCTTGAATATTTGCATAAAGACCACGAATACTGTAATACAGTAGACGACATTGACGAAATCTAGGACGTAGTGGTCCTGGAATTTGCTCAGTGTCTCCAGACAGCATCAGAGTTAATGGTAATAAAAAAGATACATCATACTTAAAAACTAAACTAACAAGAATGATAACAAAAACAATCTGTACAGCAATATAAATAAAGTGATTAATCAAACCCATAGACTAGAGAAAAAAAAATCGGAAAAACTGGTCAACATAGAGAAGCCGATACAACATGCAAGGCCAAATACCCTCCAGGATAGCCACTTCAACTAAAGGGAGGACAGTAAGGATGATTTTGAAAAGATAGAGAAACAGGTAAGGAAAAGACAACCTCTTGATAAAGCACCAGGCATTCATGGCCTTTCTATTAAGCCTGCCCAGCACACCATTTAAAAAAAAAAACAAGAGGGGAAAAAAATGAGATAGAAGTGTGTGCCCGAGTGTACCCTCAAGCAAGAGAACTCTAACCCAAGACATTTTAAGACCATGGTACAGAGGCTATGGCACTACCCAAGACTAGAGAACAATGGTTTTAATTTGGAGTGTCCTTCTTCAAGAAGAGCTGCTTACCATAGCTAAAGAGTCTCTTCTACACTTACCAAGAGGATAGTAGTCACTGAACAATTACAGTACAGTAATTAGCCCCTTGAGCAAAATGATGTTTGATAAATTCAGTGCTGTCAATTGTATGAGGAAAGACGAGAATGTGTAAAGAATAGGCCAGAATATTCGATTTATGTGTGGGCAAGGAAAAAATTATCCGTATCAGAGAGAGGGATCCAAAGTATTACTGTCTGGCCAGTCAAAGGATAAAATAACTCTCTACCGGTAGTATCAATTGTCTTTTGACATGGCCAGATAGTACTTCTTTGGATCCTTCTCTTATCGCGGCTCATTTTTCCTTTGCTTCCACGTATACTGAATAGTTTGGCATATTCTTTACACTCTCTCCTCATTCCTCATATATCTGAAAACAATGAGATTACCAAACAATTTTTCACTCTATTGGTCAAGTACTGCACAGTAATTTGTGTAAGGGTAGAAGATATTATTGAGCTGTGGTAAACAGCTTTTCTAGGAGAAAGACACTCCAAAATCAAACAATCGTTCTCTAGTCTTGGGTAGTGCCACAAGTTCTGTACCATGGTCTTCCACTGTCTTGGGTTTGAGTTCTCTTACTTGAGGGTACACTACTACTACTACTACTACTACTACTACTACTACTACTAATACTACTACTACTACTAATAATAATAATAATACAGTGACTTTTACCATTCCTACCCATCTCCAAATTCTCGCCTTTCAATTCCATTTTTACCACATATACTTCTTGAACAATTTACTCATGTAGCCATCACTACCCACTTTCTTTCAATCGCATTTAACATCTCGAATTCACTTCCATTGGAAAGTTAACTCAATTCCCGGTGCCATTAATTTTTTCAATCTCTCCATTTATCCTCAGAGGCTATGACATTATACGTGAGAAGAGGATGATGGTTTGATTTTGGAGTGTCCTTCACTGGAAGAGCTGCTTACCATAGCTAAAGAGTCTCTTCTACCCTTACTAAGAGGAAAGTAGCCACTGAACAATTACAGTGTAGTTGTTAACTTCTTGAACGAAAAAGAACTTTTCTGCTACCATAGTGTTGTCAGGTGTTTGAGGAAAGAAGAAAATGTGTAAAGACTGGGCCAGACTATTCCGTGTATGTGTAGGCATTGGAAAAATGAGCCGTAATC
>NC_090746.1:68267079-68277079 GCF_036898095.1 Palaemon carinicauda | reverse complement strand
GGTCCTATAACCCCTTCCTTACCTAGCAGTTAACAACAACAGCAATAGCAATATCATTATCATTACTAGCTAAGTTACAACCCTAGTTGGAAAATCAGGATGATATAAGCCCACGTGCTCCAACAAGAAAAATAGGCCAAAGTCAAAAGGAAATGATAATAATAATAATAATAATAATAATAATAATAATAATAATAATAATAAAAATGCAACTTCTAATTTTAGGATAATAAAATACATAAAGGATTCCCAGCCTAAGACTCCAACTTAAATGTCTATTCAAATCAAAGTTAAGGAGACTGGATAAGCCACGCAGGGGGACAAATGAAATAAAAGATGTCCTGCAGAGGGACAGGGGGACTTTTTATGACTCCTGTTGCTTCTCCAGATCCTCTCAGGTCCCTAATATGAAGCCCGCGGGAGTCCTTCGATCCTACCTCTAAGGCACCCAGAGTTGCAGTATCACTCGGATGGGACCGGTAAAACTTAAAGAGAGAATTATCCGAGTTCTTTGTTTGGATCCAAATTGCTCTTTATAATATATATATATATATATATATATATATATATATATATATATATATATACACACACACACATATATATATATACACACATATATATATATACACATACACATATATATATATATATACATATATATATATATATACATATATATATATATATATATATATATATATATATAATATATATATATATATATATATACACATATATATAAACATAAGGACTTTTGTTCTTCATTTTACATAACTATTTTTTATATGAATTATTGAAGTAAAATCATACACGTTCTGTTATCTACGTATTGGTTTTCTGCCAATTTTTAAAACGAGAAGGGATCATGTTAACGAAAAAGATATATTTTCTTCGAATACAGTCTGGGAATATGTACAATATGTACACTCAAGTGGAAAATATCAAGAGTATTATTATTATTATTATTTGCTAAGCTACAACCCTAGCTGGAAAAGCAAAATGCTATAAGCCCAGGGGCCCCAACAGGGAAAATAGCCCAGTAAGGAAAGGAAAGAAGGAAAAATAAAATATTTTAAGAAGAGTAACATTAAAATAAATATTTCCTATATAAACTATGAAAACTTTAACAAAACAAGAGGAAGAGAAATTAAATAGAATAGTGTGCCTGATTGTACCCTCAAGCAAGAGAACTCTAACCCAAGACAGTGGAAGAACATGGTACAGAGGCTATGGCACTACCCAAGACTAGAGAACAATGGTTTGATTTTGGAGTGTCCTTCTCCTAGAAGAGCTGCTTACCATAGCTAAAGAGTCTCTTCTACCCTTACTAAGAGGAAAGTAGCCACAGAAAGTAGCCTAATAAAGATTTCTAATTGATCTACGGCAGTTCTAAATGCCTCTGGAGATCTGTTAGAGGAAATATATAACGTCATTTACTTGTACCACTGACGTAAACGTTTAAGCTTTGATATAGATACAGTCACATATAAAGATATATCATTTATACTGTGCAGTATATATAAAGTATATATAAAATGTACAAGTGTCTGATTGTCTATGCACCAAAATTTGTATACTGTACAACCACAAATGTACATGTATATACACATTTGTGTGACAGAATATGCATTAAACATAATATGAGTACAAATGCGTCCACTATTTTGAACGCAGACAGCCATATATATATATATATATATATATATATATATATATATATATATATATATATATATATATATGCATATATATATATTCATAAAAATATATATTTATACATACATATTAGATAAATTATATATACGTATGTATTTATCTACATTATATACCGAGGCATATACTTTTGAAATGATTAATTACTATATAGACAAACAGAAAAGCTGTGGACATATGCTTCTTTGTTTTTGAGAGAGAGAGAGAGAGAGAGAGAGAGAGAGAGAGAGAGAGAGAGAGAGAGAGAGAGAGAGAGTCCAAAATCTGTGAAATAACCCGCGAATAGAGAAGAGACTGACCCGCACAGATGGATCATTTCCTTGAAGGCGTTGGTGGTGTCTGCCTCTTCCGTCCCGGAAACCTTAAGGTCTGGAATCTCCTTGACGCGCCTTGTCTGCCTGGACCTTACGGACACGCCAGCCATAAGGTCTGGAATCCTGGTTTTTACCTGTACCTGGGATACGCCTGCGTGCCTTGGGGAAGGGTGCTCGGATAATCGATTTATATCAGGGCAGGTGAGAGACCATCTTCCTCCTAGACGCCTTGCTACGGCGTTGCTGATTGGTCCGTGTTGTTGTCTTGCGCCGGCCCCCATGCGCCAAGGAAGCCTCTCGCTCATTGGATGGCCCCATTTGGAGCTTGTCCTTCCATTGGGTAGGCCGCCGGAGATATCGTTAATTAATTATGAGGTTTATTCAATGTAATGCTTCTCATCCGACAGTTGTTCAAAAGATTTCCTCGGCTCCTAGGTAGATTTAGCTCTCTCTCTCTCTCTCTCTCTCTCTCTCTCTCTCTCTCTCTCCGATGCGGAGTTTTGCCACAGGTCCCGGCAAGCCTCTTCTGAGGTAGGCTTAACTTTCTGGAGATCATGAATCAGTAATAGTAATTTCCACCATGCCATGGCTGCAATCAGAGAGAGAGAGAGAGAGAGAGAGAGAGAGAGAGAGAGAGAGAGAGAGAGAGAGAATTTCTATATATGTAAAAAGGGAATATGCTCGTGTACGGCGTCTATACAAACATAATCACAGGTGCATGTAGACTTGCGTTACATACGTACTGTTTCTTTCTATGAATATAAGCAAAGTTGTGTGTATGACAATATTGAGTTCAAAGGTCAAAGTATGTTCTAGGAATGAATACTCCGAGAAGAGGCTGGGAACCTACGATATAAACCATCTCAAGTCTTGAAGACAATAAAAATAGCAATTTAGAAAGGCTCAAATAAACAGACATCCATTAGGACCGCCTTCTGTGAAATGTCCCTAATATAGTGAATTGCATTACTGGTCAGGGAATGATGATGATGATGATGATGGTGATGATGGTGATGATGATGATGATCCCTTTGGGAGGTAAAACAGAAGCAAAACTTTACAGGAGAGTTTATGTTTGTTAAATCACAGTTTACGTTTGTCATTTCACATTCTATAATTATCAGATCACAGTTTATGTTCGTCAGGTCACAGTTCATGTTTCGTCAGATCAGCGCGTATGTTTTTCGGATCATAGTTTATATTTGTCAGCTCACAGTTTATGTTTGTCAGATTATAGTTTAGATTTGTCAGATGATAGTCTATGTTTGTCAGTTCACAGTCTATATTTGTCAGATCACAGTTTGCATTTAGCAGATTATAGTTTACATTTGTTAGATCACAGTTTATGTTTGTCACTTCACAGTCTATATTTGACATATCACAGTTTATATTTGTCATATCACATTTTATATTTGTCAGGTCACAGTTAATCTTCGTCATATCAATTTACGACTGTTAGATCACTACAACATAATCTGTCCCTAATACAATTAAATCACCCAAAAGTCTAATAGTAATATTATGGATGCAAAATAAACTACAAATATCTCGTTGTCTTTATCTTTTAGAATTAAACAGCCAAGTGAGGACGAAGGAAAAGAACTGACTTCTAAAGTACCCTGAAAGTATTTGTGTATTTTGGCCAGAGGCTCCAACAGGGAAAGTAGCCCACTGAGAAAAGGAAATATTAAAAAATAAACTATATATATATATATATATATATATATATATATATATATATATATATATAAGAAATTAATAAAAATAAAAACAACGTATTTTAAGATCGGTAACAATGCTTAAGATGTGTCATATATACACTATAAAACTAGATAAAATTCAACCTGAACACCTTAAGAGTTTTTACTACAAGTTTGAACTTTCTGAAGTTCCACAGATTCAACTGCCTGGTTAGAAAAATCCTCCCAAAATCTGGTCAGAGCGGGAATAATAATTCTTGAATATTGTGCAAAAGACTGGAGAAGACCTGACTATTAGAATTAACTGCACATTTAGTACCAACATGATGGCACAGTCTGGTAAAATCTAAATGAAAATGGGGACAGAATTATGAAAAACATTATGCAACATGCATGAAAAATAACTGACCGACAGTGCCACCTATCAACACAAAGACCAGGAATAAAAACCATAATAGACAGTAAAGTTCTATCCAAGAAATTAAGATAAGAGACACAGCTGAAGACCACCCAGAGGAACAATACTCAAGACAAGGTAGAATGGAAAAAATTATAACCAGTGGACGATGTGCCAAATTCTGAATAATCTTTCTCCTTCTGCAACTAATCGAAGGTATAAAAATATATGTATCATAGTTGCAGGAAGAAAATAAAGCCCCTCATATATATATATATATATATATATATATATATATATATATATATATATATACACACTGTATATATATATATATAGATACATATATATGTACATATATACATATAAATATTTATATATATATATATATATATATATATGTATGTATATACATATATATGTGTGTGTGTATATATATATATATATATATATATATATATATATATATATATCTATATATACATACATACATATATATATATATATATATATATATATTCATATATATTACTTGAAAATTCTAAAGAAAATAACCCAAAACACCGAGAAAACATTCTATCTTTTAAAAATAAAACTTAGCTCTAATATACAGAGAGAGAGAGAGAGAGAGAGAGAGAGAGAGAGAGAGAGAGAGAGAGAGAGAGAGAGAGAGAGAGAGAGAGAGAGAGATCTTCATTTAAATGTGAGAAAGCCCTGCATGATTAAAGAACTACCCAGCATCTATAAAGGGATTGGTGAGTGGAGAGAGAGAGAGAGAGAGAGAGAGAGAGAGAGAGAGAGAGAGAGAGAGAGAGAGAGAGAGAGAGAGAGAGACAGAGAGTGTGTTACGGATTTTAATGAAGTCTTGGAATCAAACATCCGTCCAAACAAGCAATCGTGTTTTGTACCAAAAGACATAACAACAAACACATTTTATTCAGCAGTATATCTCACAGATTTATCTCATTTGTGAGTGAAATGCCCGATTTTCAATGAAGTTTTGGAACTGTTAAGCTAAGCAAACAAATATTCTTGGGAATCCTTAGTTTCATTAACATAAATTATCTAAATTCTGACTGGATACAGGTCATCACTGACAAGAGCAAAGGCTCAAACTACATGTCATCACTGACAAGAGTAAAGCTCGAACTACAGGTCATCACTGACAAGAGTAAAAGCTTAAACTACAAGTCATCACTGACAAGAGTAAAGGCTGAATACAGGTTCATCACTGACAAGAGTTAAGGCTGAACTACAGGTCATCACTGACAAGAGTAAAGGCTTGAATTACAGGTCATCACTGACAAGAGTAAAAGCTTAAACTACAAGTCATCACTGACAAGAGTAAAGGCTGAAATACATGTCATCACTGACAAGAGTTAAGGCTTGAACTACAGGTCATCACTGACAAGAGTAAAGGCTTGAACTACAGGTCATCACTGACAAGAGTAAAGGCTTGAACTACAGGTCATCACTGACAAGAGTAAAGGCTGAACTACAGGTCATCACTGACAAGAGTAAAGGCTTGAACTACAGGCCACTGACAAGATAAAGGCTTGAACTACAGGTCATCACTGACAAGAGTAAAGGCTTGAACTATAGGTCATCACTGACAAAAGTAAAGGCTTAAACTACAGGTCATCACTGACAAGAGTAAAGGCTTGAACTACAGGTCATCTGACAAGAGTAAAGGCTTGAACTACAGGTCATCACTGACAAGAGTAAAGGCTTGAACTACAGGTCATCACTGACAAGAGTAAAGGCTTGAACTACAGGTCATCACTGACAGAAGTAAAGGCTTGAACTACAGGTCATCACTGACAAGAGTAAAGGCTTGAACTACAGGTCATCACTGACAGAAGTAAAGGCTTGAACTACAGGTCATCACTGACAAGAATAAAGGCATGAACTATAGGTCATCACTGAAAAGTAAAGGCTTGAACTACAGGTCATCACTGACAAGTAAAGGCTTGAACTACAGGTCATCACTGACAAGAGTAAAGGCTTGAACTACAGGTCATCACTGACAAGAGTAAAGGCTTGAACTACAGGTCATCACTGACAAGAGTAAAGGCTTGAACTACAGGTCATCACTGACAAGATAAAGGCTTGAACTACAGGTCATCACTGACAAAAGTAAAGCTTGAACTACAGGTCATCACTGACAAGGTAAAGGCTTGAACTACAGGTCATCACTGACAAGAGTAAAAGCTTGAACTACAGGTCATCACTGACAAGAAGTAAAGGCTGAACTACAGGTCATCACTGACAGAGTAAGGCTTGAACTACAGGTCATCACTGACAAGTAAAGGCTTGAACTACAGGTCATCACTGACAAGAATAAAGGCTTGAACTACAGGTCATCACTGACAAACAGTAAAGGCTTGAACTACAGGTCATCACTGACAAGGGTAAAGGCTTGAACTACAGGTCATCACTGACAAGAGTAAAGGCTTGAACTACAGGTCATCACTGACAAGAGTAAAGGCTTGAACTACAGGTCATACTGACAAGAGTAAAGGCTTGAACTATAGGTCATCACTGACAAGGAGTAAAGGCTTGAACTACAGGTCATCACTGACAAGAGTAAAGGCTTGAACTATAGGTCATCATTGACAAGAGAAAAGGCTTGAACTACAGGTCATCACTGACAGAAAGGCTTGAACTATAGGTCATCACTGACAAGAGTTAAGGCTTGAACTACAGGTCATCACTGACAAGAGTTAAGGCTTGAACTATAGGTCATCACTGACAAGAGTAAAGGTGAACTATAGGTCATCACTGACAAGAGTAAAGGCTTGAACTACAGGCCATCACTGACAAGAGTAAAAGCTTGAAGTACAGGTCATCACTGACAAGAGTTAAGGCTTGAACTACAGGCCATCACTGACAAACAAAAAGGCATGAACTACAGGTCATCACTGACAAGAGTAAGGCTTGAACTACAGGTAATCACTGACAAGAGTAAAGGTTTAAACTACAGGTCATCACTGACAAGAGTAAAGGCAGAACTACAGGTCATCATTGACAAGATAAAGGCGTGAACTACAGGTCATCACTGACTAGAGTAAAGGCTTGAACTACAGGTCATCACTGACAAGAGAAAGGCTTGAACTATAGGTCATCACTGAGAGAGTTAAAGGCTGAACTACAGGTCATCACTGACAAGAGTAAAGGCTTTGAACTACAGGTCATCACTGACAAGAGTAAAGGCTTGAACTACAGGTCATCACTGACAAGAGTAAAGGCTTGAACTACAGGTCATCACTGACAAGAGTTAAGGCTTGAACTACAGGTCATCACTGACAAGAATAAAGGTGTGAACTACAGGTCATCACTGACAAGAGTAAAGGCGTGAACTATAGGTCATCACTGACAAGAGTAAAGGTTTAAACTACAGGTCATCACTGACAAGAGTAAAGGCTTAGACTACAGGTCATCACTGACAAGAATAAAGCGTGAACTATAGGTCATCACTGACAAGAGTAAAGGCTTAACTACAGGTCATCACTGACAAGAGTAAAGGCTTGAACTACAGGTCATCACTGACAAGAGTAAAGGCTTGAACTACAGGTCATCACTGACAAGAGTAAAGCTTGACTACAGGTCATCACTGACAAGAGTAAAGGCGTGAACTACAGGTCATCACTGACAAGAGTAAAGGCTTGAACTACAGGTCATCAGTGACAAGAGTAAAGGCTGAACTACAGGTCATCACTGACAAGAATTAAGGCTTGAACTACAGGTCATCACTGACAAGAGTAAAGGCTTGAACTACAGGTCATCACTGACAAGAGTAAAGGCTTAACTACAGGTCATCACTGACAAGAGTAAAGGCTTGAACTACAGGTCATCACTGACAAGAGTAAAGGCTTGAACTATGGTCATCTGACAAGGAAAAAGGCTTGAACTACAGGTCATCACTGACAAGAAAAAAGGCGTGAACTACAGGTCATCACTGACATGAGTAAAGGCTTGAACTACAGGTCATCACTGACAAGAGTAAAGGCTTGAACTACAGGTCATCACTGACAAGAGTAAAGGTTTGAACTACAGGTCATCACTGACAAGAAAAGGTGAACTACAGGTCATCACTGACAAGAAAAGGGTTGAACTACAGGTCATCACTGACAAGAAAAAAGGCGTGAACTACAGGTCATCACTGACAAGAGTTAAGGCTTGAACTACAGGTCACATCTGCAAGAGTAAAGGCTTGAACTACAGGTCATCACTGACAAGAGTAAAGGCTTGAACTACAGGTCATCACTGACAAGAGTAAAGGCTTGAACTACAGGTCATCACTGACAAGAGTAAAGGCTTGAACTACAGGTCATCACTGACAAGAGTAAAGGCTTGAACTACAGGTCATCACTGACAAGAAAAAGGCTTGAACTACAGGTCATCACTGACAAGAGTAAAGGCGTGAACTACAGGTCATCACTGACAAGAAAAGGCGTGAACTACAGGATCATCACTGACAAGAGTTAAAGGCTTGAACTACAATCATCACTGACAAGAGTAAAGGCTTGAACTACAGGTCATCACTGACAAGAGTAAAGGCTTAGACTACAGGTCATCACTGACAAGAGTAAAGGCTTGACTACAGGTCATCACTGACAAGAGTAAAGGCTTGAACTACAGGTCATCACTGACAAGAAAAGGCTTGAACTACAGATATCACTGACAGAGTAAAGGCTTAGAACTACAATCATCACTGACAAGAAAAAAGGCAGAACTACAGGTCATCACTGACAAGAGTAAAGGCTGAACTACAGGTCATCACTGACAAGAGTTAAGGCTTGAACTACAGGACATCACTGACAAGAAAAAAGGCGTGAACTATAGGTTATCACTGACAAGAATAAGGCGTGAACTACATAGGTCATCACTGACAAGAGTAAAGGTTTGAACTACAGGTCATCACTGACAGAGTAAAGGCGTGAACTACAGGTCATCACTGACAAGAGTAAAGGCGTGAACTACATATCATCACTGACAAGAGTAAAGGCTTGAACCTACAGGTCATCACTGACATGAGTTAAGGCTTGAACTACAGGTCATCACTGACAAGAGTAAAGCGTGAACTACAGGTCATCACTGACAAGAGTAAAGGCTGAACTACAGGTCATAACTGACAGAGTAAAGGCTTGAACTACAGGTCATCACTGACAAGAGTAAAGGCGTGAACTACAGGTCATCACTGAGAGAGTAAAGGCTGAACTACAGGCCATCACTGACAGATTTAAGGCTTGAACTACAGGTCATCACTGACAAGAGTAAAGGCTTGAACTACAGGTCATCACTGACAAGAGTAAAGGCGTGAACTACAGGTCATCACTGACAAGAGTAAAGGCTTGAACTACAGGTCATCACTGACAAGAGTAAAGGCTTGAACTACAGGTCATCACTGACAAGAATAAGGCTGAACTACAGGTCATCACTGACAAGAGTAAAGGTGAACTACAGGTCATCACTGACAAGAGTTAAGGCTTGAACTACAGGTCATCACTGACAGAGTAAAGGCTTGAACTACAGGTCATCACTGACAAGAGTAAAGGCTAAAACTACAGGTCATCACTGACAGAGTAAGGCTTAAACTACAGGTCATCACTGACAAGAGTAAAGGCGTAAACTAAGGTCATAACTGACAGAGTAAAGCGTGAACTACAGGTCATCACTGACAAGAGTAAAGGCTCAAACTACAGGTCATAACTGACAGAGTAAAGGCTGAACTACAGGTCATCACTGACAAGAGTAAAGGCTGAGACTACAGGTCATCACTGACAAGAGTAAAGGCGTGAACTACATGTCATCACTGACAAGAGTAAAGGCTTGACTACAGTCATCACTGACAAGAATAAAGGCGTGAACTA
>NC_090746.1:68247079-68257079 GCF_036898095.1 Palaemon carinicauda | reverse complement strand
ACTTAAGAAGACAAAAATCCAAAATATAATTGAGATGATCGATTGCACATGGAAGACTAAAAGACTCTTGCATCACTCTACAATATTCAGATTATGAACTACAGAGCTTCAGAATTTTCTACTTGCTTCTACTTTCCATGTCGGATTTCTAAGGTAACACCATTCGACAATATTCGTTAATTTACATTTGTAAGCTTCTCTCAATACTAATACTCAACTAAACATGTCTTTACCTGGACTATATCCAGATATCCACTTTATAATCTCTATAATGTGGTACTCCGTCGTTCTCAACATATCTGGTATATCATATATTCGAACATCCCTTTAAAACTCTTACGTATGTCTCTCTTAACTAACACTTTCCAACTTCCGTTTACCTTGTCTTGGCATATCGCTATTACTTTATCATTGGTCTGTAATCTGTTTGATTTACATAACATATTCCAATGAATAAGATTTACCTAATGGTCATGCAATATTAGTAATAATTGATACATTTGCTACAATTAAATAAATGTTTAATTAGTACTCTTTATCTCATTCAAAATTACCTTTCCAATCTTTCTTGTAGCTTTCCAATCTTTTTTATTCGCATATTCACAATGATCTTATTGATTCTTGCATTATTTAGTTCTACTCTCACCTATGCTCTTCAGATAACGATTCTTCAATTTAGTCAATCAATAAAAAGAGAACCGTGTTCACTTGAGTCACTCCTTTTCCGCATCTTATATCAAAGGATTCTTTTCCTCATTAACCTTTTTCATTTAATTCCCTAAAGCGTCTTTCATTTTTATATATATATTTTTTTTTCACGAATGCACAATTCTTCATAACCCCCATATTCTTTCGCGTTTATTTACTTCTATACCATTAAATTTCTTATTCCCTCAATAATCTCTAATTCAATAATACAATTGTCGCATTTTTGATAACCTCTTCGAGAATACAAAAACTTATAAAAGTTCCCTGTTGGTATAGCGATCCTATCCGAATTTACAAGTATTTCTAGTATGTTTATTACAAAACTCTTTACAAGCTTTCCTTTTTTCAAGTCCTCATGTGTTATCAAGTTCGTGTATTTCTATTTTTCAATATGTTTTCGTCGTTCGGCGGTATCTAATCTTATATAACTCCTGCCCTAATCCCAAGCATTATGATGAGCTAGTTCCTAGATATTTATTTATTTATCTATATATATATATATATATATATATATATATATATATATATATATATATATATAAATATATACATATACACACACACATATATATAATATATATATATATATATATATATATATATATATATATATATATATAAAATATGTATATACCTAAAACACCCTACCCCCTAAAACTAGATGACTCAGAGAATAACTGAATATCAGTTATGGTCCCGTTCATCCTTGAACGTTTAAATGAAAGAAGAATTTCCTTCCACAAACCTACCACCTCTTCGTGTGCATACTACACATTTACTTACAGTACATGAAGAAATCTGTATAGGGAAGAACCCATCTTCTACTTATGCACATGGAGTAAAAGAAGAAGAAGAAGAAGAAGAAGAATAAGAAGAAGAAGAAGAAGAGGAGGAAGGATAAGAAGAAGAGGAAGAAGAAGAAGACCCAGCAGCAGCACTATCACGACCCACATATTGAAAGGAGGCAAGATAGGAGAGTACATTAGTGTAATTAAATCTCTTGGGCGCTTCGATAAATTGTTCCACCGTCATGATTTTACAACTGATAAGTTTTTCATTTTATGCTAGAACTTAAGCATTCAGAGAGAGAGAGAGAGAGAGAGAGAGAGAGAGAGAGAGAGAGAGAGAGAGAGAGAGAGAGAGAGAGAGAGAGAGAGAGAGAGAGAGAGAGAGAGAGAATATTAATCTGAAAACAGGGACAGTTAGTTCTTTTGCATTAACAATATCACTTTATACCGAGAGAGAGAGAGAGAGAGAGAGAGAGAGAGAGAGGAGAGAGAGAGAGAGAGAGAGAGAGAGAGATATTTCTGTAATATACAGTATCATGTTGAAGAACAGAAAGGTGGCCGACATCAAACTAGCGTCGACAGGACACCAGGTAAGGGTTGTTAAAGCCCCACCTGTTGCCCCGGATAGGATCAGACATTTCACGACATTGAACTAGATTCGCACCAAATAGCGAATGCTTTGATGTTGAACAGGTTAACTTAAGTCTCTTTTTATGGTTTATTTATGAGAGATCTATTTTAGTTACTGTTCTTAAAATGTGTTATTTTAATTGTTCATTACTTCACCTGTTGTTAATATATTTCCTTATTTTTTCCTCACTGCTATTTTGCCTGTTTGAGACCTTGGGCAAATAGCATCCTGCTTTCCCAATTGGGGTTGTAGCTTACCTAGTAATAATAATAAGTGTTTGATAGAAATTGGCTTTGATGTTGATACAATAAAACCAACGTGAAAAAAAACACAAATAGAAATCAACTAGATAATAAAAAAATCTAAGACTTTTATTCGATAGTCAATATAAGAGTTCATACAAGTATGATACAAGATCAACCACTGCCAATTCTTCAATATCAATATATATGAAGAGTAATGTAAGCATAATACATACAAACGTTAATTCTCAAGTACATTGCCCAATATCGCCATGTAACCAACAACAAATGCACAGCGTAAAGACATAACAAAAAATGAAGAATTGTCTGAAATATCTGGTAGATATGAAAATTCATGGAACAACTGAAGACATCTTTCCACCCGAAGCACACATTTACAAAAGGATGAATGAGCTACTGCAAAAGCCTGTCACAGAGCGCATGGGACTAACATGGCATCTTTAAATAGTCTCTATTTTTTCTATACAATAGTTCCTAAACCAGCCACTACGCAGTCGGTGTCGGTATATTTATCTCGAAGGTATGATTTTGAAATTCTGAGAGAACAGTGAGGAGCTGGAACTCATACATAGTGTTAGTTTTTTTTTTTGTTCTTTTCGAAAGCTGTTTGATATGAATCTTGAGAAAATATAAAAATAATTAGTAATAGCCAATTATAGTTTTTGTGAATTAGTAAAATATAAATCTGTTTCAGCAATACAAGTAAAATATACAGTATATCTATTTCCGCAATACAAAAAATAAAAACTCTACGGATAACCCTACCCATATTTAATTTACTCAGCAGCTCCATTTTGAAACCACATTAAAATTACCAGACTAATAAATTATTTTTTACTCATAATTCTAAATCTATCTCTAGTTTGTAGAACTATAGTTAAAAAGATATATCCATATGAATAAAGTAACACGACCCAACACACAAACACACACACACACATATATATATATATATATATATATATATATATATATATATATATATATATATATATATATATATATATACAAATAAGCCATATATATTTTTGATATATTAATGTCTGGATTCTCTTAACAACCTCGGGATCACAGACCCAGGCGAAATCTCACAAAGACAAGAGCTTGGCTCCGGCCGGGAATCGAACCCTGGTCGGCAAGCTTATATAGTCACTGTCTATATAAGCTTGCCGACCAGGGTTCGATTCCCGGCCGGAGCCAAGCTCTTGTCTTTGTGAGATTTCGCCTGGGTCTGTGATCCCGAGGTTGTTAAGAGAATCCAGACATTAATATATCAAAAATATATATGGCTTATTTGAATATGAAAAACACGTAAAAAATGTGCAAAATTTATCATATATATATATATATATGTATATATATATATATATATATATATATATATGTATATATATATATATATATATATATGTATATATATATATATATATATGTATATATATATTTATAATATATATATATATATGTATATATATATATATATATATATATATATATATATATATATATATGCATATGTATGTGTGTACGGAAGTAGTGATGAGTATATGTAAGTGTGTGTATATATATATATATATATATATATATATATATATATATATATATATATATATATATATATATACACACACATACATATTCTATTTTCATTCAGTTCGAAATTTATGAGTGTCTGAGGATAAAAATAGCGACCTTGTAAAAATCAAATAGAAAGAAATACGAATTAAAGACGAGAGAGAGAGAGAGAGAGAGAGAGAGAGAGAGAGAGAGAGAGAGAGAGAGAGAGAGAGAATTTCTCTTCCGACCTACACTGGGTTCAAAAAGAGGACCAAGCAGACGGGAAGGGGAGGGGGTGGGAATGGATAGGGGAAGAAGGAGGAGGGGAGACAGAAGGTGAGAGTAAAGGCAAAGGTGGGTGAAGGAGAGAGGGAGGGCGAAAGAAGGAGAAAGAAGAGAAGCAGGAAGCTTGAGTAAGAAAGGGAGAAGAGGGAGGGGAGGAGAACGGGAGGGGGGGGGGGGGTAGTAGGGGAGTAGGAGTAATATCACCCTCTCCCCCTCGCTTACATGTCAAAAAAACCGATTCAAATCTGACGAGGCACCGCAGAAATTAGAGGAATTTCTTTTGCAGAATGGAGTCGCCTGTCCGCTAACATACACAGGGACATGTACACCTCTAATGACTAGTCTCGGGTGATCAGTTATAATGTTACCTTTGAATATGACGTCAAGCATATTTTTTGTTTTCATAAGTAAAAAAAAAAACATATATGTCCTTGTGATTAACATTTGTGGCGAAAACTTGTTTGTAATTCCAATGATTAATACACACAGAAGTATATATATATATATATATATATATATATATATATATATATATATATATATATATATATATACATAGAAAACCTCCTCCTACGCATATTGACGCAAAGGGCCTCGGTTAGATGTCACCAGTCGTTTCTATCTTGATCTTTTAATTCAATACTTCTTCATTCTTCATCTACTTCGCGCTTTACAGTCCTAAGCCATGTAGGCCTGGGTCTTCTAACTCGTTTAGTGCCTTGTGAAGTCCATGTGAAAGTTTCGTGAACTAATCTCCCTTGGAGAGTGCGAAGAGCATGCTTAAACCGTTTCCATCTACCCCTCACCATGATCTCATCCGTATATGGCAGCCGAGTAATCTCTCTTATAGTTTCATTTCTAAACCTGTCCCGCCATTTAACTCCCAATATCTTCTGTAGGCTTTATTCTCAAATCTAAAAAATCTGTTTGATATTGTTTCATTGCCATACTACGACTCACGTCCGTACAGTAATCCCTATCTCACTAAAATGATATATAGCCTGATTTTCATAAGTAACTTCAGACGATTTGATTTCCAAAATTTTACTTAATTTAGCCATTTTCTGGTTTGCTTTTTTTAATCTTTCATTAAACCCAAATTCTAAAGATCATGGTTCCTAATATCTAAATGAATTCATCCTATTAATCCTTTCTCCTTCTAGTGATATTTAATCTTCCATTGCATATTCCGGTCCCACAATCTTCTTTTCTTCTATTCATCTTGATTCCAACCTCATAGCATATTCATGCATTCTGGCAAGCATGCTTTGCAAGTCCTGTGCTGTTCTGCTTATAAGGACAGCGTCATCAGCATATCTAGGTCAGCTAATTTCCTGCTATTACTCCAGTCTAATCCATCTTCACCATCCCGAACTGTTCTATTCATTACAAAATCAATGAGGATAAACAATATAGGTAACAACACATTCCCCTGGAGTACTCCACTGTTCACTAGAAATTCATTTGATAGGACTCCAATAATATTAACCTTGCACTTGCTATGCTCATGAACAGACTTAATCAAATTTACATATTCAAGAGGAATTCCATAATAACGCAGGATTCCTCACAAAATTGGCCGGTGCACACTACCAAATGTTTTTTCATAGTCCACAAATGCCATCAAAAGTGGATTTCTATATTTTGAACATTACTGTATCACGTCTTAAAATGAAAATTTGGCCAGTACAACGCCTACCTTTTCGAAATCCTGCTAGTTCACCTCTCAGCTTTTCATCAATCTTTCTCTCCAGTCTGTTTAGAATGAGCATACTATATATTTTCATGACAACTGACCCAAGTGTGAGGCCTCTGTAATTATTGCAATTAGTCAGATCACCTTTCTGTGTCATTTTCACAAACACTCCTAGCTCCCATTCCTCAGGTTTTGTCTCTTCAAGCCACATTCTACAAAATAATCTTGTAAGTATTCTGGGAGTTACTTCATTTTCGGCCAATATCATCCCGGCAGTTATTCCATCGTATCCAGGGGCTTTCCATAAGTTTTTTTAATGATAGCTTCAACTTCAAACACTCTGAATTTCTTCATGGGTACATCAAGGTCTTCCTTAGCTTCAGGTATATCAATCAAATTACTCCCTTCATATCTCCTATTCATGACCTCACTAAAGTGTTCCATCCAACGTTGCCTTTCTCTATCTTCTGTTGTTATAACAGATCTGTCTCTCTTTTTGATAGGTATATGCTTCTTCTTTTCTCCGGTAGAGATTTCATTAATATTTCTGTGAGCAATTCTTACACCATAGCCACTGCCTGAATTCATAGCTTAGTCAACCTCATCGGTTTTCCTGTCAAAATACTCTCCAGTCATTCCTGGATTTTCATTTGAGCTCACTATCAATAATGGAATACTTAGCATGTTCTATCTTGTAATTTTCATTACTTCCTCGAAAATCTTCAACAATCAATCCATCAATCAATCAATCAATCAATATATATATATATATATATATATATATATATATATATATATATATATATATACACATATATACATACATACATACATACATACATACATACATACTGTATATATATGGGGGTGCGAGTGTGTGTGTGCGTCCAAGCGTGTATCCATCAGCATAAATAAATCATGAATCTGTTACTAAATAAATTCTAGGAAACTTGGATAATTAAAATCTAGTAACGATGCTGAAATTAATTCAAGTAAACCGCGGGATGAGGTGTGCTTCTTCTTATAGGAGAGTTGAGAAACTATAGTATTGCACAGGGGTATAGTATGACAGAGAAAAAAATGACTTTGTTGAACTTGGCAATCAAAGGGCCACCTCAACCAAATTTGAGCTGTACCATAAAAATGGATAGGAACCATGTCTGAAGCAGAATAATTATGGATAAATAAACTTCTAGAAACAGTGTTTCAATCATCAGATGCAGAATTCATGAATCATGCACGCATTACCCTTATCGAAGAAAAAAAATAATTCTTACATAAAGTTAATCTTACAGCACTTCATTTGCTTTTTCTTATTTATCCAGTGTGTTGTGTCAGATTCAAATCTGGAAGGCTCACTGACTTACCATGCCGCTAGGTAATTTAACTTTTACAAATATCGGCAATAAAAAGATTTCATTAGGATATTCCATTACTAACCAAAGCGGGAAATCATCTCTGCATAGTACATCATTCGGTAACGTTCAACATTCCATACAATAATCAATAACACACATCACTGTATGTTAAAGCTTTCAAAGGTACCTTAAACAAGGCTAAGGTGTTCTACTTATATGGTAATAAAAATAACATACGATTAAATGAATAAATTAATCAAGAGAAAAAAAATGAACTTTAATGCCTATATGTAAAGAAATAAATTACTTTCATAATAACATAAATATCATTTTACAGTAACGTAACTGAAGATATAGCATACATATATCAGATCACGATGCAAAAGATTAAATTAGGTTACTCTAAAATGATCATAACAAATCATACTCCAGAATAAAAAAATTCCTCAAGTATTGTCAGAAAAAAAAAATACACCACAGTGACTTTCTCCCAATTACATTTTAAAATATCAAATGCACAAAATGCATGGACGCAAAGGCAATACAATATTCCAGAAAAGAGAGAGAGAGAGAGAGAGAGAGAGAGAGAGAGAGAGAGAGAGAGAGAGAGAGAGAGAGAGAGAGAGAGAGAGAGAGAGAGAGAGAAATTATGGCAGAAGTTGAAAAGAGAATTCCTAAAAAACACTTTATTCTCCCCATGCGACTAACTGTACACGCAGAAGTTTTAATGAGAAACTTCTATATATATATATAAATATAATTCCTGGGCCCCGCTTCCCCGGACGCCAAAGGATAAGAGGCCGCAGTTCTTTCATTTGGGGAGGGGGAATGGGAGGGGATAACGGGACGGGGTAAAAAGAAGTAGAGGATGCGATTTTACGACAGACGGGGTTTTTTCCCTCCATACGTTACACTTTTCCCAAACAGGTTTCACCGTGACTCATGACATTCACTAAAAGCTCCTTAAGTTTCCCCTTCACCAACTCCTCCCCCCTGCAATATCTGCTATTACTCCTACTGCTACTGCTACTTCTGCTGCTTCTGTTCTCCCTCTGTACTGCAGAGACCATTCCTCTAACCGCTAACCCGTTTCCCATTGCTACGGGACAAGCCGCTACATTTTACAAGGCCTTCTGAATGGCACGGCCGCTCGCGTCTTTTATTCTATTTGGTTTTTACGGCGCGGCATTAAAAGTTCGTCGCTATGCAGTGCCTCCGCGGGAAATAAAACTTTTCAGATAAAGGGGGGAATACACAGTCGCACTTCTCCCTAACTCGTTATCTCTTTTTTTCTGTACGCTGGTTTCTTCACTTGCGTAAGGCGTTAATCATAAAAGAAAAATAGCCCCGGTTTTGTCGCTGGAGAGGCTTGAAGAGTTCCTCATTATCTTACCCTTTCTTATATAACAATGAATTTTTTTTTTAAAAAGACTTCATAAAACGTATGGCTATGAACATGTGGTAGACATAATCAAATTTATGGGCCCTATTTCCTTAGCATTGTTGCATTGTCGAACGGATGGGATTGAAGATATAATCTTATGGTATGACAATGCATAAAAGATTAATCGAAAAAAATTCCTTCCTACTGGTAATCGCAAAAAAGATGGAATACAATGATGCCTATAAAGATGTAATAACTTTAAATAAATATGAATTCTAATTACAAAAGATTCAACAAGGACCCCATTTTCGTTTTTTGTTGCGTTACAAATCTAAGCAAGGAAGATGCATTTGCAGAATAGTTTGGAATAGTATGGGGATACCATTTGGAAAGCCCCTTCATAAATGCGCATTATACATTATGAAGTACCCAAGAAAGATCAGACATAAAGTAACAGCTTCGACATTAAATTATGTATCAAAAGAGGAAGGATCAATCCGTTAAGTAACTACCAAATGATAAAGTAAAGGATAAAAGATGGTCTCCCAATTTAATGCCACAGTGAGAATTAAGTTAAAAATACTTAGACTGAAGTTTTTCCAATACAAGAAAACAATGCTTCTAGACATCCATTGAAATAAATACAAACGAGAACCTCATTACTGGCTAATTATTATACTATAGTCTGTCATAGCTTTGGGAATACCTACGTAATTACGCATATAATAACTTGAATAAAAATATTGTTCCATTTTAAGAAAGTCATCCGTGACCCCAGCAAGACGCTGGTATCGAAATTCTCTCTCTCTCTCTCTCTCTCTCTCTCTCTCTCTCTCTCTCTCTCTCTCTCTCTCTCTCTCTCTCTCTCTCTCTCTCTCTTCTCTCTCTCGTTTCCTGGCTGCTCCCTTAGGCTGTCACTCAGAATATTGATCTTTCTCATCTTTTTCCTCACAGTCTACTCTACGATAAGAGACAAAATATTTACCTGGTAGGTTACAGATGAAGAGACTGACTACCCACAACTCTTTTCTTTTTACCAGTTCATTTCATTTCACGTTACACTCTCTCTCTCTCTCTCTCTCTCTCTCTCTCTCTCTCTCTCTCTCTCTCTCTCTCTCTCTCTCTCTCTCTCTCATTTCAAATACTGGTAACTATCTTGTATCATTATCATCACTTTAGATATTACTCACTTATATGAGAACACCATTTATAATAGGTACATACATACATACATACACACACACACACATATATATATATATATATATATATATATATATATATACATATGTGTATATATATATACACACATACACATGTATTTACACAC
>NC_090746.1:68245274-68246579 GCF_036898095.1 Palaemon carinicauda | reverse complement strand
TTGCAAATTTCAATGATTTTTTCATTGCTGCAAGTTTTTAAAACTGTGCTGAAACTGACGATACAGTTATTACAACTCTTTCACGCCCTCTACCCAACACTTCATAATACCTTTCTCGATTGTCAGTAAATAACATTTCCAGAAATATATCAATTAATTTTGAAATAGGAATGTACAGTTGGACACAGGGATTCCTCGTACACGTCCCTCTGAGGAAGGACACCTTGTCATACACTAACTTCCTGGGGAGTTTCTGTGTGTAGCTCCAACCACCATCTTTGCCATCCCTGTCTAGAGTAGCTGTTTGGTTACTCACCGTGCAGTAAGGGTATATCAGGGTGAATTTCCTCAGAGCGAGGTGTGCCAGATTTCCCCGTGTCCAATTGTACATGGAAAATTGTCGCATATTGTTTCCTGTGAAAGCTCTGTTTCCAATCATGTTCGCAATCTGACGCAAGGGATGTTCCTTGGTGGTCAAAACTTCCAGATGGAAAACAGAGAATTTTACATTTGCCATAGAAGGATAAATTAACTAAGCTACTCTCCTCCCTTCCCGCACTACTGAATTATCATCCAATGTCTTCAACATATATCTTTGTATATTCACCCTTTCTGAGTGGGGATACCCAAACGTGGTGAAAGGGTTTGTGTATCCCCATGATCAACAAACCGTACTAGTTAAGGATACCCATACTAGGTTGGTTTGCTTTGAGCAATCACACCAAAATTCTCCCATCATCACCACTCTGCACTGGCCAGCGTCATGATGATAAAAACTGACCAAACCCCAAACATAACCAAAGACATGTCTGAGGTCTTTGTCCTGCAGTGGAATAGAAACCGCTGCATTTGTTGCATTCTTTAAACACATATATTCTTGAATATTCAAATGTCCAAACTAACAAGTCCCTCGACATAGATTTAACATTATTCAACCTCTCTCTCTCTCTCTCTCTCTCTCTCATCTCTCTCTCTCAGCCGAGGAATCAACACATTTTCCCCATTTCTCTCAAACGCCATTATCACAACTTTCCCTTCCGATAAATACAGATTCCATAATGGCCTCTCGATAACAAGAATAGGCAGTACACCCCCCACCTCTCTCTCTCTCTCTCTCTCTCTCTCTCTCTCAATGCAATCTATACCATTCCCCCGCTCTCTTTCTTGTTGGACAAACATTAGCACTAATATCCTCTTTCTAATTATATATACAATCAACTCACGATCTCTACTCGTCCCCTAGCTCTCTCTCTCTCTCTCTCTCTCTCTCTCTCTCTCTCTCCATACACACAGGTGACCATAAAC
>NC_090746.1:68220274-68237774 GCF_036898095.1 Palaemon carinicauda | reverse complement strand
TACTCCTGACAAGATGCCTAGAACGCCAAAGAGAGAGAGAGAGAGAGAGAGAGAGAGAGAGAGAGAGAGAGAGAGAGGGCTGTTTATAGATCTCTTCAGATTGTTGTCATTAGCTCAGAAGAAGAAGACGAAGAAAAGGAAGAAGTAGGCCGAGAAAGCGCTCCTCCGCAAGGTGGAAAAATTAGGGCTAACACTCCGATAACCGTCTTCGGTGGGAAACTAACTAGGGCAGCAGAGTCAGGCGCAGTATACAGACGGAATACTCTCTCAAACACACACACACACACACACAAGTAATTGACGACGACTAAACATAGCTAGTCACAATCTGGAATTCAGGTCGGAAATTAGGTTGGACCGAGGGGAAATGAAGGTAGATTTCGAAACAGAGAGATCTGCTTGTGGCGCAAAGGCGGGAAATAAAAACATCCTCCATGTTCAGAAGCGAAATCGATGAGAGAGAGAGAGAGAGAGAGAGAGAGAGAGAGAGAGATGTAGGTGGCGGGAAATTGAAGCCTACGCTCGCTAAGGAATCGTTTCGGTGAATCTGACTGGGAAATAGAGAAAACATCTTAAGTTTTATACGATGGCAGAAAGTCTGAGATGGATGATGGTGGCTGATGTGGTAACGTCCCTGACTGGTGAACGCCAGACTGGGGTTCGAGTCCCGCTCAAACTCTTTAGTTTCTTTGGTCGCTGCAACCTCGCCATCCATGTGAGCTACGGATAGGGGGTTTGGTGGAGCCTATAGGTCTATCTGCTGAGTGATCAGCAGCCATTGCCTGGCCCCCCTTGGTCCTAGCTTGGGTGGAGAGGGGGCTTGGGCGCTGATCATATGTATACATGGTCAGTCTCTAGGGCATTGTCCTGCTTGATAGGGCAGTGTCACTGTTCCTTGCCTCTGCCACTCATGAGCGGCCTTTAAAACCTTTAAAAACGCATAAACCAAGCGATGTTATCCATAATAAATGTGTGTTAATGAGATATTTATCTTCTTGAATAATGAAAATACGCCTTTTAAAAAGAGATAGGTTATACGAGTCAGGCAATACAGAAACATGGATGAAAATTCCACTACCTGGAAGTGAATGCTATAATGAGCTAATTAATGTATCAAATAACACTAATAAAATGGTTTCATTCTGAAAAATCCGAAAGATAACAAGAATGAACGGATGCATTTCATCTGGTTTAACGTTACTCCCTGTCGTAGTTGAAGACTCTGTATCTGTAACTTGTATATATTTATCTAATAGTCTTCACCAGTTACAATTTTAGTCCCACACCTGTTTCTCATAATTATCTGTTCTCACCTTTATATCTGTTGTCGAGTTATTATCTTTTATCCCTTTTCCTTCAACTCTTCAGTGGTAACTTTCAACTTCTAACACTTTTATTTGTATAAATCATTTGCAATTCTAGACAGAAACAGTGAATGGTGCAAAATTAATTTAATATCATCAATTGCCGTCCGAACCTAATCTATTTTTACCAATATATATATATATATATATATACATATATATATATATATATATACATACATACATATATATATATATATATATATAATATATATATATATATATATTTTATTTATATTTATATATATATAAATATATATATATACATATATATATATAAATATATATATATATATATATATTATTACACATATATATATATATATATATATACTAATTCTATAAACTTTACTTGAGGTGGAGGTTTGAAAATAAGCATTTTTGAAATTAATTAACAATTCCATAAAACTTGAAGTTTTATTAGTGGAGATGCTCTAAGCATTTCCTGGCAACCATTTCTCTCTCTCTCTCTCTCTCTCTCTCTCTCTCTCTCTCTCTCTCTCACTTCAATCATTTGTTGTTCAAAGTTTGAGAAAGCACAAAAAGGCTCTTAGTGCTCAAACTGAATCAGATATATCTCTCTACGTCTTTCATCATCTTTACACTGTTCGGCTCTCAGACCTCGTTATAACCCTTTCACTCATCATTAGTATTTCTTTATTGAGAAAAATCTATTCTTCCCTCCATATTGTAGAATTTCTCAATCACTTCCGTATTCCTGAAGATCAAAATATTCTTTTCTCGACACTCGTATAAAAATATTCCTCATCAATTCAACAAAGAGTAAATACAGTTTTCTTGATCCTGTGTTCTATGAATGAAAGTAATTGTGACACAAAGCTTACAGGAAAATTTTGTATAACAGGGTAGAATAGGATAAAACTTTCCTTTCCTTTTTGGGCTACTTTTGTCTTGTTGGAGCCCCTGGGCATATAGCATCCTGCTTTTCCAACTAGTGTTGTAGCTTAGCTGCTGTTGTTAATAATAATAATAATAATAATAATAATAATAATAATAATAATAATAATAATAATAATAATAATGATAAAAAGAAAATAAATGAAAAAAAAAGAAAATCCAAGCAAATGCACAAATTCCTTCAGAAAAAAAAAATCGTGGCAAAATACTTCCCTTCAAGGGGCAGGTATTTGATCGCAAAAAGTTCAGTTAGAGAGTAACATGGATACACATCAACGTTGTATGAATTTAAGAGTAAAAGAATGTTTGCAGCGTTGTATCGCATCAGCTGTTCTACAGGCATCAGCTGTAGGCCTAACGTTAAAAGGTAAAAGTAGATTATCCATTTACAGATTACTGGATAACATAAAGAATTGACTTGTCGACAGCAAGATTGCAAAATCTCAATGTCAAAAATTGAATAATCTCCATGAATAAAAAAAAAAAACGTGGATTTCTACTTCAAATTCATCATGCGGATGAATTCATATGATGAAATGAAAATGAAAGAGTAAGGAATAAAGGATTCACTGGAGATGTGATTGATACAACAATTAGTTCTCAATGACTGGAAGAATATGCGATTCATAAACTTTGTCGAGTGATGTTAAATACATATACTGAAATGGACCTACGATGGTACCAGGGAGACCCTTCAACAATAATTTCGTTGAAGGAAAAGGGTGGCAAAATGATCCAATGTATGAGATTTATATCAATTGGTGTATGAAATTGGTTTCACAATTACCCTGGGAATCAACACCTCAAAATATGAGAGAGAGAGAGAGAGAGAGAGAGAGAGAGAGAGAGAGAGAGAGAGAGAGAGAGAGAGAGAGAGAAATTCATATCAAGCAAGAGCTAGAAAGATCCCATCATCTTATCTTACCTCCTCATTTTCTCAAGACCTCATCATATATAAGTGAAAACTTCAAAAAAAAAAAAAAATGACCAATCTGTAATTTAAATAGCGAGTAGTAAAACCATGCTAAAAATAGTTCGCGCAGCTTTCAAGCTAATTTGCAAGCTAATTTGAGCATCGATTACCAATACAACGGAAAAAGGAGAAACTATTACGAGGCCCTGTTATCGATTATTCCATTATAATTGGTATCCCTTACTTATATTCACGGATTATTGCCGTTAAGAGGCGAATTTTCATTCCATTATTATCGCGACTCCTGCTTCTATCTAATTGCCGACTGCCAATTCAATTATAATTTGCTCATGCTCTACATAACATACGTCAACTCGAATGCTATATTTATATCAATATAGGCAGCCATTTATAGTTCACTGCAGGACAAAGGCCTCAGACACGTCCTTAGTGATGCTTAGGGTTTGGTAATTTTCTTCACCACGCAGGCCTAGCCACTGCTAATTGGTGATGGTGGGAGACTTTAGTCTGATCGCTCACTAGTATATGTTTGCTGATCATGGCTGACACAAACCCTTTTATCACGTTAAGGTATCTCCACTCAGAAAGAGATATTTAGATCAGCCAACGTCAGTAAAATAGATTTCAATGATACTCTTATTTTCAACATTTCCCACTGTTTTTTATCATTGTTAGACTTCAAACTCATCTTCTTGACATCGCCTATAGATGCTATCTTTCATTCCTCTTCTCTTTTCTTATTTAGCTGAGAGTTTCCAGGCCTTTTCTGTTCCTCTGAGAATTTTCCAGGTTTTCCTGGTCCTCTCATAACTCGCCCAGCTTTAAATATTTCTCCATTTCTCCAAGAGCTCCGCAGCTTTAAATATTTCTCTGAAAGCTCCATTCTCTGAGAGCTCCCAAGCTTAAAATAATTATCTGAGAACTCCACTACTATAAATATTTCTCTGAGAGCTCCCAAGCTTAAAATGTTTATCTGAGACCTCCCCTCGCAATAAATATTTTAAATATTTCTCTGAGAGTTTCTGAGAGTTCGCCAGCTTTAAATATTCCTCTGAGAGCTCCCAAACTTAAAATATCTATCTGAGAGCTCCCCCGCTCTAAATATTTCTCTGGCAACTCCCCACCTTTAAATATTTCTGTGAGAGTTCCTAAGCTTTTTCCATTTCTCTGAGAGTTCCCAGTTTTTCTATTTCTTTGAGAGTTCCCCTTCCTTTTTTATTTCTCTGAGTTCCCCTTCATTTTCTATTTCTCTGAGAGTTCCCTTCCTTTTCTATTTCTCTGAGAGTTTCCCTTCCTTTTCTATTTCTTTGAGAGTTCCCATTCTTTTTCTATTTCTTTGAGAGTTCCCTTTCTTTTTCTATTTTTCTGAGAGTTCCCTTCCTTTTCTATTTCTCTGAGAGTTCCCATTCTTTTTCTATTTCTCTGAGAGTTCCCATTCCTTTCCTATTTTTCTGAGAGTTCCCATTCTATTTCTATTTCTCTGAGAGTTCCCATTCTTTTTCTATTTCTCTGAGAGTTCCCATTCCTTTCCTATTTTTCTGAAAGTTCCCATTCTATTTCTATTTCTCTGAGAGTTCCCCTTCTTTTTCTATTTTTCTGAGAGTTCCCATTCCTTTCCTATTTTTCTGAGAGTTCCCATTCTATTTCTATTTCTCTGAGAGTTACCTTTCTTTTTCTATTTCTCTGAGGGTTCCCCTTCCTTTTCTATTTTTTCTGAGAGTTCCCATTCTTTTTCTATTTCTCTGAGAGTTCCCCTTCTTTTGCTATTTTTCTGAGAGTTCCCCTTCCTTTTCTATTTCTCTTAGAGTTCCCCTTCTTTTCCTATTTCTTTGAGAGTTCCCCTTCTTTTTCTATTTCTTTGAGAGTTCCCCTTCCGTTTCTATTTCTTTGAGAGTTCCCCTTCCTTTTCTATTTCTTTGAGAGTTTCCCTTCTCTTTCTATTTCTCTGAGAGTTCCCCTTCTTTTTCTATTTCTCTGAGGGTTCCCCTTTCTTTTCTATTTCTTTGAGAGTTCCCCTTCTTTTTCTATTTTTCTGAGAGCTCTCCTTCTTTTCCTATTTCTTTGAGAGTTCCCCTTTCTTTTCTATTTATCTGAGAATTCCCCTTCCTTTTCTATTTCTTTGAGAGTTCCCCTTCTTTTTCTATTTTTCTGAGAGCTCCCATTCATTTTCTATTTCTCTGAGAGTTCCCCTTTCTTTTCTATTTCTATGATAGTTCCCTTTTTCTATTTCTTTGAGAGTTCCCCTTCTTTTTCTATTGCTCTGAGAGTTCCCATTCCTTTTCTGTTTCTCCGAGAGTTCCCCTTCTTTTTCTATTTTTCTGAGACTTCCCCTCCTTTTCCTATTTTTCTGAGAGTTCTCCTTCCTTTTCTGTTTCTCTGAGAATTTCCTTCCTTTTTCTATTTTTCTGGGAGTTCCCCTTCCTTTTTTGTTTCTCTGAAAGTTCCCTTTCTTTTTTTTTTATTTTTCTGAGAGTTCCCCTTCCTTTTCAGTTTCTCTGAGAGTTCCCCTTCTTTTTCTATTTTTCTGAGAGTTCCCCTTCCTTTTCTGTTTCTCTGAGAGTTCCCCTTCTTTTCCTATTTTTCACAGAGTTCCCCTTCCTTTTCTGTCTCCTTGAGAGTTCCCCTTCTTTTTCTATTTTTCTGAGAGTTCCCCTTCCTTTTCTGTTTCACTGAGAGTTCCCCATCTTTTTCTAGTTTTCTGACTTCCCCTCCTTTTCCGTATCTCTGAGGGTTACGCTTCTTTTTCCATCTCTCCGAGAACTTCCCAGCTTTTTTACTTCTTTGAACGTTCCCTTCTTCACCTATCTCTCTGAAAGCTTCCCAGCTTTTCTATTTTCATGAAAGTTCTCCCTCTATCTTTTATTTCTCTGAGAGCTTCCATGTTTGTTTTTTATTTCTCTGAGCTTCAACGTTTTTTTTTTTCTCTCTGAGAGCTTCCACATTTGTTTTGAATTTCTCTGAGAGCTTCAACGATTTTTTTTTTATTTCTCTGAGAGCTTCAACGTTTTTTTTATTTCTTTGAGAGCTTCCTCGTTTGTTTTTAATTTCTCTGAGAGCTTCAATGTTTTTTTTATTTCTCTGAGAGCTTCCACGTTTTTTTTTTATATCTCTAAAAGCTCACCAACTTATATTTCTCTGAGAGCTTCCATATTTTTTTTTCTATTTCTCTGAGAGCTCCCCAGCTTTCCCCGTTCCTCTGAGAGCCTCCAAACTAAATATTACCCTTTTTATTCTTTTACCTGACGTTGTTCTCTACCAACTCTTAGTAATAAATCAGAAGGTTGGGGGAAAAGACAAAAGGCATGATATTCTAGCCTCCAATTTCTTCCTCCTAATTTAAACTCTCTCTCTCTCTCTCTCTCTCTCTCTCTCTCTCTCTCTCTCTCTCTCTCTCTCTCTCTCTCTCTCTCTCTCTCTCTCATTCTGTTATTCCTTGTGAATTTCATGGGTGAGGAAATAAATCCCAACAATAATAAGATCTGGGAGACCAGATACTTCGGATGATGTTCACGGAAGGAAGAAGGGGCGTCTGTAAGGAGAGAAACGACCTATGAAGAGGAAGAAGAGGAGGAGGAGGAGTATTAGTAGTAGTAGGGAGAGAAGGAAGGGGGGAGGAAAAGGAGGCAGAGAAACATTCTAAATCCCTCGACCTCTTCCTTACGAAAGGTTGCAGCTGTAATTGGAGGAGATATCTTGGAGGATGACAGGGTGACAGTTTTGTCACGCTTATACAACCATTATATCATTTTTACTGTCAAACACGCATACACACAAACATTTTATATATATATATATATATATATATATATATATGTATATATATATATATATATATATATATATATACACACACACCCCTTTCTGAGTGGGAATACCTTAACGTGGTGAAAGGGTTCGTGTATCGTCTTGATCAGCAAAGCTGTACTAGCCAGGGCCACTAACACTAAGTTGTTTTGCTGTGAGAGATTAGACGGAAATCTTTGTCCTGAAGTGGACTAGAGACGGTTTCCATTATCCCAAATACCTTACCATTGTTCAAATTTACAAGCACACCTCTCCTTTTGTCAATAATTTTTAAATCTTTCACGAGTTTCTGCATTTTCTCCCTGCTATTCCCTTCCGCCTTTGTATCACCATAAAAAAAAAAATCACAATCCAACTATTAATTACTTTCTAATTCTATAACTTTGTACTTACAACGTCTACCGTTACTCTTATTTAAAGTCATTTCCTCCAAAAAGATATTAAACATCTACGGTGATATGACAAACCTGTACATCAGATCAAGTTTTGTACTAAAACTAAGCCAGGAACTCTCCTATTTACATATTGTAACGTATGCATTGCTTGATTCACAAAACTGTATACTCTCAACGAATCCTATTTTACACCTCCCGCTTGCAACTGTATGTGATTTTAACATGCTTTTTTATAGGTCCATAGAGGTCTCAAACTGCCTTTTCCGTTCACAAATTACAAAAATGGCTCATGAAAAATAATTCACAACTTTTTAGTTGTCTAAACCTACTATTCCCATACTATCAGTGGCTTGAAGTAATGATACACCCCTATAGTTATTATAGCCGACCCTATTACACTAGCACTCAAAATAGACTAATTACTACTCTCACTCATTCCTTCGTACCTTTCCATCCTCCAGACAGACCTTACACACCCTGTTTACACTCTCAATACACTAACAGGATGCTATCATAGAATCTCACCTGTAGCCTTGTTGAATCCCGTGTCCGTTCAATTTCCACCCAGTTAGTTGTCGTCCTTCCGAAATCATTCTGAAACTTTCACCAAGCCCTTCCTTTTTCACGTAATTCAGTTTTGATTTTGTCCTATCCTCTTACTTCCTGGTCTCCCAAAAAAATTTAGTTTACCTCCTCCTCCCTCTATTCTTATCAATTATCCATCTTCCTCGCTTTCTTCTGAAACTATCCTATCCAGTTCAATGTATACATGTACAGGATTTCCTCTATCCAGCTATTATTACACAAAATAGCAATTTTTCTATCACTATTGTTTGATTACCTTATTCTATTATTATTTACTCTTCCTCTTCTCCAATACCCAAAAAACTCACCTGCTGTCCCTAAGATACCACTATTGTTTTTAACAATGATCATTTTCTCCTTTTGTGCTACTATCCATATCTTATTTATTATATTTTATTAAAATTTCTTTTTACCTATCCATTCAACCAAAGATATTTTTGTAACTTTCCATTTGTTCCAATCAAATAATAAGACAACTCTTCAACCACTTATTCCTCCTGATAAAATTAAATCTACCAACTTTTTTTCCATTTGATATATACTACTGTAATACATAATCCTGCATATTGCTTTCCTCATCATTTGCAATTTTCGTATACGTATTATCTTTATTTGGATACCTTGCTCTACCCTCCAAGAATCCTATCTGCTTTCAAAACACAGTTTCACTAGTGCCTTTTTTAATTTACTCCAGAAATGACATGCCTGCCAATAATACAATATATTCTTGCATTTAAATCCCCCAGCACAACCACACTTCCATATTCTCTAAACATAATTGTACACACATTCAGACACCAACGCACTGCCTACATTTTTATTCCTTTCCATTCATTGATCATATTCTGCATAATGACAAACAGCATTTTCAGTGACCCTCGTTCTGTCCAATACAACACTAGAACCAAGACATTTGTGTTATAACCCAGTAATCCTTCCCAAGCTCTACATCTAGCTACACAATAACTTTGAAATAAAGCGCCACATAAAGCAACTCCCCCCACCCAGGACGGGATAGCAAAATGAATCTCCAGAGGGAAACGGCTTTATAAAAAGAATCCTTTCGGCATATCACAGCAGAAAAACACTCCATAACACATTAACAAACACAAATAGTCCTAGTGTTAAAAGGTTTGAAGATCACTCATGAATGGCAGATACAAGGAACAGTGACAATGCCATAGAGACTGACCATATATATGGTCAGCGTCCAAGGCCCTCTCAACACAAGAAAGGACAAGGGAGGGCCAGGCAATGGCTGCTAATGAGTAAGCAGGGAGACCTATTGGCTCCTCCAATCTCACCATCATTAGCTCACAAGGATAGTAAGGTTGCAGATACTACAAGAAACTAGCGAGCTTGAGTGGAACTCGAACCAGAGTCCGGCGATCGCCTGGCAAGAACGTTTCCAATAGGCCACCAAGTACAGCAATATGTCGTTTCCGTTGCCAACTACGGACGCAACGATCTCTGAAAAGGTGGATGACTTAGACACCGTAAAAGAAAAGAAAATCGTGGTCTAGGCGTTATAAGAGGTCCTGATAGGTTCCCAGCAGAAGTGGGGTTAAAGACTTCGAAACACGTGAATAGGGGTTAGAAAGGTTCAAGTCCTTTGAAATGGGGTGAAGGTATAGGTATAGACTGGTCCGAGCCTATGAAAAGAATTCAGATGAGAGGATTTCTGAGCTAAGCCAATGGATAAACGGATTGGAGACTCCGACTTGAGAGAATTATTCACTGGCAAAGGGTTAGACAGGAAGGGTTCCAGAGCTTCATCTATACGAGACAAAATAAAAAGTTACTGTGAAAGGCAGAGTTCTTTAGGACCTGCAAGTAAAAGTGGGAGATAACCTTGAAATTTCGTAAAGAAATATATATAGGTCAAATATGTAAATTATAAAGGACTAAATAAATTGTTTTGTGAAGGGCAGAGTTCATCAAAAACTACAAGTAAAAGTGGACTATAGCCTTGAAATTTCGGAAACCAATATAGGTCAAATATTGAAGATACAAAATGACTTTTGATTTTATATCTGATCGAGGTTATGTTTAAGACTAATTCATATCAATATAGTTTAAATATATTACTCAAAAAAGTTCTAGGTTTTGATTACGACAATCATATCAATTTGGAAACCGGAAAAGAGAATGAATCTGCAATTAAATACATTTAAAATTGATTTTAAATCTATTGTAGGTTATGATTAAAACAAATTGGAAACCGGAACAAAGTGAAATGAAAGCAAATTAAACACCTTCAAAACATATTATTTATGAACAGAAATTCAAAGACGATAATGACAGACAAGAAGACATCGAAGCAGACCAATCACAAATTATCAAAAAGTTGAAAACATCAACAGAGACGAATCCGTCGCAAAATTACACACCGACTTAAAGAGAGACGAAACGAGATTAGAGAAAAGTGGGGAGGGGGAGGGGGGAGGGAGGTCCCAGAAAGAGAAAATAAAGATGGGTGCCTTTGAAACCGGATCACAAAAGGGGCCTCAAGAATTGGATTAAGACGGGGATGCGCTACCGGAGGCAGAGTCGCAGCAGAAAGGCTGGCTTTGAAATGAGAGGAGACCGCTGCTGCTGCTGATGCTGCTGCTGCTGCTGTGGCTGCAGCTGTGACGCTCAGATGCTGCCACCCACTTTCCTTCCTTCCTTCTTCGTCTTCTTCTTCTAATGGCTTTGTAGACTGGGTTTGACATTGAAGTCATTTCTAGAACTTTCTTTGCGAAGGCATCATCTATACACAAAAATCACTATTTACACACACACACACACAAACATATATATATATATATATATATATATATATATATATATATATATATATATATATATATATATATATATATATATATATATATATATACTTATTTCCGAGTTGCAAGAGTCTCTTAACGTGATGAAAGGGTTTGTTTATCACCATGATCAGCTAAGCTGTAATCTTCCGGGCCACCCATACTAGGTTGGTTTGCTGTGAGCGTTCAAACGAAAGTTTCCCCCATCACCAATCCGCAGTTGGTGAAAGTGGTGATGAACACTGTGCAACCCCAGACGTAATAACGACATGTCTGTATGTATGTATTTGGGTAATACACATTAAAAATGTAGAATTAAAGAAATTCATCTACTATAGAACTCTGAATCAATTTCTTGGTATATCCATCTTTCTCGATCGATTCAGAAAACCCCCAAAATTATATTACTGCCCCAAGAATAATTTCTAAACGCAGGACCGTATCCATTAGAGCCAAAAACTGGAATTAATAATAAAACGCAAGTGGCGACAGAAAGCGATTCAAAAGTTATTTGTAAGAGAGGAATAAAGTTTAAATTTCTGACATGACTTTTAAAGACGAAATAGATTTTGTTTTAGGAGACTTGCGATCGCCTAAGTCTGTAAATGGGTCAGACAGTACGCAGAGGACATCCCCGCTTTCCAAAGTCTCAGGGAAGATGAACATCAATATCCCTAAGAGCTCTGTTTATGACTTTTTTTATAATTCATGTTTAATAACACCATTGGATTGTGACCGAATATCTTACATTTCTGTTTTCAATTATATACAGACATTCGTTTTTATCAATCTTAAAACAATCGAAAACAACCTAACTAATTAAAAGATGAACGATACATAAACATCCAAATGAATGATATTATAAACATTCAAATGTACGATATTAACAGATACAATCGGGGATGCCAGAGGTGCGACCGTAAGTAATTTCCTTTAGGCAGAGTTCGACTCGACACATGCATTTGATAACCGAGCTTCCAGCTGCACGATGACTACTGGTCAGTCCGTTAGGTACGAACAAATGAAAATTCTTTATTATATAGAGTTGCATTTTTCTTTCCACCCTGCCTGTGTATGCACGACCATCATGGAGATATGGCTCACTTTTACGGCACCCTGGTCAGCCATTCCATACCATTAGGACGATCAAATACCATGAAAATGGTTGCAGGGTATGGTAGGCAACCACTACACTGGGAGGCATAGTCCACGATAACTTGCAGGTTTATGCCACACCCGGGAGTCGAGTAATCTGTGCACCTCTCTCTCTCTCTCTCTCTCTCTCTCTCTCTCTCTCTCTCTCTCTCTCTCTCTCTCTCTCTCTCTCTCTCTCTCTCTCTCAGATTTAGATTTTCCAAATTACAAATGAGTTTCCGGAGTATTTTTGTGGACCTGACACAAGAAGATGGAACGAGTTAACTCTGAGAATTGTTACAATAAAATATACCAACGATATAACTTGTGGTTTTCAATTTCTTTAGCCACATAGTTTTCGGGAAAATATACACGGGCGTACGCACACAATCACATACATACTCGATCATGATATTACGTTCAAATAAAATTACATTAATTTACCAAATCCTAAAATCTGAAGCAATACAAAGGATAATATATATATATATATATATATATATATATATATATATATATATATATATATATATATATATATATATATATATATATATATATAAAATCGAGGTTATTTCGTACTAAGAACTAAACAGATTATTTCTTGATAATATTTAAACCGAAGTTATTTCTGAACATGAATTAACACTGTGGCATTTCTTAACAAAATAAAATGTAGTTATTTCTTATTAAGACTTAAAACGATGTTATTTCTTAATAAGAATTAACCCAAATTTATCTCTTAAACCACGGTTATTTCTTATTATGAATTATACCAATGTTATTTCTTAATAAAAATTAAAACTATGGCATTTCTTAATATAAACTAAACAGAGGTTATCTCTTAATAGGAATTAAACCTGGGTTATTTCTAAATAAGATTTAAACCAAGGTTATTAAATTAAAACTAGGACATTTCTTAGTAAGAGAAACCCAGTTTATTTCTTGTGTATTCAATGTAAGCTTGAAAAGAAAATATATGAAAATTTTAATGATTTAAAAATTAATAAATAACTGAAAGCAAGATTTCATCTACAGTAATGTATAGTTATACTCTATATTATCACTGTTTTCAGCATTCTGCATAAAAAGGTGAAGAAATGATACGTTATCAAAAACAACTTTTCGAAAACTGTTTAGAGCTGAAAAAATATTCAAGAAAACTATAATCTAAAAATTTCTACTCGAACAGTAACTACAGCTAAAATTACAGTGATTTTATTGCCTAATTATTCACTTCTGTTACTCTGTTTAAAAAATCAACGCATATCAAAATAAATAAATTCCTCTTATGAAGGAGAACCTAATATATTATTATTTTCATTAATAAATAACTATGTATCATTATTATTATTTCAATCGTTATCATTACACATAAAAACATACAAATTCAACATGTTCCCATTTACGGTAGACGAGAAAATAAAGCCAATGGAAAACAACTGAATTGAAAATATAAATAAATTGTTTAAATAGAGGCCGAAAGTAATTTGATATTTAATAACAGGCATAACAGTTGATCCAACAAAAAGCAACAGTGAGCATTTGGTATTTGGCAAATCCTGACATTTCATTGCATCAGATAACTAGATTGCAGAGTTTAGTGCCCTGAAAGATTAAACATCAATTCTAAATTCTCTTTATTTCCATCGGATTACCAAATAATTTTACATACGTAGACACACACAGACATGTATATATATATATATATATATATATATATATATACATACATATATAAGTTGGTGTGTGTGTGTGTGTATATTATCAGTCATTGCTAGTACACTGCAGGACAAAGGCCTCAAACATGTCCTTCCATTCGCGTCTGTTTATGGTCTTTCTATGCCAGTCTATACACGCAAATTTTCCTAGCTCGTCAATAATCAATCCTCTTATATATGTGAATGTTCAGTTTTTCATAACAAGAGGTACAACTCTCAGCTTACGTTTGGTAGCTTCTTTGTAAGCTCCTGACTTATTACTCGTGTACTCAACGGAAAAAAGGCACTAGCTTACTTAATCCTATAGATTTACTGAGAAACTAGAAGGAAGTATACATCCTTTTTTTTTTTTTTTTTTTTGGCATATGGTGAATGTATCTACCAATACATATACCAACATACATACATACATACATATACAGACACACACACACATATATATATATATAAATATATATTATATGTATATACATATATATATATATATATATATATATATATATATATATATATATATATATATATACAAACAATAAAATGTTAAGGATTAACCCTCATACTCCTACCAGAAGGTATAGGTAAAATATTATAATGCAAAATTTCAATTACAAGCAATTTTTTTTTGGGGGGAGGGGGCAAGAATCGTAGCCGTGAATTTATCAATATCCTAAAAAAAAGGAGGAAACAACAATTAAAAAAGATTAAAAGAAAAGATAATTAAAACATTCTGTATATTAGGAAATATTATAAGATATAAAAAAGCATAAAAAGTAATAATAATCAACAATAATGAATACACAGAAAGTGTCGTCAAACTAATGTAGAATTTAAGTTATTTACTTTTAAATGGAATATCAAGAAAAGGGTAACTAAAATTCGGCACAAAAGGTGGCAGACCAAATAAAATTAATGAACATACAATGAACAAGATAGAAGATACTGTGCCTCCTGTAAAGTGTGTATCTGGCAAAATGGTTCATTAGAAGGGGCTAGGGTTCGATCCCAAGTATGAGGTAGGAATTCATTTCTATTCGTGTTGATATTTATCCACCTTGGTCTACGTTTGGAAGGACCGATGACCTCTTCTTACATAACGCTCACCAGTCCACCCAGCTGTAGATGGGTACTAGCATCTATTGAGGGCAAGAAAGGAGGGCGTGGGACTGACAACCTCACCCTTAAAAATTATCTCAGAAATGAGAAGTCTGTACTATTCAAGTACCAACCACTCTAAAGGGGATAAAGTTGTATGAAAGATATATATATATATATATATATATATATATATATATATATATATATATATATATATACTGTATACAGTATATTTAAATATATAGTGTATAAATATATAGACATGCAAATATATATATATATATATATATATATATATATATATATATATCATATATATATATACACAAGTATAAATATATACAAATACATATACATATACATATTCGAAGTACAAGTATCTCTATACAAAACAGTAAAGACTACATCAAACTGCGAATGGACCTACCGTGATTTGTGAGGCATCCCTTGTGGAGATGCCCTGTGACTTGCCCTGCCTCTGCAGCTGCACGGGGTAAGTGATCTGGTAATACTGGGCGTCCAGGGAGTTGACGAAATCACGATTCTCGGCGTGCTCCTTCAAAAGCCGCCCCACCTCGGCTGTGGAAATCGAAGGAAAGACTGTCAAGTTGGAAGTATGAGAATACATACGATGATAATTGGTAACAAGTACAATGAACAATCAGAGATTTTGGACCTTCGACAGTGAAGATTGTTATCATTTTACTCAAGTCTACTCCATCTTTCTTATGATAACCTTGAATTAATCTATTGTATAATATAAAGCCTGGATTCGGATCACCGCCAAAATCTAAGCACTTCCATGTTAGCCCATTTCTATATCCTGAAATTTTCACAAAAATTCATCTATTACTATTTTTAGCTAGGCTGATGACAAGCAAACAAACAGATGTGAAAACATATCTTCTTGGTGGAGGTAATATTCATAATCATAATAATAAAATAGTAGAAAATAAAGTCGTCAGTTAAATGGGTGAAATATTAATCCAGTTGCTTTTGAAATATATCCATGTATGGATAAAATAGATATGAATTTTAAGGATAATTTAGGAAGTTTTCATACACTAGTTTGAAAAAAACATACTATTGCATTAAACAGATTCCTTTCCCATACTCTTAATGTTCAGTGATACATACATACATACATACATACATACATACATATATGTATATGTATGTATATATATATAAATATATATATATACATATATATATACATATATATATGCACATATACACATACAGTTTTGCATTTTCATGTATACATCACTCAAAGTTTTTTTTCCGAATAAGATTCTGTTCAATTTAAACACTTTTCCCCCATTAAGTGTTTGTTCACAAAGATTTACAGTAAATAAAATAAAACATGCATCACCGAAGACGTTTCCCTTCATAAAAAGTTACGTATCCACTTCACAAAAACCTTCAGATATAATATTATCGAAGAACGAATTTGAAGAGAAATCTATGTCAATATAAGTTTATATATGTAACTCTCTCTCTCTCTCTCTCTCTCTCTCTCTCTCTCTCTCTCTCTCTCTCTCTCTCTCTCTCTCTCTCTCTCTCTCTCTCTCTCTCTCTCTATAAGGTAAAATTCCAGTGACCTATTATGCTATTGATTTTAGGATTCTGTAAAAGACCATGACATCATAGCTCTTCTAAAACTAGTGAAAATGGAGTGTCAAAGTTTTCAGGATAATTTACTCAAACGGTTTGGTATCAATTGTCAAATTAATCATCCGTCATAATTTTATAAAATGTGAAATATATGATATTAAAATGTGAAATGTACGTCATTATCAAGGGTTGAGATGCATAATCCAATTTCCTTTAGGGATGGAGTGATATGTATATAAATATGAACTCTGATATAACTAATAAATACTTTGAAGATAGAAATACGAATGGAATTCCCTATAAACGAATAAAGTTAAATTGGTTTTAGCTTAACAATAAACAATTTCATTTCATATAAGATAACAATTATAGGTTAATTATCCAATATTGAATGATTGTATTGGAGTTGAATTGAGAAATAATAATGTCTAATAGATAAACATATGTAAAGAGAAAGTTTTGTACATGAATCTCTTAATTAGGAAATTATTATTGAGCACACTTAGGAAGAGAAAAGTAATTATGGTAACAAAGGAGGGTCACTAAGCAATGATGTTAGCTTTCTTAACCATTGCTAGCTCATAAAACCAAAACTAAAATTAATCAGAAACTAAACAATATGCTCCCTAACAAAACAAAAAGTGCAAGGAAGAACTGAAGTCATGTCTGAATGAAGTCCAGCTTATTCTTGCAATCCAGAACACTTGCTGCGACATCTTCGAACAGAGATTGGATTAAAACAAACCTGAACCACTGAATTGAAAATGCACGTTGAAAGCAAAGTGCAATGTCATAATATTTTCTAAAAATACATAGCTGAATGCTAGAGGAAATCTGTCATTTGTCGGGATACTTTGCTTATAAATCTTACTTAATTGACACATGTACCCAATTCTCTCTCTCTCTCTCTCTCTCTCTCTCTCTCTCTCTCTCTCTCTCTCTCTCTCTCTCTCTCTCTCTCTCTCTCTCTTCTGTATGCATGCATATATATATATATATATATATTATATATATAATATATATATATATATATATATATATATATATATATATATATATATATATATGTATATATATGTATATATGTACATATATATATATTATATATATATATATATATATA
>NC_090746.1:68205274-68215274 GCF_036898095.1 Palaemon carinicauda | reverse complement strand
AGGGTTTTAGCTTAGCAAGTAAAAATACTAATATATACATACATACATGTATATATATATGTCTATATATATAATATATATATATGTATAATATGTATTATATACATATACATATATATATACATATATATATATACATATATATATATATATATATATATATATGGTATGACAGGATGCGGAAAGGTTCCTAACCAATGACTGATAGGCGAAGAACAGTGTGGGTTTCCAAAAACTATGAGTGTGCGAATATGAAGGATTTTAATAGGGCCAGCGGTGAGAAGTTTAAAAGTACAGACATAAATATAAATTGGAATATAATGACCAAAACAGGTGTTTGATATCATTGATACAGGCAATATGGTGGGTGTTATGGGTATATGATTAAGTTGTTTAATACATCGAAAAATTATTTTAAGATGAAAGTGAAGAAATCTGAAATTGTTGGCAGGAGAATGACTGGGTAGGTATAAAAATAGGTCCTAGAAAAAGATTTTATGTCTATACCAGTTTCATACAACCATGACTGGTGTGATCTGAAATCAATGAAATGGTTCCGTAAAATGAATGATGGAAGGATTCTGCTTGCAGAAAGTAATGTTGATTGGCGAACTGTACTAGAACCTGAGAACTGTGGACAAGGTTTGAAATTATTGGCAATATGGGGAAGTTCAGAGGAGATATGGGCAAAAGTAAGACCAGGAGGATGAAACAATAAATGTGTGGCATAAAAAAGGAAGGCTTTAATGTCCAGGAAAAAAGAGCATGTGCAAAAATAGGAGGGTCGACATGAAACTGTTTGTTAGGTGGTTCGACGTGCTGTTGATGAGAATATTATGTTTTAAAGGTCATTTATGACTGGCAGAGGCAAGGGGCAGTGACAATGCCCTATAGATTCACCATATACAAATATGATCAGCACCCAAGGCCCCTCTCCTCTCAAGCTAGGACCAGGCAAAGGCTGCTGATGACTCAGCAGGTAGATCTACAAGCTCCCCCAAATTCCCCATCTTTAGTTCATAAGGATGGTGAGGTTACAGGTACTACAAGAAGCTATCGAGCTTGGGCGTAACTCGAACACAGATTCAACAGATCCTTAGATAAAGACTTTCCAATAGGCTACCACAACCCTACAAAAAGAGGATTATGAAGTTTTTTTTTTTTTCTAACAGAGAAGGTTCAACCACGATACATCTGTTAAACAATGAATATGACAAAGATCCTTGTCTTGTCTTTTCCCAGAAGCCATACCTTTTCTAAGAATAGAACCAAATGTGTGTGTACTTGTGAGACAGTGCGTGTGCGTTTGCACGAACGCGCGTGAGCAGAAGCAGTATCATTTTCACGAACAAGTCTAAAGCGATGCATGAGAGAGAGAGAGAGAGAGAGAGAGAGGAGAGAGGAGAGAGAGAGAGAGAGAGAGAGAGAGGTAGGTTTGAAAAAAAGTAGGGTATTCGCTTTCCCCGAGGCAAGACAGATATGCCTGTCCGATTTCATTTCTTTCCGCCATTTTCCTGCCTCTAGGTCCTAATGTAGGAAAATTGCTCCTCAATAACTCATCGGAAGATGGCGTATATTTTACTTCAGCCTCCGGCGAGTGAAATGGTCGAAAAAAGGGTAGGGATAGAGAGAGGGAGAGTGGAGAAAGGTGTGAGGAAGCAAGTCAACGTTCTAGATTTTGAACGCGAAAAACAGACTTACTTTCTTTAAACAATGAAAAAGATAAGAATCATTGGGATTAAAACTGTGAATACGCGTAAAATTCCTCGTAGGAAACTTAAAAATAAAAACACCTACTAGTGAATACGTATTTAATTACTTCCAAAATGCCAATTGTAATATATGAATAAAAAAAATAATTAGTACAGAATAAAAATCCTCCTAAGAAATTTGAACGGGTATTCAGTTACTGCAAAAATACCAACTGTAAGATACAGTTAGGAAATAATAAAAAAATAACATGGTAATGAACCTTAAATCATATATCCTAGTATGAGTATCCCTGAATAGTAAAGCTTTACTGATCATGGCGATACACAAACCCTTTCACCAATTACGCACATATTTGAATACATACATTTATACAAATACTAATGCTGTGTCCTTGCCTGGCATTACAAAATCCTCTGTCAGATTAAACAAACGAAAAAAAATGTTTCGGTTTTTAACATATTAGTGAAACATTGTTTCAAACTCAAAGGAACTATGAATTAATCAAAAGAGGAAAGATGCACACACAAAAGAGAAAAAGTGAAAAAGAGAAAAAATAGAAAGTAGAATAAGTCTGAAATGTTCTCCTCCTGACCCGAGAGAGAGAGAGAGAGAGAGAGAGAGAGAGAGAGAGAGAGAGAGAGAGAGAGAGAGATTCGTGCCAAGTCCTATGTTTCACGAGGATTTCAATCCTCTCTCTTCCACCTTAAAAAGAAAAGCTGTGAACGAGTTTTATCTCCGACTAAAATGTTTTTAACATAACTATAACTCTCTCTCTCTCTCTCTCTCTCTCTCTCTCTCTCTCTCTCTCTCTCCTCTCTCTCTCTCTCTCTCTCTCGTATGAATTATATCCATCCGGGTTACCGATATAAAAACGATTTAGTGCATGTCTTCAAGTATTAACTTCCGAGTATCTCTATATTATGAAATGCTATGGTGTGTAGAGGTGTTTTTGGAAAGAGTTTGTCCAAGCCTGAATAGAAGTATTTACGATATTTTTGTACAAAAAATGTCAATGGAAAGTGGCTGTACAAAAACAGTGGATGACGGTATAACATCAATTCAAGATAGGTGGAAGCAAGAGTCTCAATAAAGATTGGAACAGAATAGCAGACAGTAAGGTTACAACTTACAAGATGTAATGCGTCCCAGAGGGATGAAAAGACAAATGGTATAGCCCCGCTACCAAGGGTTAGGCTTAAAAGATATTAAGAGGTGTCGGTACATTTTCTTACTCAATTCATTTCTTTCCATGGTAGACGTGGCAGTATCTAAACGTAGTTACTCTATCTTCACGTGTACCAAATGCTTGGTTCAACTGCTAGAAGGAAAAGTCTCGATCCCAGGAAGTAACATAATTGTGCGAGGGATAGCATAGAAGGGTGAAACATTTGTGGGAAAGCTTGATCTACTGTTGATGGTTATTCTAAGAAAGGTAAGTCATTACAAAAATGACTCAGAGAGAAAGAGAGACTTGATTGACAATCTCAGGATGAATAAAGTAGTAAAGATGACATAAGTTTGTGAAATAGGCACTGATAAATAATTCTAAAAACTCACCAGTGAACAATACAGACTAAAAACTGTAAAAAAGGGATAAAATACCAAGTATCAGGAAGCAAACTTCCTAAAAATATTGCATGATTAAAGGAGGGTCCTATAACGTGGTTTTTAATGTTCCTGTGAGACGACTGCTCATTCCTAAAGCTCTCAAAAGAAAATGACAGTGCTAACGCTCTCAGAAGGGACAGCACATATTCTTACAGTTCTCAGCATTGACTGCCACACAGTTCTGAAACTCTCAGAAGCAACAGACACAATCCTGAAGTATTCAGCAGTGACTGCCACAGTCCTGAAGTTCTCAGTAGTGACTGCCACACAGTCCTCAAGTTTTCAGTAGTGACTTCCACACACTCCTGAAGTTCTCAGTAGCGACTGCCACACAGTCTTGAAGCTCTCAGAAGCGACTGCCACACAGTCCTGAAGCTCTCAGAAGCGACTGGGTACACAGTTAAGTACATTCAAAAGGAACTTTCACAAGGTCCTACAGCCCTTGGACTGGAACACATTCCTGAATCTCTCAAAACTAGCTAGCAAACATTCCTGAAGCTCGTAAAAGCAACTGAGAAACATTGCTCAATCTCTCAGAGGCAATTGGCACAAGTCATGAAGGTCTCATAAGAAACTTGCACACATTCTTCAAGCTCCCAGAAGTACCTAACACTCAGACCTGAGATCTCTGGAGCAACCAGAACACATTTATGAAGCTCTGAAGCAATTGGGAAACATTACTGCAGCTTTCAGAAGCAACTGTACTTAACGTCCTGAAGCCTAGGGAGTGACTGTAACACATTCCTGAAACTAAGTGATTGGCACAGAGACCTGAAGCTTTCAAAGCGAATGCAAACTTTCTTGAAGATCTCATAGGCTATTGGCGCATATACTTGAAGTTATCAAAAGTAATTGACACAGTCCTGGACCTCTCTGAAGTGACTGGCACAGTCATGAAGCTCTCTGGAGCAACTGACATATTTCTGAGGCTCTCAGACGTGACTAGTATACAATCCTGAAGCTCTCAGAATCAACTGGCAGACAGTCCTAAACATCTCAGAAGTGACTAGCAATAGTTCTTGAACCTCACAAATGTGACTAGCACAGATCTAAAGCTTTCAAAAGCAACGGGCACCTCCCTGAAGCTCTCAGGGAGACTTGACACCTTTCTGAAGCTCTTAGGAGACCAAGGGGTTATTGACGTGCAAGTATTGAGGCACCCAAGACTTGGTATCCAAAGCAATGACTATTAACATCTACTGGTGTAACTTGTTATACTGAATACTGTACCGTAAATGAACACCAAAAGTATCGCCCTTTTATTTAGTAAAAGGCGCCCAGCTGTTCTTGTATAGCGATAATATTAAGCGACAATGCTAATGACTGAACTGTTTATCCATGGAATAAATCCTCAACTAGAAACCTTAAGATTCTCTTAGTATGAACGGACCTTTGCTTTTGTCTTCCCATTAAAATCGACGTCCAAGTACCATTATTCACTAAATGAATAAAGCAGCAACCTCACTCTGCAGAGAGAGAGAGAGGAGAGAGAGAGAGAGAGAGAGAGAGAGAGAGAGAGAGAGAGAGAGAGAGAGAGAGAGAATATCCACATATCGAAAGGCATTTACAGTGTGAGGGTGTTTGGGCGGACCTCAGGCTAAGGAGGTGGAATAAAATCGTCTCCTATTTCAGGTGAAGAGAATTAGCTATGCAGATCACAGAGGGGAGAATTCCCAGAGACGAAACTATCCTGAATGGATATAGGATAAACCAGCTTTAATGGACAGGAGTGTTCACGGGGATGCAAATCTTGTAAATGCAGAGAGAGAGAGAGAGAGAGAGAGAGAGAGAGAGAGAGAGAGAAGAGAGAGAGAGAGAGAGAGAGAGAGAGAGAGAGAGAGAATTTCTCTCACTAGGTGAAATGTTTCTTTCGTCAACTGATATCAGCCAAATTCCTAATGGATTCTCGGCCATATTAAAACCTTTCACCGTCTCACTCTTACCCTTCGTAAAGACGTTTATACATCTTCAATTAAATGAAAGAACTCTAATAGAAAAACTTCATAGAGGCCATGAAACTGAAGTCTCATTAGCACTAACAAATGTCCATAATAGATTCGTAATTTCTAAGTACGCACATATGAAAAAATTTAGTTTTCAATGTACTAAAGGTTTCTCTCTCTCTCTCTCTCTCTCTCTCTCTCTCTCTCTCGTCTCTCTCTCTCTCTCTCTCTCTCTCTAATATTGGAATCTTGGAAGACAGCCTCTGAAAAGAGTCAGTCTTGTGGAAAGGAAGATGGCTGGTGATGCCTCCCAGTTCTCCCCACTCCCCTTCCACTAGGTCCTCCTCTTCCTCCTCCTCCTCCTCTTTATGTAAAAAAAAGAGGAAAATGTTTCTTAATGGCGTTTTCATTCGGCCCTTCCTCATACACTTCAGACAGATAGGTAGACGAGTTTCACCACATGCAAACAGATATCTATTCCTTTAGAGGAATATCGATACCGTCTCTTCGGACAGATATGGATACCTGTCTCTCTAAACGGATATGACACTTAATGATTGATGTACCGGCCTATCGACACAAAAAACTTCTCCAAATAAGACATTGTTTTAAAAAACTTGGGATCTCCCTTTATATGGTACCAAGGACAAAAATGTTCACATTTCGTGTTTATTTCTATTCTATTTTATATACACACAAACACACACACATGTATATATATATAAATATATATATATATATATATATATATATATATATATATATATATATATATATATATATATATGCACATATATATATACTTCTTATAACATAAAAATCCCTTCCTGAGTTACTCAACAAGCTAATACTAACATTACTAAAAGTCTGTTACAAAACAAATAAACACCGAACTGATTCAATATAAACAAAATATGGCACTCAACGTTACTGTACTAGCCCTAAACAAAATGATTTATTAGGTTACTTTGCGAGTTGTACACTAAAATACTTCCAAACTGCATAACTACTGATTAAGATACTTAATTCTATGTTACATGCTATTATCAAATGATTGGGATCTTATAAATTACTATAATCAACAAACTAATGAAAAACACACTCTACATTATTTTACAGAATATAAATATACTTTGCAAGGTGTAACAGAGGGCTTCTCGAGTTACTTTAGGCAATGCAAACAAAACATCTTCCCAAGTTACTTTATATAAATTAAATAAGCTACAAAGAAAAGTTTTCCCAATAGCAATTTATATCACAGGTTCATGGAATCAAGAATCAATCTTTTGTATAAACTAGTCTCATATAAGATTAAAAAAATTAAAAAATTAATAATAATTCTCTTATCCAATCAGCGAGTTTTCTAGTTAGGGCACTACGGTTGTGACTTCATCAGTTCTACACAATACAGGTATTGGCTCGGTTATAAAAAACATGAGAGTCTTATTACCTAACATTCCCATTATTATTATTATTATTATTATTATTATTATTATTATTATTATCACTAGCTAAGCTACACCCCTATTTGGAAACGCAGAGGTACTATAAACCTAAGGGCTCCAACAGGGAAAAATAGCCCACAGAGGAAAGAGAAGGAAATAAAAAAACTACAAGAGAAGTAATGAAACAATTAAAATATCTTAAAAACAGTAACATCATTAAAACTCTTGGTATATATACATCGAAACAGGATAAACTAATAGTAAAGATAAGTAATTATATGAATATATACAGTAAACTTAATGTCCTCATGTATTCGTTCCATTTTCAATCAAGCAGAACACAATCTCTCTATCCACCCGCATAAAGAGAATTTAAGACATGGCGATATAGTACATTTTAAGGCAAATCAATTTCATTGGGAAGTTCATTTCTTTACGTGCAATAACAAACAAATTATACTTACAGATACTAGTTACAATTAACGTAATTAGATTTCTAAAAATACATGTTTAAACATAATTACTATTCTGGGTATTTCCTGAGAAACATTTCCCTAATTTTTCAGGCGAGACAAACCTGAGTTAAGACGATAGTGACTTCGATAACCTAAAACTGCAATTCCCATTTCCTTTTGGCCAATAGAAAACAAGAGCTGTAAACGCTTAGGAATTATTCTCCCTGCGTGAAGAGGGATAAAAGGGCCGTATAGTTGGCGACAGGAATTCGTGGCACACCTCTCTCTAAGGAAGTGTACTCTATAACACCCTTCCTGCCCGGAGAGTTCATGCTCGTAGCCCCGCCCACCACCTCTGCCCATCTTTCCCTACGCGATCTGTTTGCTTACTCTCCGTGCAGTCAGGATGCCATAGGGTGTACTTCCTAAGTGCGAGATGTATCAAGAATTCGTGTCCAACTATACCTTGAAAAGGCCCGTGTGAAGAAATCCACAGATGAAATCTTTACGGAAATTAAAAAGTTACTGACAACGAGGACCAAAAGCATTCGATAAAAAAGTATTAAAAAGTCAAATTGTAGTCAAGCTAAGAAGGAAGGAAGTTACAGAGGAACACTTAAGTTTATATGGGAAATGAGGAATTCCACTTACATCTAGACTAGACAAAAGGATGTTTGTTTATTGTCAAAGGCATAGCTACATCTACCACTTAAACATTAACATTATCTATAACAGTGAGACACTGCTTGGGAGATTAAGTACACTTTCATAATGTTGGATAAATAAAAGGCCTAATATACCACATAATCTTGATAGTTAATTCTTTATTTTATATTCCTGAATTAAAGTAGCCTGGACAATGCATGCCAGTAAAAGAAAAATTTACCTCAGTAAAAACCTGCTTACTTTAAGGAATAAGTAAACAAATAACAGAGCAGTTTCATTAATGTCTATTCCAAGTCAGCGTCTAACAATAACCAACTCCAAAATCCACATAAACGGAAGGGACAAATCTTCTTTACCTCAGGAGATAGGAATCATGAGCGAGGGATGAAGGAAAGATGGGGGATAAAGGGGAGGGGAAAGAGTTTATAACAAAGTGGGTTTAGACTGGGAAGATAGGTGAAAATTGGTTTTCCTCCTGTACAAAATATAAAAAGAGGAACATTTGAAAAGGAGGCGTAAATAGGAAGAATTAAATGGTTAAAAACTATTAAGGGAACTGTTGCGTACTTACCGCTCAGATAAGCATTGCCGTCCTCACTCAAATAATCGTCGTAGAATCGGGTATGTCTTCTGGAATAGAGGCAAGAAAAGGGAGTAGATGTTAGTACACGCCTCAGGAAGATGATGGCGACTACTGATTACTATGATCGTGGGAGTGACGGGAGTTGATGGAGTTTGATGGAGGAGATATTTAATGACAGTTTGAAAGGGGGGGGTAATGATTTATTTATCTGTTGGGTCTGGATACTAGAGATGACGGAAAACGTGAAGTAGATGGAATCTGTAACATTGAAATTGGTAGAGATAACACTTATGGTGTGTAGGGTATGACAGTTAAGAGATGGCTTCTGTCTTCCAGATGACGAAATTACTAAAACAAATGAAGATTACGTTGAGTTTGTTAACTAGAAAAGCTTTGGATAAGGAATACCAATGGATGTTTTGACAGAGAAAATTACTGAACACAAGAAAAAGCGAAAATAAATAACATCAGTAGTTTTGTAAAGTATTTACGTTACATTAGATCAGAAAAAAAAAACAGAAAACTTGTAGCAAGAATATAAATATTTAAGACAGTTCTAGAAGAAATGAATTTTAATCGGCAGTAAGGAACAATGCATTTAAAATTGTTATGTTGAACAAAATACTAAAATAAATACTAAAATGTAAAGTATCTAAAAGTACTTTGGTAAAATGGCACTTTTGTCAAGAATAGTTGAAAACCAATGGTAGGATGCAAAGTATAAAAAAAAGCCATTTTCATGGGAAACTGATAAAAAATACATAGCGTAGAATAATACTGAAGGCTGGCTGTAGCGATGTTAAGCCCTGAAGTGAAGTTTAGATAAATGAAAGTGGGCGAGATGCAATACATACAAGAGAGTTTTAGGTTTGAGAGATGCAAAATAATCTAAAACAGTTTTGAAGGGACAACTGAAAATGTTTAGAGTATCTATGGTAGTTTTTGAAAGGAAGAAATGGATACGTATTTTAGGGGCTAAAATTATTTAAAGGCTATGCAAAATTATTTTTGTAAAAGAGCAAACTCTGGCAGATTTGCAGAAATGAAATGTGATTTGGCAGAAAACACTGGTCGAAAAGGCAATGAGGAGAGCAGTGAAGGAGTTGGTGTAAGTCAAGAGGACCTGGAAAAATGAGATAAGTTTGTAAAGGGTTAATGAAGGATTCACGATGATAACTACAGACACACCTTTACAAGACAACAATAATGGAAGAAAAGAAAACAATGAAGAAAGCTCAGAGAAAAAACTTCTATATAAAGAAACGAGAGAGAGAGAGAGAGAGAGAGAGAAGAGAGAGAGAGAGAGAGGAGGAGAGAGAGAGAGAGACTCCCATAACTAGTTAGGAAGATATAATATAATTATGAGTTAAAATGCTCCAATCGAGGAAAATCTTAGCATTTGATGTGATGAATTTAAAGATATTTGTGTAAGAAGTAAAATTATAAGAGCGAATACCAAGTCATAAATCATCGTGCAAAGCGACCCAGAAAAAATTAATATAAAAGGACTAAAACATGATCAACATAAGCATGAAACATAACCGAGAAATTAAGATTTAAAGGACGAAGGTATAAATATAATACAAG
>NC_090746.1:68178916-68202274 GCF_036898095.1 Palaemon carinicauda | reverse complement strand
GATACAGTGTGAGGGTGTTTGGGCGGACCTCAGGCTAAGGATGGAATAAAATCGTCTCCTATTTCAGGTGAAGAGAATTAGCTATGCAGATCACAGAGGGGAGAATTCCCAGAGACGAAACTATCCTGAATGGATATAGGATAACCAGCTTTAATGGACAGGAGTGTTCACGGGGATGCAAATCTTGTAAATGCAGAGAGAGAGAGAGAGAGAGAGAGAGAGAGAGAGAGAGAGAGAATTTCTCTCACTAGGTGAAATGTTTCTTCGTCAACTGATATCAGCCAAATTCCTAATGGATTCTCGGCCATATTAAAAACCTTTCACCGTCTCACTCTTACCCTTCGTAAAGACGTTTATACATCTTCAATTAAATGAAAGAACTCTAATAGAAAAACTTCATAGAGGCCATGAAACTGAAGTCTCATTAGCACTAACAAATGTCCATAATAGATTCGTAATTTCTAAGTACGCACATATGAAAAAATTTAGTTTTCAATGTACTAAAGGTTTCTCTCTCTCTCTCTCTCTCTCTCTCTCTCTCTCTCTCTCTCTCTCTCTCTCTCTCTCTCTAATATTGGAATCTTGGAAGACAGCCTCTGAAAAGAGTCAGTCTTGTGGAAAGGAAGATGGCTGGTGATGCCTCCCAGTTCTCCCCACTCCCCCTTCCACTAGGTCCTCCTCTTCCTCCTCCTCCTCCTCTTTATGTAAAAAAAAGAGAAAATGTTTCTTAATGGCGTTTTCATTCGGCCCTTCCTCATACACTTCAGACAGATAGGTAGACGAGTTTCACCACATGCAAACAGATATCTATTCCTTTTAGAGGAATATCGATACCCGTCTCTTCGGACAGATATGGATACCTGTCTCTCTAAACGGATATGACACTTAATGATTGATGTACCGGCCTATCGACACAAAAAACTTCTCCAAATAAGACATTGTTTTAAAAAACTTGGGATCTCCCTTTATATGGTACCAAGGACAAAAATGTTCACATTTCGTGTTTATTTCTATTCTATTTTATATACACACAAACACACACACATGTATATATATATAAATATATATATATATATATATATATATATATATATATATATATATATATATATATATATATGCACATATATATATACTTCTTATAACATAAAAATCCCTTCCTGAGTTACTCAACAAGCTAATACTAACATTACTAAAAGTCTGTTACAAAACAAATAAACACCGAACTGATTCAATATAAACAAAATATGGCACTCAACGTTACTGTACTAGCCCTAAACAAAATGATTTATTAGGTTACTTTGCGAGTTGTACACTAAAATACTTCCAAACTGCATAACTACTGATTAAGATACTTAATTCTATGTTACATGCTATTATCAAATGATTGGGATCTTATAAATTACTATAATCAACAAACTAATGAAAAACACACTCTACATTATTTTACAGAATATAAATATACTTTGCAAGGTGTAACAGAGGGCTTCTCGAGTTACTTTAGGCAATGCAAACAAAACATCTTCCCAAGTTACTTTATATAAATTAAATAAGCTACAAAGAAAAGTTTTCCCAATAGCAATTTATATCACAGGTTCATGGAATCAATGAATCAATCTTTTGTATAAACTAGTCTCATATAAGATTAAAAAAATTAAAAAATTAATAATAATTCTCTTATCCAATCAGCGAGTTTTCTAGTTAGGGCACTACGGTTGTGACTTCATCAGTTCTACACAATACAGGTATTGGCTCGGTTATAAAAAACATGAGAGTCTTATTACCTAACATTCCCATTATTATTATTATTATTATTATTATTATTATTATTATTATTATCACTAGCTAAGCTACACCCCTATTTGGAAACGCAAGGTACTATAAACCTAAGGGCTCCAACAGGGAAAAATAGCCCACAGAGGAAAGAGAAGGAAATAAAAAAACTACAAGAGAAGTAATGAACAATTAAAATATCTTAAAAACAGTAACATCATTAAAACTCTTGGTATATATACATCGAAACAGGATAAACTAATAGTAAAGATAAGTAATTATATGAATATATACAGTAAACTTAATGTCCTCATGTATTCGTTCCATTTTCAATCAAGCAGAACACAATCTCTCTATCCACCCGCATAAAGAGAATTTAAGACATGGCGATATAGTACATTTTAAGGCAAATCAATTTCATTGGAAGTTCATTTCTTTACGTGCAATAACAAACAAATTATACTTACAGATACTAGTTACAATTAACGTAATTAGATTTCTAAAATACATGTTTAAACATAATTTACTATTCTGGGTATTTCCTGAGAAAACATTTCCCTAATTTTTCAAGCGAGACAAACCTGAGTTAAGACGATAGTGACTTCGATAACCTAAAACTGCAATTCCCATTTCCTTTTGGCCAATAGAAAACAAGAGCTGTAAACGCTTAGGAATTATTCTCCCTGCGTGAAGAGGGATAAAAGGGCCGTATAGTTGGCGACAGGAATTCGTGGCACACCTCTCTCTAAGGAAGTGTACTCTATAACACCCTTCCTGCCCGGAGAGTTCATGCTCGTAGCCCCGCCCACCACCTCTGCCATCTTTCCCTACGCGATCTGTTTGCTTACTCTCCGTGCAGTCAGGATGCCATAGGGTGTACTTCCTAAGTGCGAGATGTATCAAGAATTCGTGTCCAACTATACCTTGAAAAGGCCCGTGTGAAGAAATCCACAGATGAAATCTTTACGGAAATTAAAAAGTTACTGACAACGAGGACCAAAAGCATTCGGATAAAAAAGTATTAAAAAAGTCAAATTGTAGTCAAGCTAAGAAGGAAGGAAGTTACAGAGGAACACTTAAGTTTATATGGGAAATGAGGAATTCCACTTACATCTAGACTAGACAAAAGGATGTTTGTTTATTGTCAAAGGCATAGCTACATCTACCACTTAAACATTAACATTATCTATAACATGTGAGACACTGCTTGGAGATTAAGTACACTTTCATAATGTTGGATAAATAAAAGCCTAATATACCACATAATCTTGATAGTTAATTCTTTATTTTATATTCCTGAATTAAAGTAGCCTGGACAATGCATGCCAGTAAAAGAAAAATTTACCTCAGTAAAAACCTGCTTACTTTAAGGAATAAGTAAACAAATAACAGAGCAGTTTCATTAATGTCTATTCCAAGTCAGCGTCTAACAATAACCAACTCCAAAATCCACATAAACGGAAGGGACAAATCTTCTTTACCTCAGGAGATAGGAATCATGAGCGAGGGATGAAGGAAAGATGGGGGATAAAGGGGAGGGGAAAGAGTTTATAACAAAGTGGGTTTAGACTGGGAAGATAGGTGAAAATTGGTTTTCCTCCTGTACAAAATATAAAAAGAGGAACATTTGAAAAGGAGGCGTAAATAGGAAGAATTAAATGGTAAAACTATTAAGGGAACTGTTGCGTACTTACCGCTCAGATAAGCATTGCCGTCCTCACTCAAATAATCGTCGTAGAAATCGGGTATGTCTTCTGGAATAGAGGCAAGAAAAGGGAGTAGATGTTAGTACACGCCTCAGGAAGATGATGGCGACTACTGATTACTATGATGTGGGAGTGACGGGAGTTGATGGAGTTTGATGGAGGAGATATTTAATGACAGTTTGAAAGGGGGGGGTAATGATTTATTTATCTGTTGGGTCTGGATACTAGAGATGACGGAAAACGTGAAGTAGATGGAATCTGTAACATTGAAATTGTAGAGATAACACTTATGGTGTGTAGGGTATGACAGTTAAGAGATGGCTTCTGTCTTCCAGATGACGAAATTACTAAAACAAATGAAGATTACGTTGAGTTTGTTAACTAGAAAAGCTTTGGATAAGGAATACCAATGGATGTTTTGACAGAGAAAATTACTGAACACAAGAAAAAGCGAAAATAAATAACATCAGTAGTTTTGTAAAGTATTTACGTTACATTAGATCAGAAAAAAAAAAACAGAAAACTTGTAGCAAGAATATAAATATTTAAGACAGTTCTAGAAGAAATGAATTTTAATCGGCAGTAAGGAACAATGCATTTAAAATTGTTATGTTGAACAAAATACTAAAATAAATACTAAAATGTAAAGTATCTAAAAGTACTTTGGTAAAATGGCACTTTTGTCAAGAATAGTTGAAAACCAATGGTAGGATGCAAAGTATAAAAAAAGCCATTTTCATGGGAAACTGATAAAAATACATAGCGTAGAATAATACTGAAGGCTGGCTGTAGCGATGTTAAGCCCTGAAGTGAAGTTTAGATAAATGAAAGTGGGCGAGATGCAATACATACAAGAGAGTTTTAGGTTTGAGAGATGCAAAATAATCTAAAACAGTTTTGAAGGGACAACTGAAAATGTTTAGAGTATCTATGGTAGTTTTTGAAAGGAAGAAATGGATACGTATTTTAGGGGCTAAAATTATTTAAAGGCTATGCAAAATTATTTTGTAAAAGAGCAAACTCTGGCAGATTTGCAGAAATGAAATGTGATTTGGCAGAAAACACTGGTCGAAAAGGCAATGAGGAGAGCAGTGAAGGAGTTGGTGTAAGTCAAGAGGACCTGGAAAAATGAGATAAGTTTGTAAAGGGTTAATGAAGGATTCACGATGATAACTACAGACACACCTTTACAAGACAACAATAATGGAAGAAAAGAAAACAATGAAGAAAGCTCAGAGAAAAAACTTCTATATAAAGAAACGAGAGAGAGAGAGAGAGAGAGAGAGAGAGAGAGAGAGAGAGAGAGAGAGAGAGAGAGAGAGACTCCCATAACTAGTTAGGAAGATATAATATAATTATGAGTTAAAATGCTCCAATCGAGGAAAATCTTAGCATTTGATGTGATGAATTTAAAGATATTTGTGTAAGAAGTAAAATTATAAGAGCGAATACCAAGTCATAAATCATCGTGCAAAGCGACCCAGAAAAAATTAATATAAAAGGACTAAAACATGATCAACATAAGCATGAAACATAACCGAGAAATTAAGATTTAAAGGACGAAGGTATAAATATAATACAAGAAAGAGTAAAAAAAATCATTATATTTGAATAAAGAAGCTTCAATTGAAACATCAATAGGCCTACTGAAAATAAAAATGTTTACATTAATGAGAAAAGCAATAAAAAATTGTTCTGAGAGAGAGAGAGAGAGAGAGAGAGAGAGAGAGAGAGAGAGAGAGAGAGAGAGAGAGAGAGAGAGAGAGAGAGATGCGATAACAGGCCTTCTCTCATAAGTGAAATAACTTCCCGAAGCAAGATAAAGAATGTAAAACATTAACAAATATGTGATTTAGTTGAAGTAATGCTTAACTTATAATAGGTACTATCAACAAAATAGTTTAATCCGGCCAAAAACGGAGTCATTAAACTCTAAAAATAAAGTTTATTTATTTTAGTATCTGGAACTAAAATACCACAAAAACCATAACAACTTTTCTTACCTAAAGATATAAGCAAGAAAAAAATAGATTCCTGTCTCTTGTGATGACCGGCAGCAGGGGTAAAAAATATCTAGGGACACACACAAAAAATAAAACAGTGATCTTCCTACCCCAGATAATCACACACACACAAAAAAAAAGTAATTCAAAAGATAAAAATAATATAAATCCGATGGTTAGGAGACAAATAAATAATTACTTGTTGGAAAAAAAATCCTTGATTGCTATGGTGGAGAAAAAAACACAGACTAATTCAAAAGAGGGAACAAGAATCCTGCGCTGCTTCTGTTCTCTCAGGATTGATCTGAAAGGATAACTACCAATGACCTTGACCTTGACCTTGACCTTACCTCTGCGCCGATTTCCGTGTACGCTCTCTTCCATCAAGATATTGAAAGTAAAAACAAAAGGGTACAACGAACGAGCAAAAGAGAAAAGGTAAATGGAGAGGTTGTTCAAAACATATATATTGGGAAAGATGGTTTACAAAACTTGTCTTGTTTTTCTGAATTATCTTATTACAATCACATTCCACTGAGGATGTTAGAACACTGTTAAAGAGTTGCATTACAAGGATGGGAAGGATTGTTACCATCATGTTTGGGGAACTGACCTGCGGGGAATTACTGAAATGATTATACACATATTTCGTGCCAATTCTAAGGGGACAACAATAGTAATTCATATCATTAAGAGTAGTAGTAGTAGTAGTAGTAGTAGTAGTAGTAGTAGTAGTAGTAGTAGTAGTAGTAGTAGCAAGAAGACATCCAGGAATGGAGAGGATGGACTTCCATGCAAGGAAATAAAAAACAATAAGGGGACCCATTGGAATCATTTGTCCCTTTAATGACAATCAAAGATTCATTACTCTCAGGCACGCTAACTTCCTTTAAAGAGTTCTGTTTGTTAAAGGCTGACCAGGACGAAAAGGAACCATTAATTTATCAAATTGGTCTTTTCGTTGGTCGATTGGAAGATTCTGACAGCCTGGAAGAGTGCTTAAACACGAAAGACATTCTTGATATATGAGAGAGAGAGAGAGAGAGAGAGAGAGAGAGAGAGAGAGAGAGAGAGAGAGAGAGAGAGAGAGAGAGAGAGAGAGAGAGAGAGGGGATACTTCGACCTCTAAATCACCCGTCATAATAATTATGTTGTTTTATGATTAATGTTCAATACCACAAAATACCTCGAAATTTTAAGACTTGATATTCATTACCACAAATTCATTAGTATATTATCAATCAAATTTCAGGTAGATACGAATGAATGATAAGAAAGCAATATGTAATCTCAGATTAATTCCATTTTCAAGAATAAGCAATCTGATCTACACTAAAAATTAGTTTGGAGAACGACCTACTTTAATATATTAAAGAACCACATACACACGAAAAAAATATATATGGCATTACAAGACTAGTGCAGGCAAATTCATTTGTGTAATTCAGGTTCTCAGATTAAATATAACATTACATCACTCCTATCTACCAAAGAACGAGTGTGGATATATATATATATATATATATATATATATATATATATATATATATATATATATATTATATATATATTATATATATATCAGTATATACAGTATAGGCCTATATATACATACATATATATATATATATATATATATATATATATATATATATATATATATATATATATATATATATGTATATATATATATATATATGTGTGTGTGTGTGTATACAATATATATATATACATTATATATATATATATATATATATATATTATTTATTTCAAGTCCCCTCAGCTAGGGGAGAGGGAGTTGTCATACCCTTGCGAGAGGGGTCTGCGTGTACGTGTGTGCTTACCTATCTAAATATTTAACCGTCACTTATTGACGGGTCGCGTACGCTAATATTGAATAACACCCTAGAGAATTTTCATATATTGAACCGCTGAAAAAGGAAGACCAGAGGTAAACAATATAAGACCACCTGTCTATATGTGGCCAATGCCTCACCACCACACAGAGAAAAAATCCTTTCAAGTCTCGCAATTAAGGTTTAGACGAGATAGTTCTCTTAAGTTGAAGAGCCATTCACTTGTTAAAAGATCGCTGGATGTTTGACTGAAGACTCTAGGACTCTGGAGGACATCTCGAGGTATCAATTGGCCCCGGGGCGAAACGCCCCTATGGTTCTCCGACGGCTAATGTCAACAAAATATGGCAGTCTTCCTGGAAGGCCGATACACAATGGTCAGGGGTCTGGCATATAGCTTGGCTGGTAGAAGTACGTTCAGAAATGAACACGTGATGTTTTAGGTCATGCCTGTGGGGTATTCTTCAATACAACTGATACTAGGTGGCCTATTGGGCCAAAGTCATGAAGTGTATTTTTAAAGAACTTTCAGACAATAACAGGAGGGTATTCGTATCATGCATAACTACAGGATGCTGATAAGAAGATACAATGTGTTATTTTTAAACCTAACTATGCATCGTTATTTAGGCACATACCACGGGTTTCATTTTAGAGTCTAGAAGAAGCAGGGTGTCACCTCACAACATGGACACATAATATATCCAAGATATAACTAATGGGTGTTTTAAAATTATAGCCACAGTTGCGATTTTAAAATCATGGCTCCTGGGTGTGTTTTTATTTTATTTTTATTCTAAAGAAGCGAGCGCAGCTTTTAAAGAACACTAATATATACCCCTTTAAAAAAAGCTGTTGTTTTTAATCATAATTACTGCATTCATTACTGGAACAATAATACGAGAACGATAATTTCCCTTTTTGACTAAAACCAAGAGCCATGCCTGAAATGAATTAAGTGTCGAATGCCATCAAGTCAAAACTGAAATACATTGGAGCAAAAAAAAAAAGTATTTTCGTGAAAGTACTGTGAGGAAACTGCTCAGGAGTTTCATATAATGAGAGAGAGAGAGAGAGAGAGAGAGAGAGAGAGAGAGAGAGAGAAGAGGGAGAGAGAGAGAGAGAGAGAGAGAATCTCCAAATTCTCTAGACTTCAAATGAGATGGATAACATTATTAAATGAGGCAGAAACTATTTATGAGACACCCCTTTATTGCTGAGCTAGCCGAACCATTAGTGTTACATGAAATAATAATAGTCTCTAAAACTGTCATATGATAATATTATTAGAAATTAAATGCAAATGATAGAAGAATATGAAGTATTTAGTTAATTTGAACCCGTCTAAACATATTGGCTTGGCTTTTACCTTTGAAAAGAAAAACAGAATCACCTAATTTAAGCAAAGGAGGAACTGTTGAGCCTACACATATATTTTTTACAAAATATTTGAGAGTCAGAAGTAAATTTCATAATATCTACAGGAATATTTTGGATTGTGGCAGCTTAGTGAAAACGTCTGTGACTCGCAACTCGGTAGGCAAGAGTTCAATCCCCGCTCACGGATTGATAGAATTCGCGACCTTACTATGTGAAACACGGAAAGGGGAGGTGGTGTTTGGTCACCAGCAGACATTATCTGGTCCTCATTAGACAGAGCATAGATCGAAAGGTGGCTTGGGATAATTGCAAAGTACTGTATAACCACGAGTGACTATTAAACACTTGAAAAGTTTTTATTTAAATGGGAAATATACGACTTCTAGAAAGTCAACCTCAGCTGTAGATGATTACTAAATTCAAGATAATAAAAGCTAAGTTCGGATATTAGAAATTGATGAATAATACGGTTCAAATGGTCCAGTGGTCACTGGCCTGCTGTCACCATCGAGAGACCCCAAACTAACTAGCGAGTAGGAAGACCCTAGCAGATATTAAAGCCGAAAATTGTGAAAAATACATTGGCATCTGCTGACTTACGAATCGAATAAGTACTAGGGAGTAAGTTGGATTGGGACCAGGGAAGCCATTCAGCCCAGGTGTGCAATTCCCTGACGTTGTAATATGGAGTAAAAATTAAAAGAGGTTGGGCAATAAAATAGAAGAAAGGAAGTGGGGATGGACGTCAGAGTTAATTGATCGTTGGGAGGGGGTGGGGGTTACCGAGAAGGGCGTTGGTCCAGCAACCTCATCTCATTTGACCCACCGAGAACTAGAAATAGAGATATAAAAAGTTACAATAAATACCAAAAGATTTAGGTCGTTTAAATGGTCATTTCGTATCACTCTGAAATCAGGTTTAGTGATGTTTGAAATAATTTTCATTTTCATTCATCACTTCTACATAAAACAAAAAATGTCGTTTCAGACTTGAAGGATGTTCGAATGATTGGTCGAAGTAAGGACAATGAGATATTCAAACAGATCGAGGGACCTCTCTTTTGAATATAAAATATTCTTCGTTTAATTGAAAGATAAAATATTCTTTGTTTAACCGAGAGTTAAAATATTCTTTGTTAAACTGAGAGTTAGAATATTCTTTGTTTAACTGAGAGATAAAATAATCTTTGCTTAGTCGAGAGATAAAATATTTTGTTTAACCGAGAGATAAAATATTCTTAGTTTACTTTACTTTAAGGACTGCTTTTCAGGTCTCCTATGGTAAGGGATCCCTATGGTATACATTCCAAGGCACTCAGCATCTCACACCGCATTTTGTTCGTTCACTATCAGGTTTAACCGAGAGATAAAATGTTCTTAAAATATTATTTGTTTAAGCGAGAGATAAAAAATTCTTTGTTTAACTGAGAGTCAAAAGGAGCATTGGAATGGTGGACTGAATGAAAGACTGACAAACTGGCTTAAAAGAGCAATAAGGAAGAGCATACAGCGTATTAAGATAATCTTTAAACAGGACATAATAGACCAGACCGAAGAGCATAATCGCCTCCTTCATCTAGGGAAAATCAGATAACCCAGGTCACAGCTTAAGGTCAGGTCATGTCAAGCATCGGAAGGTGTGATGGTGCTCCCTTACGATTGACCTTTCACATATTGAACTCTGAAAGGCGACGGATGACTGCGCTCCTTTCTTCCCTCGCTGGCGTGGCGCATAATATTCAGCTGAAGCATACATTTTACAACAGGGACAGGGATGGGATGAGAGAGAGAGAGAGAGAGAGAGAGAGAGAGAGAGAGAGAGGGTCTAATATACATATCATAAAATGTTCAATCGACAAGGTCAAGTTTACTGTCAACAACCTCACGTAATTTTTTGCAATATATATATATATATATATATATATATATGACGGAGCAATAGCCAACCTAGTGCCTCTTTAAAATCAATCCGCAATTTTCGTGGCCCAAATGAAAAATATATCGAAAAAAAGAAACAGAGAGAGAGAGAGAGAGAGAGAGAGAGAGAGAGAGAGAGAGAGAGAGAGAGATGTAATTTTAAGAACGATAAGGACTGAATGACCAGGCGAGAAGAAAATAAGAGACTATAAAGGAAGAAACGTAAAGATGGAATACTAACTGAAATAGAAAATTAAAGGTAATAAAAGACTAAAGTAGTATCATGAGCCAAACGAACTTTAGAAACTAAAGTTTCTATCAAATAAAACAAAATAGACATTATAGTCTTACGATCCAAAACAAAAAAGCATTTTACAATCTCTTGTAAATATAATCTAAAATTATAATAAAAACAGTATCTATTTCCATAAATACTTAAATAAAACCGAAGAGTGTAAAAATCAATTAATAACTATATGAAAAATGCATGATTCACTTTCTTAACCGAATTTTATGCTTTACTGTGTGACTTTTGATGATCTCTTTTCAACCATGAAGGTATATTTTATTAAGTCGTCATAAATATAGATTATCATCTTCATAAGAAATCCTTAGTGTATATGAAAACACTGAAGAAGAACAGCCACAGAAAAATAGTTTTGGGGAATCTAAGAAATGATGCAACGGTAAGATTATACTTCTCTTTCTTCCCTAAAATTATTTTATTTTTATATTTAATTCACATGATCAAAATCATTCATTCATATAATACAAATTGAAATCTACCAAGTAATATTCGATAAGCAATATAAAAGACACTAATCTCTCTTACTAAAAAAAAAAACAGAAAATCTGAATTTTTTCATATTTCATAAGACAGCAAAATAAATTACCTTAAAAATACCCCCTATATTTAGTAATTTTGGAAATATAACTACATACCCAAGGAACTTTAAGAAAATAATGACTGTGAATTGTCTAAGTTCAGTCTCAAGTACTTGAGAATATCTTGGGACATGTCAGAAAGACAGATTCCAGCATAGTATGAAATCATATGGCATCACAAAGTGGGTTAAACATCCTGGCTTACCTAAAACCAAATATTATCAATCCATAAAATGGCTTTTGTCAAAAATCTATTCGATTTGGTTACACCCAATAATTATCAATCTATCAGGTTTTATTTATCAGAAATCTATTCAGTCTGATTACATTAAAATATTTTCAAGCTTTCAGCAGACTTTATTTGTTAGAAATCTACTCGGATTTGGCTACAGCCAAATATTCTCAAACTATCAGATGACATCATTTATAAAAAATCTATTCATTTGGTTAGACCCAAATATTGTCATTCTCTTAGATGGTTTTATTTGACCAAAACCTATCTATTTGAAGGCAGAGAATAATAAGCAAAGAAGCATGAAGTAAAAATCAAAAGATTATTTACCAATTAACTCAAATTAATCCTCCCAATAATGGACAATATTGCTATTTGGCAAGGCTCCATTATTATTGTCGTACTTCAATACTTCCACTAAACAGTACAAATACCGGAAACAAACAAATACCATGACAACTAAATGCTACTTTCGGTTACTCCCTGTATGGGACATGTCTCACGGACAAACTCAAGATACTATATCAATAGCCCCCTTCCCCCACTGAAATATCTCTAGCCAAAGGATTACATAAGGAGGGGGATTACAAAAGGGGGGCCTCCCCTCCACCTATCCCCTCCCTAGCGAGTCAATGTTTACCGTCCTCAAAGCCACATGTTGCAAGTTTACAACGCGATAGAAGCTTCCCCTACCTGTCCCAAAATATCTCTTTTTCGAGGGAGGGAGGAAGGAGGAGTGGGAGGGAGCGTCTGTTATGTTTCGAGATCTTCTGAAGATATATGTTTGCTCTGGGAAGAGTCGATGACATGTGCTATTTTTACGAGGCATTGCAAAAGATTTCGTTTGGTTACAAGGAGGGCGAGAAGGGATGAAGCCCCATACATTTCAAAATGGAAAAAAATGCTACGTGTTAAGTTAATAAATAAAAAAAAATAATAAATTAAAAGGGGCGATGCCTTTCATTAGAAGAATTTGTAATAATATATAGATAATTAGATTTTTTAATGCACAAATATGTACTATTGAACATAAAAATATAAAAAGCGATGCTCCAATGGAAGTGGTGACTTTTAATTCGATATTTTATAAAATTACGAAAATTAATCTTTCTCTAAAGAAAAATTTCTCTTAATACAGAAACATACATTGATGGTCTAACAAAATGAAATACCTATTACTCTTAATTAAATCCCCATATTGTTACAGTAAGAGATATTTTGAATTCTTCATGATAAAATATTGTTGCATCTGAAACTAAAGAATAAAGGCAGCTACGGTAACATCGAAACCAAATGTAGCCAAGTGATATGGCGGACATTTTCACAAACTGAATGTTCTGTTTAATGTTGTTCACAGTTTATAGAGCTGAGAGGAAAGTTGTGTATATCTAGATCAAACAAGACCAAAGAGAAAAATAAACGTTACTTCAACATTAACAGTTAATGGCATGTCATTTCAATATCCCAATTTGTTAATGTAAAGTTATGTTCAATTTGAATAGGTGTCAGGCACGAGAGGGTACAAAATACGAAGACTTATCTTTTATATTTTTCATGTTGAACAGGATAACAATGTCTCTCCTCATATTTTATATATGGCAGATCTATTTTAACGTTATTACTGATCCTAAGATATTTCATATTCATTATTCGTTGCTTTTCATGTAGTTTATTTATTTCCTCCTTTCTTATTCTCACTTAAATATTTTCCCTCTTGGAGCCCTTAAGGTTATAACATTGTGCTTCTCCTACTAGTAAAACTCAACAGGCCACCTAACCCATTCTCCACATTAAGACTATTGAATTTGACTGTACATAAGTTCTGTGATAAATATTATTACTGGACACATACATGTCCGTCAAAGAGGATTAAGATTCATACAAATAAAATGGGAGGAAACTAAATATCCCATGTATGACACTTGAAAGATAGGAAAAGGAAGAATGGAAAAGAAGTGTGAAGGCGAGAAAAAAATAGTTACATTTGGTATATTGTATTATATGTACCTCACTCGCTAAATCATCACACGTTACAAGCTTGAATAATGATTGTAAACTTAGGTTTAGGGATTGACTGGTAGGGAAATGCCGAAAAACAGGCTATTTTCCTCTTGGTAAGAGTAGAAGAGACTCTATAAGCATATATTTTAGGAAAAGAACACTCTAAAATGAAACCATAGTTTTCTAGTATTGGGTAGTGCCATAGCCTCTCTACCATGGTTGCCTATTGTCTTGGGTTGCAGGTCATTTGCTTGAGGGTACACTCGGCAGATTTATTTTAATGCTGTTACTGTTCTTAAAATTTCTTATTTCAATTGTTCATTACTTCTCTTTTATTTATTCATTTTCTTATTTCCTTTCCTCACTGGGCTATTTTCCCTGCTGGAGCCCCGGGGCTTATAGCATCCTGCTTTTCCAACTAGGGTTGTAGCTAAGCAAGAAGTAATAATAATAACATTAATTAATGGAGTCTTAGTTTTACTGGTAACCAAGTCAAATGAAAAATAAAATATATTTGTAAGAAACTGGACAAATATTCGTTGTAAAGGATATATGCCTTCCATGTAGAATACGTAATGATTTCAGGCAAGCTTAATATCTCACAGCAAGCAAGGGTCTAAAATTCAAGATACTTAACAGAGCTTACAGTTCAACTTGGCAACAGTACATATGAAGTTCCGGGGAACGAGGAATCTCGAGTTATCCAACGAAAAATAGTTTGATAAGACCCTCACGTATATCGGAGGCCACTCTAAATATTTTCCTATTATACTATTTGGTTCAGGTAATGCGTCGCTCATGGTACGATAATCTTTGTTTTCATGAAAAGTAGAAGTTGGAAATATCAAGATAAGAAACAAAAATAACAACGAAAGAAAACAAAATCAAGAAACCAAAATATCATATAAAGAAAAGAAACCACAAAACAACACGTACAGGGAAGAGAGAGAGAGAGAGAGAGAGAGAGAGAGAGAGAGAGAGAGAGAGAGAATCATCTTTTATGCTCAACCACCTCCAACCAACCTTCGATCAGAAATCGCAGACATTTTTTTTTTATTATTGACAACAACATCAGAGGAACGTGGAAGGTCGGAAACAAGTCATTTATAACGTCTTATCAGCGAACGGCTTATTTTCAACATTCGACCTATATCATACCTTCGGATAGGAACGAGAGCTACGTTCATAATTTGGATCCCAAAACCATTCCAAGAAATATTCGTTCGATGTATTATTACATTTCAATAACTTGCGATTATATTTTCTTTCATTTCTCTCTTTATCCAGTATCAGGGTGCCTGGCGATTTGTCGGACTGGGGTTCGAGTCCCGCTCAAGCTCGATAGTTTCTCGTAGTTTCTTTAACGTCACCATTCTTATGAGCTAAGGATGGGGAAGGGGGGGGGGGTTGAGGAGACTATAGATTTATCTGCCAAGTTATCAGCAGTCCTTGCCTGGCCCTAGCTTGAGTGGAGAGGGATCTTGGGTGCTAATCATTTGTATATATGGTCAGTCTCTAGGGAACTGTCACTGTACCATGCCACTGCAATTCATGCACGACTTTTAAAACCTAAGATTTCTTTCAAAATCCTTCCTCCTCCTCATTCTATCTGTCTTCCTTTGTCTATCTGTCCATCCAAAGAGGAGAAAAGGGTGATGATAGAAATGGCGTCCCCATATGGAATTTTAATGAAACTCCCATTGACCTTCCACCCATTTTTCCTTCGTTAGCTAAGAACCTTGAAGCTCTCTCTCTCTCTCTCTCTCTCTCTCTCTCTCTCTCTCTCTCTCTCTCTCTCTCTCTCTCTCTCTCCGGCTTTTTTTGAATCTCCTTCATCGGAAATAATCGGTCTGACCAGATTACACGTCTGCACATTCCAGACATCTTCAAGATTTTCTTGTGGGATTTCATAAAATGTCTACTATAATAATCATAAGGTTTTACTTGGCGTCTACTCTAAACTATCGTTGGGTTTTACACGAAGTCTACAATCGAAATTATCATTGGTTTCACACGAGGTCTACATGAAATTATAGTTGGGATTCACACGAAGTCTACATGAAATTAATAGTTGGGATTCACACGAAGTCTACATGAAATTATAGTTGGGATTCACACGAAGTCTACATGAAATTATAGTTGGGATTCACACGAAGTCTACATGAAATTAATAGTTGGGATTCACACGAAGTCTACATGAAATTATAGTTGGGATTCACACGAAGTCTACATGAAATTATAGTTGGGATTCACACGAAGTCTACATGAAATTATAGTTGGGATTCACACGAAGTCTAATGATATTATAGTTTGATTTTACACGAAGTCTACATGAAATTAGCATTGAGTTTTACAGGAAGTCTACATGAAATTAGCGTTGGCATTTACACGAGGTCTATACTCGAAATTATCCTTGGTTTCACACAACGTCTACATATATTAATAGTTCGATTTTGCACGACGTCTAAATGAAATTATCGTTGGGTTTTACACGAAGTCTACATGAAATTATCTTTGGATTTACACAGTCTATACTCAAAATCGTCGTTGGTTTCACATGACGTCTACATAAAATTATAGTTTGGTTTTGCACGACGTCTATATGAAATTATCGTTGGGTTTTACACGAAGTCTACATGAAATAACAGTTGGATTTTAAACGACGTCTACTCGAAATTATCATTGCGTTTAACACGACGTCTACATGAAATTATCGTATGATTTCACACGGCGTTTACACGAAATAGCCTATGTGTCTTCCACGGCGTCTACATGAAATTATCGTTGGGTTTCACACGACGTCCACATGGTATTGTCGTTGGCTTTTACACGAAATCTACATGAAATTATCGGTGTGTTTTACACGGCATCTACTCGAAATTATCGTTGGGTTTCAAACGACGTCTACATGAAATTATCGTAGGGTTTCATACAACGTCTACACAAAATTATCTTTGGGCTTTACACGACGTCTACACCAAATTATTATCGAGTCCAACAAGATGTCTAAACGACATTATCGTTGGGTTTTACACAGCGTCTACACGAATATTCACACGATGTAAGCTCAAAATTACTGATGGTTTTCTACACGACCTCTACAAAAAATTCTTGACGAGTTTCACAAAATATCTACACGAAGTTCTTAGTTGGTTCCAAAAAACATCATTACGAAATTTCTATGAGATTTGTAAAAAAAAAAATAGCACAATTTCTTAACGAGTTTCGCAGAATATCTATAATAAATCTTCAAATAGTTTCTCGCAACCTCTATATAAAATTCTTAATTGGTTCTACGCGATATGTAAACACCATTATTAACTGGTTTAAGAGAAGTGTGATATAACATGAAATGTGAAAAAATATATACGAAAAAAAGAAATATATATATATATATATATATATATATATATATATATATATATATATATATATATATATATATATATATATGCAGAAGAACCACAGGGAAAATGAAAATACGAAATATAAGATTAAGTTCTGACTAGTTTCGTGATACTTCTTCAGATACTTCAGTCCTCTGAAGAAGTATCACGAAATTAGTCAGGACTTAATCGTATATTTTGTATTTTCATTTTCTCTGTGGTTCTTCTGCATCTGAGCATCACGTTTTCCTGTGATTTTTACGCTTATATATATATATATATATATATATATATATAATATATATATATATATATATATATATATATATATATATACATACTGTATATATGTATGTATATATGTATATATGTGCATATATATATATATATATATATATATATATACATATTTATATATATATGCGTGTGTGTTTGTGTGTGTACTCTATGTGTCTGGATTAATGGCAAAGACCCCACTTCCAGATATTAAGTAGGCAAGAGTTAGTATTACTCGTACATAAGCTATGTCAGAGTAGTCAAAAGATGAGCTAACTTTCTTAAAATTTAAGCCTACTACATTATGAACAGCAATTCGAATTTCACGGTCCCGCAAACTGGGCAACCAGCGTGTAGCTACTAATAAGATTTACTCAATTTCCGGAGCAGAGACGTGAAAAGAAATCTAGGGAGGCATCACAGAAAACCTTGTGTAAGAGTAGGTTTATAAAGCTGACAAGTAGAAAAATTGTAGTTCTATAGCAAAAGTGAAAGGAACTTCATTTTTGTGTCTTTATATATATATATATATATATATATATATATATATATATATATATATATATATATATATATATAAAATTCTTCCCGGGCAAGGTTAGCCCTCCCCGTGCCTCGGGTAAGTGAGAGGGGGGTGCGTGTGCGTATGTGTGCATATCCATTGAAATATTTTATATATATATATATATATATATATATATATATATATATATATATATATATATATACACACATATACATACACACATATATATAAACAGTATATATATATATGTATATATACACATACATACATACATACGTACATATATATATATATATATATATATATATATATATATATATATTATGTATATATGTATATATATATACACACACACACACACACACACACATATATATATATATAATATATATATATATATATATATATATAATATATATATATATATATATATATATATATATATATATATATACTGTACATATAAAGCTCATCAGTGACTCATCGAACCCCTTACACACATTTGTCCACTATAACCTTATCTTGTATTCACCCATATGCTTCTTGGATAAGGAAATTTCTAATAAGTCTCTCAAGCACTCCTATCAGTCGATTCAAGGACCCATCCTGTTCCTAGCACTTCTGAATTATATAATCATATCACTAATCCATCGCTATCTCTTCTTCCTACATGATAAGCAATCTCAAAATACTTGGATCCATCATTTTACCTATGCTACCCTTTTCACCATTTCTGAGCATCTTCATATTTCAGAAACCCCTCAATATATTTCTTAACATATCTCTTCGCAACCCATTGAATAAACCTACACTGTTTTTTCTCCCATTAGCACCTCTGTCACTTACATTACTTCTCTCAATGAAATACCTTGCATACACCTTTCCTGGCACTCTAAGTAAGGCTATAACCCATAACTTTTGCAATTGCCTTTATTACCTTTTCATTCACGTGGGAGACTAACTAATTCTTCTCATTCATTCCTTACGAACCCTGGTTAGTCAATCAATCACACTATTACCACCGTGCTCCAGTATTGCTTATAATCAAAAAAATATCCTCTGGTATCTTTCTTTCAACAAAATATATCATACAAACTCTTGTTAGCCACTCAATAACAATATTACCACCGTGCTGCAGTATTGCTTTCAATCCCAACAAATTCCTTTGGCATCTTTCTTTTAACATAACATACCTTACAAACCCTGATTAGCCACTCAATAACACTATTACCACCATGCTGCAGTATTGCTTTTCATCCCAAGAAATTCCTTAGGCAACTTTAATTCAACAAAACATAACTTAAAAATTTGGTTAGCCACTCAATAACACTACTACCACCGGATTACAGTATTGCTTATAACCGCAACAAATTCCTTTGGCATCTTTCCTACAACAAAACATACCTTACAAACTCTGGTTAACCATTCAACGGCGCCTTTACTGCCGTACTGCTGTACCGGTGTCAGTTATAATCCCAACAAGTTCCTTTGGCATCTTTCCCTCAGCAAAACATACCATACAACCTATGGTTAGCCCCTCAATCACACTATTGTCACTGTTCTGCGGTATCGCTTATAATCCAAAAAACTCTTGGGGTTTCCCACTTCTTCAATATCTTGATCGTCTTTTTGATATCTTCAACAGACTTCCAAGAGCATTCTAGGCCTTAAACATACCTTCAAGCTTTGCCTTTTCTTTTGTCAACATACAACAAACCACCCTAGTACCCAATCCATAGCTGGTACAATCATTTCACATTCACCTATTTTTCGGGATCCAATCATCCTTTTATGTTTTTCTACAGTTACTTTCCCCTAATTTGCCCCTTTTACTCGCCTTCGCTTTTGTTTCTACTGTCTGTTTTTTTCACCTTTTCCTCAAATTTATCATCCATCCTGCTTTTCCCCTTTATTATGCAACTGCACCTCTTACACATACACACATCCCTCATATATATATATATATATATATATATATATATATATATATATATATATATATATATCTATATATATATATTATATATATATATATTCACATGATGTCTTTGTAATACACACACATATATATATATACATATATATATATATATATATATATATATATATATATATATATATATATCACATATGCTTTTATGTATATGTAATACATATACTGTATATGTGTGTATATATATATATATATATATATATATATATATATATATATATAATTGTGCAGCTGAGTGAAAAAGTAAACCAAGGAAGGTAAAAGCATCAGCATAGGCAGAGAGAAACCTACTACTACAGACACATGGAAAGTGACAGTTGGAAGGTGTGGGTGATGGTAACTAAGCAATCTTTGGGTTTCCAAGGAGATGTTGACAGCACCAACACGCACAGCCACGTTGGCTGATGTATATTCCTAGGAACGAGCGTCACGACGTAACCCCTTTCCCAACCCCCAACACCCCTTCATCTCTCTCTCTCTCTCTCTCTCTCTCTCTCTCTCTCTCTCTCTCTCTCTCTCTCTCTCTCTCAATATTCTAATAAGGTTTCGCTCCTCGTTTCTCATAATCATTATCGAAAGGAATATCCAGAACTGTTTTTGTCGGAATGTGAAACAAAATGATCAGTCTGAGTATCCTTAGATAAAGATAAAAAGAGGTATGCAGTTCATTTTCTTATTCTCCTTCGGGGAATGCAGCTCCTTGCTTTTCTTCTTCTTCTTCTTCTTCTTCTTCTTCTTCTTCTTCTTCTTCTTCTTCTTCTTCTTCCCTGTCAACTACGGAGATGACGACGCCAGCGAACTCCACCAATTCCATATGCTCGTTAGTTGAAGCACGACTTCAACCTCGCAACCGGATGCCTGCATCGACAAAAGGGGATCCAGTGCGTTACCTAAGCAACCAGATTGACGATACCTTCATTGGCACGACACCGCTGGGTGTCTGCCTGGATAGCTGCGTTGCGAAATAACCTGACGAATTAATTTGGCAAACACAGATTTAACCTAACATCTTGCGAGAGGAAATCGTAAAAATGCTTTCATTCTCTCCCCGTGAAGTCAGCTAGTGGGTAGAGAGAGACAGGGGGTTAGGGGGTAAAGGGTTCCACTTTAAACTGCCTTCATGTCAGTATTAGCTCAAACTGTCTCGCAGCTTCCCCGAGCTCAAGCGCCATTCCGCACCAACTCGGCATCGAACCGCTGGCTGAAATCAACGTCTTTCCTATCTCCCTTCGGCACTCGGTGATTCAGAGTCGTTTCCATGTATTCACGCAACAACGCTGTCTTATTTCTCCTCGAGAAATATATTCCCTTCGTGCATTTCGTGAAAGCCATCATATTAATCCTTTGGCTATCGGCAGAGAGAGAGAGAGAGAGAGAGAGAGAGAGAGAGAGAGAGAGAGAGAGAGAGAGAGAGGTGGGGGTGGAACCAGAAGGCCGCACAGCCCTCTGGATTGTCAGCAAATCACTTAGGATGAAGTTGCTAGAATTACCCCTTTCCTCACATACCCTGCAAGACACTAGTAACACTTCAGATAGGAAAACATAAAAAGCGAGAGGCAGGAAGCAATCCACAGACCATCAAACGTATACTAAATGTTGCAACATTGACCTACGGATATAATATAATTTAACATATATATATATATATATATATATATATATATATATATATATATGTATATATATATATATATATATATATATATATATATATATATATATATATATACATACACACATACATTCATGCATAAATATATACATATATATGCATATATAAATATATATATATATATATATATATATATATATATATATATATATATATATACATACATAAATATACACATATATATGCACACACACAACATATATATATATATATATATATATATATATATATATACACACACACAATATATACTAGTGTACGTGACCCGTCAAAATGAGGGCTAAATATTTAAATAAATATGCACGCACAAGCACCTCGCTCTCACCAGGATATGATTACTCCCTCTCCCTTATAGATTAGCCAGACACTTGCTCTCTATTATATAGTATAAATACATATGGCACTAATTTTCGAGATGCACTTGTGACTTGTAGTAGTAGAAGTAGAAGTAAAAGTAGACGTCCTGCACTCCTCCACCCCATAACCGAAATGTTCTCAGCTGTCTTCATTGTAAAATACTTGAGTCAGTCTGAGTGTCAAAACAAATGATATTACAGCATCACGCAAGACCTTAATCTATAGCAGGCACATTAATAAGCATTCTCTCAGGTGAATTCTTGGCAGGATGTAAGTAAAACTTTGCATATAAATAAAACGTCATAATATCTAAGGTGAAGTCTTTCCTTAGATTAATGTGAGAGGAGATGGACAAAATGTTTTGGTAATTTTCCATCAAAGTTATTTAAGTATCAGAACTCATATAAAAATTGTCCTTGGTATACTTTGATCATATTTTTTATAATACGCAGTATATTTACCGACAAAATCTACGCAATAATTATCATAACATACGTAATCCTGTCTACCCTTTACGCATTCCTTCTCTTATCGAATCGAGTTTAATTACTCAAAATTGCCGTCATTATAATCCAACATAATTGGCGTTATTTCAGAGAAAGTAATTCATATAAAGAATGGGGAAAAATCACTGACAGGTTACCTAAAGTAACTTGACAATAACGAGCCCATCATGAAGGTAACTGTTACCATTGGACACTAGTACCAAACTTGAGTCTGTTGCCAGCGGCACTGAGGTAACATAGGGCTAAAAAAAAAAAAAAAAAAAAAAAACCACACCACACACACGCACACATACACTAACACAACTCGAAGGCCGACATGCAACCAAATGTTAAGGTAAACACTATAGGAAGAGAAATTTCTTTAGTAGTCTCAAAAGAATTTTAGATTTTCTGGGAATTAGGAACTCCAGATTCATCCCTTTAAATCATCTCCGCCCCTTTACACCTTTGGCACACTGCCATTCCTTGTGTCCTCAGAGCCCAACTAAATTTCAAGGTGAGTCTGTCGACATCTAAGGAGAATAACTTGGATAATTATATTTTACTTTCTTATCAAGAAAACAATTAGATGTATTTTTCCAAAAGGTTTTCTTCATTAACATAAATATTAGATATCGCCTGTATGTACTAAAGAGCAAGTGTGAATATATATATATATATATATATATATATATATATATATATATATATATATATATATATATATATATATATATGCATTTCTTTCCGGCCAGGTCCAGATTTCCCCGTCTCTCGAGTAGGGAAAGAGGGAATAATCATACCCTGGTGAGAAGGGGGTGTGTATGTGCGTGTCTGCATACCAATCTAAATATTTAGCGGCCATTTATGACGGGTCATGTACACTAGTACTGGAATAAAAACCAAGTCA
>NC_090746.1:68168916-68173916 GCF_036898095.1 Palaemon carinicauda | reverse complement strand
CAACTAAAATAATAATCATTATTTTATACTATTAACTTTTTAATTATTCCCCCATTCTAAAGTTATTTCTTGAAAACACAAATCTTAAGTTAAGATTTAATATTGCTAAGAATAATTTTCGATTCTCTAATGGAGTGCCAAAACCACTCCCCGGCTGTGAATGGGATCTCTTCCAGCATGGCACTTGTTGAAACACTTGCGTGATGAAACTCTATTGTGGAAGTAATTAAAGTAATCACGTAAGGAGCCCTCCATATCCCAACCACACTCTTTGAAATACAGAAGAGGATGGGCCAATTTACTGGGTGTAAAGTCTACGGATTCCTCACACCAGATTTTACTACTAGTAACAATATGGCCACAATTTATGACCGGTACGAAAATACAAAATTGTACGGTACGGAAACTTATTGCTATACTGCAGTCTCTCTCTCTCTCTCTCTCTCTCTCTCTCTCTCTCTCTCTCTCTCTCTCTCTCTCTCGACATAAACGCATTTAAAAATGTGTATTCCAATGTTGATGTAACTTCCTTTCTTAGACAACTTTTATATCTAAAGTAGTAAATACATTAAGAATCTGAGAGAGAGAGAGAGAGAGAGAGGAGAGAGAGAGAGAGAGGAGAGAGAGAGAGAGAGAGAGAGACCTACGTTAGTCTACTTACATAAAGGAACGTTTTGGTCGAGTAAATCAGCCACTAGATAGAAATGTAATTAATTTATCTGATATTTAATCTGCGGGTTATCAAGCTTCCTTTATTCTATCAACACTAGAATGTCCAGAAACTATAATGCTAAAATGTATAGCACAGTCTAAACATGACGTGAAAGCTTTCTTATTTTTAGCCCGATAAAGAAAAGTGCTAAAAAAGAAAGAGCTTACCATTTCGAATACAAGCTAAATGTTAGCGACGCTAAGCATAATCAGAGAGAGAGAGAGAGAGAGAGAGAGAGAGAGAGAGAGAGAGAGAGAGAGAGACCCCTGGCCACTCACCTCCCAACCTCAAAGGCTACAATCACTGCCTCACCCTGCATGCGAACAAGCATTAAGCACGGCAAATCCAGCCAGGGGAAACGAGACAGTATGTTTGCACGAACGAGAACCAGCGAGATCTCGGACAAAATTGTACTTAACCCCGAGACCATAAATCTTCAACCAAGAGAAAAGAAGCGAGGAAAACAAAAAAAGAACTTTGGCATTAAAGTCGGCTCGACTAAGCCTTTCGTCTGGGGGACATGAAGACCAAAGTGCCATGCATTACTCTGCAAAGCCCGCCGCTGCCACGCCATTACTCACTGCGAAATAAAGACACATTAGACATTACTTAGACCCTGTTTCACGCCATGAAGGGTGCTTCTTTAGTGGCACTCATCTCGAGAGAGAGAGAGAGAGAGAGAGAGAGAGAGAGAGAGAGAAGGGGGGGGGTATAATCTATGCTACACTAAATACTACTAATACCCCATATATAATAAAGAGCAATTGTCTGGTTACACACACACACACACACACACACACACACACACACACACTATATATATATATATATATATATATATATATATATATATATATATATATATATATATATATATATATATATAAATCTTTCCCGTCACGCTCAGCGCCAAGATGTATTTCTACTTAGTCTCTCCCGTTCCTCTGATAGGAGGGGAGAAGAGTAGTTATATGCCTGCAAGATTGGTTGTAGTCAGGAAAAAGAAAGGAGATGGAAAGGATTAATCTGTGTGTGGGTGTGTATACATCTCTATCTAAATATTTAGCCATCCTTTTTGACTGTTCGCGTATAATATGAGAATCTGAAATCATCTTTGATGTAGAATAAAATAAATCACAAACATTTGAACGAACCAGAAAATTCTTGCAGCAATAAATACAATTCCCTAAAAATATTAGTATCTAATTTCTATGAGAAATGCTTTCAATTTGAAGACACGTACCAACACTTTAATGTATTCAATTACCTAAAACGTTTGAATTTCTTACCTAGAATTCTCTATACAGTATGTAAAGGTTTATGCTCTCAAGAATTTATCTTATATTTACAGTGGCCACAAGAATACTAATTAAAAAATTAAAAGGTAATATTCCTAAAAAAGAAAAAAAAAAGGTCCCATAACACAAAACGAATTATCGACGATAGGTTTTCAGAACGATTGAAAAGCACTTGATTATTTACCTAACCCCAAGCAAATATTTACTAAGTTATCTGAAGTCCTTGCGTGTCAAAATACCACCAATCTGACTTCCATGGAATCTGTTAAATCATATGCAAATACTTATGATTCGAAAGAAACCCCGCATTTTCAAACGTGTTGTTCCACGTCTCGTCTACAAGAAAAGGATACGGACTAATATTTACTTTGTGAATCATGGGTGAATCATGCAACTGTTGTCGCCAGATATGTCAGCAAACAGGGAATTGTCATTATCTCTCTCTCTCTCTCTCTCTCTCTCTCTCTCTCTCTCTCTCTCTCTCTCTCTCTCTCTCTCTCTCTCTCTGTCGTTCCCATATATCGATCTATCTTATTCTTGTTACTGCAATGTCTAGAAAGATATACAAAATTACTCAGTATTTTTATCTATATGTTCATCTATCTATCTCCACCTTATTCTTTACTATAAAATAAAAAGTTTAGAATTACTCTGTATACATATCAATAAAGTAATCCCTCTATGTATCTATATACAACCCAATCCCTAGGGGTGTGGTGGCCTGTTAGTAACGTCCTTGCCTGATGATCGACAGACTGAGGTTCGAGTCCCGCTCAAACTCGTTAGTTCCTTTGGCCGCTGGAACTTCACCATCCTTGTGAACTAAGGATGGGGAGCTAGTGGAGCCTCTAGGTCTATCTCCTGAATCCTCAGGAGCCAATACCTGGCCCAACTTGGTCGTAGCTTGGGTGGAGAGGGTGCTTGGGTGCTAATCATATGTATATATGGTCAGTCTGTAGGGCATTATCCTTCTTGATATGGCAATGTCATTTTCCCTTTCATCTACCATTTATGAGTGACCTTTAAATCTTTTAAAACATTAATGTATAACACCTAGAATTACCCTGTATCGGTATCTTTTTACCTCTCATCTACCTGTCTACTTCGCAGTGTAGCCTATATGGTTTAAAAATTTTCTCGCTCTTTCCATCACATGACAATAATATAGCCACATAATTCCAGGAAACGAAAATAATGACGAAATAGGACATATATGAAAAAACTAATGATGAACCTGAAATAGGATTACAAAATACTATAAAACTAGACTATTTATATCTAAAATTAATATAAGGATAAGGGTCAAATTACAACTAACTACCAGAAAATAGCAGTTGCCTCAGTTACTAATTTCCATACCAATATATCAATGGTTTAAAGTGGATGATTAATAGAATTAATATAGTGGCATTACCAAATCTAGGAATCAGCTAAGATAAGCGTTTCGTTCAAAGTGATTTTTATAAAGAGTAAAATCCAATTAATATTAGTAAGAAAATGGTTGTTTGAGTAACTATGCAAATACATTATACAGATATCTGTACATCTAAGAGTATGTATATATATATATATATATATATATATATATATATATATATATATATATATATATGTGTGTGTGTGTGTGTGTGTGTATGTGTGTGTATTTAGGTACGTATACATGTGCAAGTGTAGGCAATCTCGCGTGATATATACACACACATTATGCAAAGAAACAAATGACAGCCACACCGCGCAGCCATGACAAACTGGCAGCAGTAAATCCGAGAAATAATTCATTTCCAAACTCTCCCTGACGCCAGGGAATACTTATCCTTAAGAACAACCTCATAAAATAGGCAGCAGTGTATACGCATTGAGAAAGGCCACTGACGCAGGCGCAAACTCTCACTCTCAAGACGAACATCAAGAACAAGCAACAGAGAGAGAGAGAGAGAGAGAGAGGAGAGAGAGAGAGAGAGAGAGAGAGAGAGACGTACAGCAAGAATAAGCAACAGAGAGAGAGAGAGAGAGAGAGAGAGAGAGAGAGAGAGAGAGAGAGAGAGAGAGAGAGAGAGAGAGAGAGAGAGATGGCGCTGTTATTAAGGGGTGAAAGTTTCCATGGCTACCCTCTCCACCTTCCCCAAAGAAACCAACGCATACAGACATACGCACGGACAGAGATATGCAGCGTGTATTCAAATACTTGTCTCTTCCTCCATTCTATCCTTCCCATATATTCCGTTGCTGTGGCATTTTGAAGGCGGCAAATCTAGTGCAATCGCTACTAACTGATCCTCGAAACATACTATGTGTCGTCCATTATGGGATAGAATTCTAGATAGTTTCGCTTTTCGTTTATTTCATCGGGAACCTGCGGGTATTATCAGTGGAAGCATAACACACACACTCACATATATAAATATATACTTGTATGTATATATATATATATATATATATATATATATATATATATATATATATATATATATATATATGTATATATATATATAATAAAGAGCAAATGTCTGAATATATATATATATATATATATATATATGTGTGTGTGTGTATATATATGTATATATATATATATATATATATATATATATAAATATATATATATATATATATATATATATATATATATATATATATATATATAATATATATATATATATATAGATTTATATATTTACATATGTTTCTTTCCTTTCGCTCTGAGCGGCAACCACTCGGAAAGAAAAATGTCCCACAAATGGTTATAACTTCCTTGTTGTAGATAGGAAAAGGGGAACGGGTGAAAAGGGTTGAAGCTGGGTTCGCGTGTTTGTGCATATCAGTAAAAACATCTAGCCTTCATTTTGACAGATCGCATACACTATACATACATATAAACACACGCGCGCGACCCGTCAAAAATAACTGCTAAAGATTTGTACAGAGATGCACAAATAAGGACACAGATTCAGCCTTTCCAACTCCCTCACCCATTCCTAACTACAAAAAGG
>NC_090746.1:68140198-68160198 GCF_036898095.1 Palaemon carinicauda | reverse complement strand
GGGGGGGGGGGGCCAAGAAGATATAGAGAAAAATGTGAAGATAGGGAGAAGGGGGAGAGACGTGGACGGGGAATAGGGTTCCATTCAATCATTGGGAAAGCAAAAATTTAAAACATACGTGAGGGGACCTCACATCTTGGGGGTATATATCCAAAACGTATGGTATTAAGTCTGGCTGTTCATTGATATACAAACCTTTTCCTTTACAGTATATCTATCTATTTATTTATTTATCTATCTATCCATCTATCTATCTATATATATATATATATATATACATACATATATATATATATACACACACACACACACACATATATATATATATATATATATGTGTGTGTGTGTGTGTGTGTGTATGTAAGTGTATTTATATATAAATCCTTCTCTGAGTGGAGATACCTTCACTTGATGGAAGCGTTTGTGTATTGTCGTGATCAGCAAAGCTGTACTATTCAGAGCCACCAATACTAGTGGGATTTTCTGTGAACGATCAGACAAAAGTCTCCCACCATCAGCAATCCACGCTGGCCAGCGTGGTGATGAAGCTGGCCAAACCTCAGACATGAATAAAGACATAAAGACATGTATGAGGCCTTTGTCCTACAGTGGACTATATATATATATATATATATATACATATACATATACATATATACATATATATATATACATTATATATAATATATATACATATATATATATACATACATATATATACATATGAGTGTGTGTGTGTATGTGTGAATGTATGTGTTTCTAGCTCATGCCCCAAAATGACAAGACATGAATAAAGAAATGAAAAAGGAGTGAGGTTGAATCACATAAAAACGGTAAACCTTTTTGCGTCTTACAGTGTAGAGGAGTTATGAGAAAGGGAAAACTGAAGCAAAAATTAAATTCCAATGGCTGGCTGTTAGTTTTTCCTCTCTAAATCGACACATCTTTTCGTCTAAATGGTCACTTGGTATATGTTATCTACTTTAAATTTTATAAAACTCTATATATATATATATATATATATATATTATATATATATATATATATATATATCTGAATATTTATGAAAGCTTTCCTACATTTTCATCATTCTATTCTTCTTTTGATACAAGGTTACATTAATATCTTTTTATCATCAATCTTTCAATAACAGCCTAATAAAGAAAGATAGATGAACATTCTGTTTATCTCTCTATATATCCATTTCTTAACTTCCTCCTCCTCCTCCTCCTCCTCCTCCTCCTCCTCCTCCTCCTCCTCCTCCTCCTCCTCCTCCTCCTCCTCCTCCTCCTCCTCCTCCTTCTTGAATATCGGGATCAAGTCACTTAGGCACTGATCCAACGTCGAGTCTAATGTTTTGATCGAAGACATAATTCATGTAATCATTTATCAGCTTCCCGTGAGAGAAGAACAGAAAGAAAAAGAAAGGTGTGGAATTCTCTTTCATCATCAAAAAGTCTCTTAATAAAACTCTGGAACGAACGAGAGAGAGAGAGAGAGAGAGAGAGAGAGAGAGAGAGAGAGAGATATTCCCTCTTTCCATTCCTGATCACGGCTCCTAAACCCCCCCCCCCCCACAAATACCATCAGATTCAGAATGATGTACAATGCCCCTGTGACATATCCTTCTCCATGCTGATTGCCTTTGCTCTTCCATCCACCGCCTAAAAGAAGCTCTCTCTCTCTCTCTCTCTCTCTCTCTCTCTCTCTCTCTCTCTTTTCAGAGGAAGTATTTATTCCTCTACTCTTCCTTTCTACAATTTTGTATGATATACTCAGTCATCAAGTAGATAGTAAACGAGATCGCACATTTAAGGTAATTAGTTCGAGGTTATTTGCTTGAATATACGTCTAATAATATTTCTATATATATGCATATATATATATATATATATATATGTTTATATATATACATATATATGTTTATATATCACACACATACTGTATATATATATATATATATATATATGTATATATACAGTATAAATATATATAGAAATATATAAATACATATATATATAAATAAATAAATAAATATATAGATATAAATATACATACATATATATATACATATATATATATATATATATATATATAATACTTCCAGTAATAAAATATATCTACATGAAAAACAACATTTAATGCCACAATGTTCAAGGTAAAAAAGAAGGTGACTTAGCAAACAGAGAGAAAGGAAGAAGAAGAGGCAAGAGAGGGAGGAGGAGGAGGAGGAGGAGGAGGAGGAGGAGGAGGAGGAGGAGGAGGAGGAGGAGGCGTGTTTATGCCCTTATTGCATGTGTAATGAGGTGGTAATTGACCCGGCAAACATATCATTAGCTCACCTTCTCTCAGGTCGAAAGGGATACAAACACCATCTTCTAATGAGCCCATGATCTAAGAGCGTTGTGCTGAAAAGGTCAGGAAGCAGAGAGAGAGAGAGAGAGAGAGAGAGAGAGAGAGAGAGACCAATTAAATAAAAAAAATTAAAAAGTTATGTAGATTAAACGGATAGATAGTTATAGAAAATAAAGAGCTGAACCGAATTAACAGAGAGAGAGAGAGAGAGAGAGAGAGAGAGAGAGAGAGAGAGAGAGACAATTAACTAAAAACATTTTTTGAAGGTGATGTAGATAAACGGATAGTTGGATATGAAAAAATTAAAAGTTAAACAGAATTAACTGTAGAGAGAGAGAGAGAGAGAGAGAGAGAGAGAGAGAGAGCACAGTCACGCCCGCCAGGCGAAGCGAAAAGGAATTCCTTTCAAACAAGAAGCACAGAGCGTGACTATCATAAATGAAAATATTCCCAGTTTAAAAGAGAGGTATAACTTTTTTTTTCCATGAAATTGCAATATCCGGAATGGTTAACACAAACTGCCCGGCCAACTAACGCACATGAAGCTCTAGTACATAGCACAGAACTGTGACTTACATGTCTGGACACACGCACCAGCGCGCGCATACACACATATATATATGTGCATATATATATATATATATATATATATATATATATATATATATATATATACACATATATATGTAAATATATATACTGTGTATATATATATAATGTATGTATATATAATATATATATAATATATGTATATATATATATATATATATATACATGTGTGTGTGTATATATGTATATATATACACAAATATACATAGATATACATTATACATATGTACACACTAGGCGTGGGAGATGATGCTGATGATGATGATGATTATAATATATATATATATATATATATATATATATATATATATTTACATAAATATATACATACATATATATTTATATTTATTTACATAATACGTGTTTTTAAGTAGAAAGATATAATTATTTACAGTACAAGAAATATTTGAAAAATATCCTTTCATATACGCATATACTTGCTACCCCGAGAGAGAGAGAGAGAGAGAGAGAGAGAGAGAGAGAGAGAGAGAGAGAGAGAGAGAGAGAGAGAGAGTAGAGATAATGATCTTTTAATTGATAGGTTGCGGAACACTTTTAAAACGCGGTTAAGGCGGAGGATAACATTGGAGACACCATCATTATCATCACTTCCGGAATAATAGATTATTCTGCAGAGAGGGAGGAGTGGTAAAAGACCTCTATGATTAGCATCTTTTATACAAGGAATTTGGAGCTTAATTGTTGTGAAATTATTCCTTTATAATGTAAATATTACTTAAATAATTATTTTTCTTTTTTATTTATATATTTGTTATCAATTATTTCCGATTACTTAACCATGAAAAGATTAATTCATGTGTATGTATGTGTGTGTATATATATATATATATATATATATATATATATATATATATATATATATAATCTTGAACTTCCTCAAAGTTAAACAGGAGGCAATAGGAAATTTTATACAATTAGTCATTCGTCATTGTGTTAGTCAAAGTAGTTTCTGATTAAATATCCTGAAATTTTGTATTCTACAATAATCGTGTGATTTATTTACATAGCTAATATAATCTCACACAAAACTGAATGTTTTTCGTTTCTTTCTTACATAAAAATTATGTCGTTAAGGGAAGACTTTACAATTCGTCCCATACGATGAAAACAATATTGTCTTACAACTAAACATGTCCCATCAATATTCCTCAAAATTAGGTTTGGTATAATGCAGAATTGAATTAATAAATGCAAGTAGCTTATCTCAAAGTATTGAATTAATAAATGCAAGTAGCTTATCTCAAAGTATATCATATCAATAATAAAATCACCACAAGAGGGTGCAATGAAAACCTACATTTAGCGGAAAAGATATTACAGCGCTTTCATCCAAAATATTTCTATAAATAGTACTTAATTGTATTTTCAAGACACCATTTAAAAAAATAGTTGAAAAATTGAACATTAGGTTACTGTTGCCTAAGAGAGGTTCTCATTTACACATTAACGTATCTAATTTTAATTTAAAACGATGAATAGATTTCAAAGTATAATTTTAATTCAAAGGATGAAAAAGTTGCAAAGTTTGATTCTAATTCAATGGAATAAAAAACATTAAGCTTAATGGCAAAAATCACAACTATATCTTTAATTATTGGCATTCAATATAATTCATATCATTAGTACTATACATCATCTTTAAGAGTAACTTCGTGCTCAAGACCCTCATAAAATCTGATATAATTCTATAATTTTCTAACTTTTTTGTAGGTAACTATTCGAACGAATTCTAAAAAGGTTTCCTCGTGTCATCCTCATACTATGGTTCAGTGACCTAAAATTGTAAAGACTACCCAATTCAATCACATATTTCCCTTATATTAGGATTTTAATCTATTTCCCTCATATTAGGATTTAAGATCACTTATTTCCCTCACATGATTTCAAAGTCAACTATTTCCCTTATAATATGATTTCAAGGTCATCTATTTCTCCCATATTATGATTTTAAGATCACTTATTTCCCTCATATGACTACAAGGTCTAATTCCCTTTTATGATATCAAGGCCTAATTCCCTCTTATTATGATTTCAAGATCATATATTTTCTTCGTATTACGATTTCAAGGTCAATATTTTTTTGTATCGAGATTTCAAGGTTAATTATTTTCTTTGTATTACTATTTAAAGGCCACTTACTTTCCTCTTATAACGATTTAAAGTTAAACTATTTCTATATTACGATTTAAAAGTCGATTATCTCCGTATCACGACTTTAAGGTCACATACTCCAACCTATGATTTAAAGATCACGGATTTCATATCGACATTTTAAGACTAATTTTCATGAACGATGCTGCCTATTTCTCTACAGCAAATAAAGGCCCTATTTTCCCTATACCAACACGTCAATGCACCCATTTCCCTTAACAAAAATTGAATCATTTTAATTTTCCTACTTAGATGCAAGGGTCAGCTATTTCTGCCATACCAAAATTCAAAGGTCAATTATTCTTTACCATTAAGATGAAAGGCCTCCTAATTACCTTTCCCAGACCTTTAAAGGTAAGTATCCCCTTTCATCATGTGCTAAGTCATCTATTTTTTTTTTATTCCGAGCCTTGGGGTATCTATTTCTTAAATTATATCAAAAGATCCCTGTTTTACTTTTAATAAGTTCACCATTTCCAGTGAACAAAACTTGATATCCCCTCTATCACGGTAACTAGGTCTCCAGTTTACCAGCTTTCAAATTTCAGAGTTCTATCTTTTCCCATACAACTCACGAAGCAACATTTAAAGAGTACCCATTCCCTTTTAGCAACATGCAAGATCACCCAAATTCCATTGCACACAGTTAAAAGTAATGAACCTCATCACAAAGATATTTCAAGATTCAATTTACAAACTGGCACCAAGTGATGAAGCCGATAAAAGAAATCTGGTAAAAAAATTGAACAAAATGAATCATACCTTATAGACTTTGCTTATCAGCTCAATGGAATAACAACCTGCAGTAGGCATACCTGAAAAAGAATAAGAAATTCTAGGTTAGTATGAAAGATTGAATGCCATGGAAATAAGAAATGGTAAAAAAGGTATGAATAATTGTATGTCACACTTAAGTATTCCAAGCACAAACGATTTTCAAAGTCAAGAGTACCGTCTTCAAAAGCACAATCATAAAGGCACTTTGTATACGTAATCTGTACACATACACACCGTTATATACACATACAAGAATATACACATGTATGATTACGAACTAACGTACGCCCCCAAGTGAATAACACAGCTTCAATGGCATCACGCACATCATATTTTTTTTTCCCAGCCGATGACTAAAAGAAATACAGAAACACATTTCCTGATTCTTTCACAAAATAACCGACCCCGATACTGCTTCCACCTGCATGATTCTAGTGTTGTGACAGTCATTCTGGCGGGAATTTAAAATAAAAAGCAAAAGAAAGAAGAAAAGAATAAAAAAAAAAATACTGACGGACGACCTTAACGCCACATTAACCCGCTCCCTGATTGGCCCACAGTTCATCGCTCCCATTGGCTCTTCCAATCGTTGGGATAGCCAATCAGAGCTCTCCTCTGATACTGCTGCCATGACCTGATATTCTGATGTATGGTGGAGAAGGAAGAACGATAAATGGAGAGAGAGAGAGGAAAGAAAAGTGACAGCAAGCAGGCAAAAAAAAAAAAAAACAGGTTTAGCAAAGGAACAAATAGGTGACAAAAACAAAGTAAAAGTATTTAAATTATAGTAAGAAAATAAGAAACTGAACAATAAAATTGAGATAAATAAAAAAATTGTTTATGTATATGAATTGGCGTCACACCAACGATGGTCGAGAGAGAGAGAGAGAGAGAGAGAGAGAGAGAGAGAGAGAGAGAGAGAGAGACAAACAAGGAGGGAGATATGAAAGAACTTGAAATTCCCTTTCGATAAAATCTATCTCTTCTTGAATCTTTCTTTTTCTCTTGCCTTCCACCACCACCGATTCACCCCCAATTCCATGTCCCGCGGGGGGAAGGGGTTACCACCTCCGATACCACCCTTCCAAATCATCCCACACACAATGAACCTCCCAACCCGACCCATCGCCTCCTCTAAGGCCTACTGACCCCTTCCCCGCCCCTCCCCAGCTACTTCCCACTCCCCTTCCACATAGTCTTGGAGCAACATTATTACCATCCTTTTAATATGCTAATTCCTTCGTGGGACGTTCAGTGCTCAGCGAAAACACCAGCGAAATTCCGTTACCCGAAGACAAATGGAGGAGGATTGAGCGTTCGCCAGCCTCGGGCTAGGAGCTTCTTTTCTGCTTCTTCTTTTCTTTTGTGAGGGGGAAAAGGAGAGATGGATTTTGGGAAGGGGGAAGGGAAATTAAGGGTACAATGGATGTTGGTTTATATTAATTTTGTTAATTAATGCTTATAAACAAAATTAGCTACTTCAAATCTAACATGTAGCCCATTTTACATATTTTCTTTTGACAGTTCTATCAAGATTTAAAAGAAAATAAAACCCTTACCATGAAACCGATTGGAAAATTCCTTCATTTTTTTTAAAATGTCAACTAATGTCTTCGAATTACAATTAAAAGGTCCCCTACTTTCTTCGTATAATGATTTAAAGATCATCTATTTTCTTTGTGGAATTCTCAAGACAATTCCTTTTCAATTTCTTTTCAAGTGATGTATATGTCGAAGTTTTTTTTCAAATTCTGTAACAATAACACATGGCATACGGATGAAAACAACCAAGCTCTTACCCATTTTGGATTTTTTCATGGTCCACAAGATTTTTACTTCCAATTTGCTCTCTTGGTTTTTCATATCTCGGAAGAATTTCAGATCCTAAATGGTTCTTTTGACTTTTTCAGGCTCCAAATAGTCATTGGTATTTTCAGATTACAAATGGTCATTTGAGACTTTCAAATCCCAAATATTTTTTGGGGGGGCGGACTTCAAACACCAAATCGTCTTTCGGAACTAAGATACTAAATGGACCTTTGGGACTTTCAAATCCCAAATGTTGTTTTCGGACTTCAAATCCCAAATGCTCTTCTGGGACTTCAAACACTAAATAGTATTTTGGGACTACATGTCAAATGGCCCTTTGGGACTATCATATCCAAAATGATCCTTTAGGACTTGAAATCCCAAATGGACATTGGGACTCTAAATCCCAAATGTTTTTTGTAAATTTAAATTCTAAAAGTTTTTTGGGACTTCAAATCCGAAATGGTATTTTGGGACTTCTAGACGCCAAATGATCATCTGAACCTTCATATCCTAAATGGTCACTTCTGACTTTCAGATGCCAAAATATCACTTAGGGACTTTCATATCCTAGCTACCCGTTTGAAACAACTCACAACCCAAATGGAACTTTAGGACTTTTCAAAGCTTAAAATGACCCAAAAGCAGAACGACTGCCCTAACAACCAGAAAGCCAACACCCCCATCCAAGGATAAGCAACCCCACAACCAGCCCGTGATTCAAAACCCCATTCCAAGGTATTACCTTCTGCATGGAGACAATAATGACTCTAGAACCCTTTCCTATTGTCCAGGTAGCTGGTGATTATCCCCAGACACGCGCATACCTACAAAATCCCATACATGTAAATACCAAGGCCAAGCGGTAATGACCTTTCTATTGCGATCTTTATAGATCTGGTAAACGTGACAAGTACGTTATGCGCACACACAGCGTAAGCACCCATACACACATATGTTTACACACATACACACATTTTATATATATATATATATATATATATATATATATATATATATTCATATAAATATATACAAATATATATATATATATATATATATATATATATATATATATATATATGTATATATATATATATATATATATATATATATATATATATATATATATATATATACACATACATACATACATACATACATACACTGTATATCATCATCTCCTACGCCTATTGACCTAAAGGGCCTCTGTTAGATTTCGACAATCGTTTCTATCTTGAGGTTTTAAATCAATACTTCTCCATTCATCATCTCCTACTTAAAGTTTAATAGCCCTAAGCCATGTAGGCCGGCGTCTCCAAACTCTTCTAGTGCTTTGTGGAGCCCAGTTGAAAATTTGGTGAATTAATCTCTCTTGGGGAGTGCGAAGAGCATGCCCTAACTATCTCCATCTGCCTCATACCATGATCTCATCAACATATGCACTCGAGTAATCTCTCTTATTGTTTCATTTCTAATCGTTTCCTGCCATTTAACTCCCAATATTCTTCTGAGGGCTTTGCTCTCAAATCTACAAAATCTGTTGTATATTGTTTCACTGTCATACCACTACTTATGTCCATACAGTAACACCAATCTTACTAAATTGATATAGAGTCTGATTGTTATATGTAATTTCAGGCGATTTGATTTTAATTTTACTTAACCTAGCTATTGTCTGATTTGCTTTTTCAATCTTTCATTAAAATCAAATTCTAAACAATTGTGTAATAGAGATCATAGTTCCTAAATATCTAAATGATTCTACCTCATTAATCCTTTCTCCTTCCAATGATATTTCATCTTCCTTTGCATATCCCGTTCTCATCATCTCTGTTTTTCCTCTATTTGTCTTGAGCCAGACCTCATGGGGTATTTCATGCATTCTGGTAAGCAAGCTTTACAAGTCCTGTAATGTTCTGCTAATAAGGACAGCGTCATCAGCATCCTCTATGTTAGCTAATTTCCTGTCACCAATCCAGGCCATTCGTTCTCCACCATCCCTAACTGTTCTATGCATTACAAAATCTATGACGAGGATAAACAACCTAGTTGACAACACATTCCCTTGGAGTATTTCGCTGTTCACTGGAAATTCATTTGATAGCACTCCACTAACATTAACTTTGCACTTGCTATGCTCATGAAACGACTTGATCAAATTTACATATTTAATTAAGAGGAACTCCACAATAACGCAGGATTCTACACTAAATTAGCCGGTGAACACTATCAAAGGCTTTTTCATATTCCACAAATGCCATCAAAAGTGGATTTCTATATTCTACACATTGGTGTACAACATGTCTTAAAATGAAAATTTGGTCTGTACAATTTCTACCTTTTCTAATTCCTCCTTGTTCATCTCCCAGCCTGTCATCAATCTTTCTTTATAGTATTTTTAGAATGAGAATACTATATATTTTCATGACAATTGACGTAATTGTGTTGTCTCTGTAATTATTGCAATCAGTCAGATCTTTTTTTTTTTTCTTTTGCCATTTTTACCAACACTCCTAGCTCCCACTTATCAGGTTTTGCCTCTTCAAGCCACATTCTACAAAATATCCTTGTAAGTACTCTGGGAGTCACTTCATTTTCGGCAAATACCATCTCAGCCGTTATTCCATCGTATCCAGGGGTTTTCCATCTCTTTAGCTTTTTTAATGATAGTTTCGACTTCAAACACTGAATTTATTCATGGGCACATCAAGGTCTTCCTCAACTTCAGGTATATAGATAAAATTATTCCCTTCATATTTCCTATTCAAGACCACACTAAAAAGTTCCATCCAAGGTTGCCTTTCTTCATTTTCTGTTGTTATAACAGATCCATCACTCTTTTTAATGGGTATAAGCTTCTTCTATGTCCCAGTAGAGATTTCATCAATATTTCTGTGAGCAATTCTTACACCATACCCAATCCTTGAATTCATGACTTTGTCAGTCTCATCTGCTTTCCTGTCTAAATATTCTCTCCAGTCATTCTTGGCTTTTATTTTGACTTCACTATCAATACTGAAATACTTATCATGCTCTACCTTGTAATTTTCATTACTTCCTCGAAAACATTCAACAATCAATTTCTGTCTTAGTCTCCTTTTTATGGTATCCCAAGTATCATTTGATATTCATGGTTTACTTCTTGTAACTGCAGGTCTCAAAACTTCACTACCATCTGACTGATATATGTTCTTAATATCACAACATTCTTCATTAACTGTCTGCTTTTTATCTCTTTAAAGTCTCCAAGACTGCAAATCGATTCCTAGATTTAATTGCAAAGGTTTTTCTGTGCTCATCTTCCAGAAGCTTAGTTGTATCAAACCTAGGTATTCTATATACATTCCTGTTGGGTGCTTTCAGTTTTAATTTTAGTGTGGCAATGAGGAGCTGGTGATCAATACCAATATCTGCACCTCAGTAGCTTCTTACATTTCTCAGTCCCCCTTCTCTCTTTATTAATGGCTATGTGATCTACTTGAGTTTTGTAATTGCTACATGGTGAAGTCCACGTATATTTATGGATGTCCTTGTGCTGGAAAAGAGTACCTCCAATAACAAGATTGTTTGTTGAACAAAAAATTGTAAAGTGTGCCCCATTTTCTTTTGCAACTTTGCCAAGACCCTCAACACTTCTCACATTCTCTAAACCTTGATTATTCCTCACAACTTAGCATTGAAGTCACCAATCCCAATTTTTATATCTCTCTCTGGGATCTCATCTATTAAATTCTGCAGTTCTTCAATACTATGAAGAACTATAATGCTCATATTGCACTGCGTTGATTTAAACTTTGCAAGTAACACTCTACTATTTACAGCTCTCCATTTCGTTAATGCCTTTTCTGCTCTTGGTGTCATCATTATTCCTACCCCTTCTCTTCCAACTCCATCTGTTCTTCCTGAGTAGATATAAATATATATATATATATATATATATATATATATATATATATATATATATATATATATATATATATATATTATCTAAGATCTCATTATCAATCCCCTTACAACGTGTTTTATTTAGGGCCAAGATATCGAAACTATATTTCTTGAATTCATTCTCCACATGGTGTAACTTCCCAATCTGATTCATGGTTCAAACATTCCAATTACCAATTTTCATTTTTTCTTTAGTACTTATAAACCAGGAGATTCTTAGCACCTCACTACGCCATAACTAGGGGCCATTCTGCCATTTTTTTTTTTTTGGTAGACTGAGTAAATCCATAGAGGATTCATTGGCTAAATTCATCAAAGGATAGCAAGTTCCTTGTGATGCGCAGTGCCCATCTAACTAAGGCAAGTGACCCCTGCTGGTCCATACAAATTCCAGTAAGATCATCCACCAGGCATCAAGATTAAAAGCTGAAAAGACATTTTGTCTATCACCTTAAACCCAATCCGTCACCCTGCTGCCAGTGACTTTATCGAGATTTAGGGGAGCATTCCCTTCACACCCAAAGTTCTCGTTACTGTTCATCAGCTTATATAACCATTGGCAAAAATGGATTGCTAAGATATACCCCCTAGCACTGTACATATACAGCCTACACACACTCACACACACACACACTATATATATATATATATATATATATATATATATATATATATATATATATATATATATAAATTATAAAAATATTCCTACAAACTGTCCGCTAGCATGTACATTTGCACTTTAACTAAATTCAAGATTGGTTTAAGAGAAAACGTTTTTAGGACACAATAAGAACAACCCAGTTGAACGAACCCTTGATTAAACTTGGCTCAGCAAAAAGAAGAAAGTAGACCTGGGGTCCTCGAAAACCGAAGATCATCGTACACTAAAATTGCTCTGTATTTTAGCATTCGTTCGATCTTTGTTAAATTGGCGAATATTGTTATGTTAAAATCCTTTCTATATTCTCTGCAGGACAAAGATAAGTAAATTTCTCTTCAAAGTGGAATACTTAATAACGTTAGATGCTTTATTACAAATAGAGGGCTTGGAAATTATATTAATCATATACAAACGCACAGAATACATACACACACATACATACATACATACATATATATATATATATATATATATATATATATATATATATATATATATATATATGTGTGTGTGTGTGTCTATGTATGAGCAAATCAAAATAAAACGAGATTAATAAAAAAAAAAATAGTGATTATTCCAACGTTACCCAAGAACAAGAACGACAGGCTATACTAGCTGCTTAAAGGTAATAGATTTGGCGCTTGAAAAACCTTAGGGTGTTGCATAACTTTGAAAAGAGCCTAGCTTTCTTAAACGAAGAGGGTTATTAAGTTACCATACTTATTACAATATAAAATTTCCGGCTGAATGATCTTCCTGATCAGTGAAACTTCAGATGTTCAAAAAATTTATAATTTTTTTTTTCAGTTGAACAGACTGGCAGAAGTTTAATTTTATAGTTTATATATGATTGAGCTATTTTACTGTTGTTAATGATATTAAAATATTTTTACATTTTTATTTATCATTTATGTATAGTTTACTTGCTATTCTCCATTCTCACCAGACTACGTTCCCTGTTGTAGCCCTTGGGGTGTTAGAATTCTGTTTTTACACTCAGGGTTATAGCTTGGCCAATAATAATAACAACAACACAACAACAACAAGATCTATAATAATAATAATAATAATAATAATAATAATAATTTTCAACTTTAATGTATGTCCAAATGAGTGAAGAAATTAATATTGTCATTATCCACTTAAAAAAAAAAAAAAAAACTCCAAACGGCAATGCTGAAAAAATATATAAAAAACAATTACACAAAACGATCACGGAAATGTCAGGAGCTATAGAAGACCCAAAGGGGAAATCTCGCCCAAAAATAAACAAACTCTTAATTTTTGGAAGAAGGAATATTAAGCAGAGTAATTTGAGATTAACCCTACAGTTCCCGGACCTAATCACCCTACACTTAATATGCTAATGATACGAGGCCCTTAGGTTTTAGGTTCAACGAATGGTTCCGATTTTGAACAAAACGTTCTGACAATAAAACGTTAAATTTCTTGCATTCGATTTCATCAACACAAACCCTGTAATAGCCTATTTCAACACAAACCCATCACACAAACCATGTATTATTTAACAAACAAACCCTTTGGGACTCACAGAGCCAATACTAGACAAACACTTTAGAACCGAAGTCGGCTGACTCAAACTTGGGTCTCAAGTTCTTGAACTCAAACTCATCAACATATATACACTTTAATTTGAATTGATTCATGATATGAGGGCCACCTAACTCGCCGTTGGGGCCAGGAAGATCCTTTAGTTGCGAGTCTTTGGTACTAAAGATCAATAACACAAACAGATAAACAACCAATACCTGAAGAAAAATCAATAATTCCACTGAAAAGATGAATATACCCATGAGATCATACATAAAAACTCGGTAAAAAATGAGAGGAAAAAACAAATCTTCCATTCAACCTCTTATGGAATTCATAATAACGTTTTCGAGGGGTAAAAAGTTTGCGGCAGATTCTGATCGTCAAATTAAGTTCCCGGGATTAGGAAAAAAAAGTTGTGAGAGGGGCCACTTGAGCTTCCTAATTATTAAACGAGGCGAATCGACAGCCCCCCAAAACCCTCAGCCCCCTTCTCTCCCTTTTCATCTCGACGACCCCCCCCCCCTCAAGTGTAGGGGGAAGGGGTTATGGGAGTGGTGGAATGTGACACCTCCCATTACTCGAAACATCATTATAATGCTGTTGAGGGAAGAAATGGAAGAAACTAATTCCTTTGGATGAAGAAACGGAAACAAATGCCATATAAGGAAGCAACAGGAAGAAACAAAGTTTCTTTTTAGGAAAAAATGAGCAGAAAGGAAGTCTCTTCTAAGGAAGAGCTGGAAACAAGCGTACCAATTTGAAAACAAGAGAGTAACAACATCGCTTGATGGGAATAAAATAAAAACACCGAAACAACTAAATTCTCTTTGGCACTGAATCGATTCTTAATGGGCATTCTGCAGTGCCAACGTTATTATAAGGAAAGGTTTAAAGGTCACTCATGAATGGCAGAAGCAAGGGACAGTGACAATGGCCTAGACACTGACCATATATTCATCTGATCAGCGCCCAAGCCACTCTCCAGTCAAGCTAGGGCCAGTTAGAGAAATAGGCACCCCACCCCCAGGGCCCATTTTTCAACTCATAAGGATGGTGCGGTTGCAAACACCACAAGAAACTTTAGAGCTTGAGCGGGTATCGAACCTCAGTCCCCGGAGATTGTCAATCAGGGATGTTACCAATAGATGAAAGGTAAAAAAATAACTGGATTTCAAGGTAAATAATGACCAACACTCCTTTCGAATCTATTAGAGAGAGGATTCATTGAACTAATTGTAATTAAATAAACAGATATTAATCGTTCACTTTTAATGGTGATTAAAATATTCAATTCATGTTTCTTTTTATCACCTAATACGTTCGACATAGTATAAAACATTCTCCATTTAATCAATGGTTCCCGGAATATCAGTGGTAAACACAATGACACACACTTAAGGGTATATATCTAAAGTATCAAGTCAATAGCAATGATACAAATAATACTATCTTCATCATTATTACCCTGCAGAACATTATTAAAAAATAATCCAGTTTCCATTGAAAATAGTACTTATTTTCTTATTTAGCTCATTTCTATTCTTTTTGTTATTTTTGGGTTCCATTCTTCGCTTACATAAAACTTCATATTCAGCATTATCCCCAAATTCTTCTTTGCCCTTATTCACAGACTAATCGTTCTTTCTCATTCATTGTCCTCTTCGTGAGCGTCTCCGTCATGATCCTTTTTTATAAAGTATAAAGGTATCTCGTGAATGGCCGATGCCAGGGAAAGGACAAAGTTCTAGAAACTGATCATATACACATATGATCAACACTAGAAACTATCGAGCTTAAGCAAGACTAAAACTCCCGTCCAAGAGGATGACTTAAGTCTCTTCTTATAGTTTATTTATGAAAGATCTACTTCTATGTTGTTACTCTTATTAAAATGTTATTTCCATTGTTAATTACTTTTTGTAGTTTATTCTTTCCTTATTTCCTTTCCTCACTGGCCTAGTAGTCCTTGCTGGAGCCCCTGGGCTTATAGCATCCTGCTTTTCCAACTAGGGTCGCAGCTTAGCTAGTAATAATAATAGAATAATAATAAGAGATTGTCAGGAAGGAACGTTTCCAATAGGCTACTACAACCCTTTTCTCCTGCAGTAGCAGCAGCCGCAGCAGGTGCCATCCTTGGCCACAGAAACCTGAGCTGAGCAGCGGTTAATTTATTCAACTCCAGACATGTCAATTTAATCATTTGCATACGGCCTGTTATCATCACACACTTAATTGCAGAGAGAGAGAGAGAGAGAGAGAGAGAGAGAGAGAGAGAGAGAGAGAGAGAGAGAGAGAGAGAGAGAGCAGATACTATGTAAATGAGTTATGAATATAATTAAAACTTCTGAATCTCTGTTCATCACTGAATGCCTTAAACTCATACATAAACAGGGGACTTTACAATACAGGCTTCCTTCAAACACCACCACCCTCCTCCCCCCACCCACTCAAGAACCCCTCCCCCATCCGTAAATAACACCGATGAAACGATAATCATCGTAAATCTTCATAAAATCGCTAAATATAGCCATCACGTGAAAGGTCAGGGTGCGACAACATGCCATTACGCACAATGTCGTGTTTTGTCATCAGAGTGGCGAATCGTCTTTCCCCTTGTGCTTTTCTTACTCGCTCTATTCTTTAATGTAATTATAATTATATTCATCTAATCCTTACTTCCTTCTCCCTTTATTAGCTTTGTGCTTTTATTTCTTTTTCCATCTATTTATTATGATGAAGGTTTCTTCTCATATTTTTCGTCATCATAATGAATGTCATGGCAATCATATTCTTCTTTGCCAGTAATTTATCTCTCTCTCTCTCTCTCTCTCTCTCTCTCTCTCTCTCTCTCACTGAGTTTTCAATACTCCACACCTCATTTGATTTTTCCCCGTAAATTTTCCTCCCATCTATATTCTCCTATTTTCCTGTCCAAACTTCTTTCCTCTGATATGGAAAGCCATTTTTTTTCTGACATCAATTCACTTCCCTATTCCGTCATTGTCACCAAAATTCTTTTCTATATATCATTTGCCAATTATTCCGTTTCCTATTTCTCTTGAACTTGGAAAATATTCAACCCTTCCTAATGCATTCATCCACAGGAAGGTTAGATACTAACGTCGGTTAGATCTCTCTCTCTCTCTCTCTCTCTCCTCTCTCTCTCTCTCTCTCTCTTGTATATATATTCATACCTGTATTTATGTATACTTGTACTGTACACATACACACGCTGGCATAACTAACACAAAGGGTATGTGTAGAAATCAAGAAAGCTGGCACGTGATGAACATAAAATATGTGTTATAGCCAAGAATAGAAAAAGGAAAAGACTTATTGGTGACATAAAAGGAATCACAATGAGAGAGAGAGAGAGAGAGAGAGAGAGAGAGAGAGAGAGAGAGAGAAATAATAATAATAATAATAATAATAATAAGAATAATGATAATAATAATAATAATGATATTATTATTATTATTATTATTATTATTATTATTATTATTACTATTATTATTATTATTACTAGCTAAGCTACAACCCTAGTTGAAAAGCAAGATGCTATATGCTCAAGAGCTCCAACAGGGAAAAATAGCCAAGTGAGGAAAGGAAATAAGAAAATAGATAAACGATATGATATATCAAGAACAATTAAAATAAAATATTTTAAAAGCAGTAACAACATCAAAACAGATCGTCATAAATATAGTTTTAAAAATATATGTATAAGCAATACGAGCATAATTATATGAATGTAGGTTTGTAAATCAAAGTTTTATAGCCAATAAGACAAGAAAAAATCTATAAAAAAAAATCAAAATAACATACTAATGATGACTTGGAAAAATAAATGAAAATAATGGAAAATTCTAAGAGTATTCCTGATCAACACAGACCAACATCTTTCCCAAAGAGAATTACTATGACGCAATACCTAAGGAGACAACATTACGATTCTTGCACTATAACTTTGATAATTTTCTTCAGACGCAATGGATTTGTGAAATTCTAATATCTTCACGGAGGAGTTCTGTTCAAATCGAAGGTTATGGCCAAGGTCTTAAAGTGGGTTTTACACTGAAGTCCATCTCTGAGGTCATAGCTCCGCCAATTATAGCCAATATCAAAAGTTTTGCATAAACATATCAAATTCATTACAAACAATTACAATTTCACCTTTTGAAAATAGTTAAAAATGTCACTCAGAACTATATAAGAAAGCATATTCTAGAAGGGTCGACAGAAATGTCATGATAGACTATCTTTGTGTTATTTTGTCGGCATTCTAATGAGAATAGTTTGTGATTGCCTGTATGCCCAACAATCCGGCGTACAGACGGCAAGAAATACAGAGAGGCAAAGTAAAGAAATAGCTGTAGGCCCAGAGAGAGAGAGAGAGAGAGAGAGAGAGAGAGAGAGATTGTCTGCCTTGTAATGAGTTGCAATAAAAAGACAAGCTTATCAGACAATCTGGCGTACAAAAAGTAAGAAATACAGATAGTCAAAAAAGATGAAAACCCCTAGAGAGAGAGAGAGAGAGAGAGAGAGAGAGAGAGAGAGAGAGAGAGTTCTTTCCTTATCTCTGGCCATTCGGTATGCCAAGCGAGCCCCCATACAGAAGTCCCCCCTAGAATCACAAACGAGCGACCTTTTTCCCCGGTGGCTCTCAGCGCCCGAAATAAGGACCGGACCAAAAATACGGGGAAAACGTGTCAAATCAAGTTGCATCTAAAGGAACCACTAATATTCTGTACCAAACTCTCCTGGTCTTTTCTACCACATCAGGTTCAAAGGTAATTGGACAACTTTGGGGGAAAATAAATAATCTTTTAGTGTAACAAAGAAACAATATTAACAACAATGATAATAATAACCATAATGATGATAATAATAATGACAATAGTTTGGCCCTATTGTTTTGAAAATAATAATAACAATAATGATGATGATGATAATAATAATGATAATAATAATAATAATAATTTGGCTTTATTGTTTAAAAAATCATTTCAGTAATAATAACAACAATAATAATAATAATAATAATAATACTAATAATAATAATAATAATAATAATAATAATAATGATGATGATGATGATGATGATGATGATCTTCACATATAATAAGGATCTTGATATACAGTACAACTACCGGAAGTTAACAACCACAATTCATCGCTATGTTTTTACGCAAGCTTTTATTCGATTTCCTTATATTTCATCCTTTTCTCCCCTAACTAAAAATATTGTGTCACTTTAGGTTTTTTTTTAGTTTTTTTTATTTATTGAAATCACTGTTGCTTTTTTATTTGGAGGTTTCGGAGCAAAATTCTCTCTCTCTCTCTCTCTCTCTCTCTCTCTCTCTCTCTCTCCCCATGGTTTTCGGAATTTCTCCCTCTCTCTCTATATTGAATCATTCTTTTTCTACGGTTTCGGCTGCAATCTCTCTCTCTCTCTCTCTCTCTCTCTCTCTCTCTACTATTTTTGACGTGATTTCTCTTTTATTCTTATTACACGGTTTGGATCTCTCTCTCTCTCTCTCTCTCTCTCTCTCTCTCTCTCCTATTTTTGAAGTAATTTCTCTTTTATTCTTATTACACGGTTTTGGATCTCTCTCTCTCTCTCTCTCTCTCTCTCTCTCTCTCTCTCTCTACTATTTTTTACTTAATTTCTCTTCTATTCTTATTAAACGGTTTTGGATCTCTCTCTCTCTCTCTCTCTCTCTCTCTCTCTCTCTCAGTGACAGAAAAGAATCTTCTCTAAATCTGTGAAATCGACAAGCCTAATGGGAACCAGATCTTGACTTAAAAAATGTAGTTACAACAACCATCCCTGACGAGGCTGCTCAGACAAAAGAAAAATAAACGAATCAATTGTACATAGTTTTATCAGTATGTCTAAATGGAAACTGCCAGGGAAAAAAAAAAAGCTTAGCTCATCGCGTGGTGAATCGAAGTAGGATAGATACTGAAATATGAGAACCGAGACCAGTAAGTAATTGACAGGTGTAAGAAAGATGATGTTATGGTAGACTTCACAAGGTCATAGTAAAAGTAAACAAACAATAATAATAATAATAATAATAATAATAAGAAGAAGAAGAAGAAGAAGAAC
>NC_090746.1:68130226-68135226 GCF_036898095.1 Palaemon carinicauda | reverse complement strand
CTCTCTCTCTCTCTCTCTCTCTCTCTCTCTCTCTCTCTCTCTCCTCTCTCTCTCTCTACTTTAGTGAGCACAGGAGGGGAAGAGAGGGGTTGGCCTTTTTTATTTTCTTATTTCCCTTTTATAAGAGGGTGGGAAGAGTAGGCGGGAATATTCCATTGTTTTTCCCCTGTGTTGTTCTATACGAGAGTGACTTCTGTAATCTCGGGATGGTAGTTTCTACTGGCACTTAAAAATGACTGGGCCTTTCCTTCTTTCTTTCTTTCTTTACTTTTGACACTGTTTGTGTATGTGTGTGATGGTAAGGGATATGATGGGCATTGTGGCATGAAAGAAATTACTATTACCGCTTTATTTTGTTTTATTTTTTAGAAAGTGAGGTTGATGTATTGTTGACGACCCATTTGCCTAGCTGTAAGAAGCAAATAATGGTGGGGATGTTTGATGCAAGTAAGTGTGTGAAAGAAATCTTAATGAGACACGCGACGAGTTATTATGATAGCTGGAAAGACTATGGTCAAATGAAGAATTAATAACAGTAATACATCGTAAAGAATGAAAATCATTAAAATGCTAAATTTGGGGCTAAAACTTTGAATATCTAAAGTAACCAAAGCCGCTCAAAATCTAAAAATAAGGACCCAAGAAGTTGCATAAACCTGTCACCAAAAATATGTCACATTTATGTTTCTATGTAATCGTAACACTTGAAATCCTCGAAATATATTTAATCTTATTTAATGTTCTGATGACTGTGCAATGCTCGAAAGTTTGAACGAAATTCGCAGTTTTTTTAAAGGTCAGTCATATATGGCAAAGGCAAGGGATGGTGGCAATGCCCTAGAGACTACCCATATACACAGATCACCAGCGCCAAGCCCATCTTCACCAATAGCGGGAGCCAGGAAGGCTAACCAGTTGCTGCTGATAACTCAGCAGGTAAACCTCTAGCCTCCTCTCAAACGCCCGATCCCTAGCTCACTAGGATGGTGAGTTGCTGATATAAAAAGAAACCATCGAACTTGAGTGGGTATCGAACCCCCGTCCGGGAGTTCGTCAGGCAGGGACGATTCGAATAGGCTACTTGAGGATGTTAATTAAGTTGCCTTCAATATGTGTGTTAGCGTGTGTGTGTGTGTGTGTGTGTGTGTATGCATTTGTTCAAGAATATTTTGTTTTGTTTTTTTCTATTTTCTCACAGTGATCGGACTTGTATGGTGAAATTCTATAAATAAAATGTTTTAATCTGATATGGAGGAATCATCATTTAAGATTCTAGAACAAATATAATGTACGCCAAATTTACCAGTAATTTCTATGGGAACCTTTTAAACTCTGCCAGAAATTTCAACTTAAAATGACGACAATATTAAGATATCAACCTCTTAGCACTTCTTGGAGCATTATCATTAGTAATGTACTCGGGGAACGTCGTGTTCAGTGAGAAGGAACATTGCCAAAGCGGTAAATTCAATAAGATATGAAGAGTAATATTGAATAAGTCCTAATAATTACTAAACATACTCAACTCGCATAATCTGGTACCACCATACCCACTCCTATATAGAATTTAGCTCCACTAACCTAGATTTCATTTGTGACGATTTGACGCAAGATTTAGTGAGTCATCTTCGACTCGTAACCACGACTATGGCTCAGTAACCTGCTGGGAACGTCCCTGTCTAGCTATCTGTTGGACGGGGGTTCTTGACCCACTAAAGCTGTTCGATAGTTTCTAGTAGTGTATGCAACCTCAACATCCTTGTGAGATAGGGATGGTAGGTTTGGGGAAGCCTATAGATCCAACTCATGGCTCCTCAGCAAATATTGCCTGACCCTCCTTGATCCTAGTTTGATGGAGAGGAAGATAGGCGCTGATCATATTTAATTATTTCCTTTCCTCTCTAGGCTATTTTTTCCTGTTGGAGCCCTTGAGCTTAAATCATCTTACTTTTCTAGCTTGGCTAATAATAATAATAATAATAATAATAATAATATGATCACTCTCTAGGACATTGTCTGCCCCTTGCCTCTGTCATTCATTAGCAACCTTTAAACGGGTTGAAACACGATAATACCCTCCCTGCGAACTAGGAAAGGGTAGGGTATACCAATAGATCTACATATTAAGTTTTCTAGAGCCATTACCAGGCCCTCCCTGGTCTTAACTTAGGCGGAGAAGGGGGTATGGCAGGGCGTTGATTATGTGTGCATTTATGTTTCTTGTCCCTACTATTCATAAGTGACAGAATTTGGAAGGGTGTGTGAGAGAAGGAAGTTGAGAGTTAATGTGGGTAAGAGTAAGGTTATGAGATGTACGAGAAGGGAAGGTGGTGCAAGGTTGAATGTCATGTTGAATGGAGAGTTACTTGAGGAGGTGGATCAGTTTAAGTACTTGGGGTCTGTTGTTGCAGCAAATGGTGGAGTGGAAGCAGATGTACGTCAGAGAGTCAATGAAGGTTGCAAAGTGTTGGGGGCAGTTAAGGGAGTTGTAAAAAATAGAGGGTTGGGCATGAATGTAAAGAGAGTTCTATATGAGAAAGTGATTGTACCAACTGTGATGTATGGATCGGAGTTGTGGGGAATGAAAGTGATGGAGAGACAGAAATTGAATGTGTTTGAGATGAAGTGTCTGAGGAGTATGGCTGGTGTATCTCGAGTAGATAGGGTTAGGAATGAAGTGGTGAGGGTGAGAACGGGTGTAAGAAATGAGTTAGCGGCTAAAGTGGATATGAATGTGTTGAGGTGGTTTGGCCATGTTGAGAGAATGGAAAATGGCTGTCTGCTAAAGAAGGTGATGAATGCAAGAGTTGATGGGAGAAGTACAAGAGGAAGGCCAAGGTTTGGGTGGATGGATGGTGTGAAGAAAGCTCTGGGTGATAGGAGGATAGATGTGAGAGAGGCAAGAGAGCATGCTAGAAATAGGAATGAATGGCGAGCGATTGTGACGCAGTTCCGGTAGGCCCTGCTGCTTCCTCCGGTGCCTTAGATGACCGCGGAGGTAGCAGCAGTAGGGGACTCAGCAGTATGAAGCTTCATCTGTGGTGGAAATGTGGGAGGTTGGGCTGTGGCACCCTAGCAGTACCAGCTGAACTCGGCTGAGTCCCTGGTTAGGCTGGAGGAACGTAGAGAGTAGAGGTCCCCTTTTTTGTTTTGTTTCTTGTTGATGTCGGCTACCCCCCAAAATTGGGGGAAGTGCCTTTGGTATATGGATGGATGGACCATTCATAAGACACCATTCTGAATTTCAAAACTCCAATGATAATAACACTTAATGCGTCACAGTTCTCAAATCTTGTTTTAATCCTCAAATCATATCATGAAACTTGGATGACGAGTGGGAAAACTTCACTAATACTTGCAATCAAGTAAATGTTTAAACTCAATGCTTCCTTAATATATCTTCTTTTTTTAATTGTTCTTTTATATCTACTTGCCTTCACTCCTCTTCCTTTACCGCTTCTTCTTTTTAATACCATCTCACCTCCTCCAAAAGGCCTCGTTTTATCCTTAACTAGTTTCTTCACGGTCTCTTTCCCTCATGGTAATTTCACTCGATATTCACGCAATTTCTTACTCCTGCTACACTTCTCATTCCTTTTCACTATTCCTAAACCCATCTCTTACTCAACCTTCCATCTTTTGCCAAACACCCCCTCTCTCTCTCTCTCTCTCTCTCTCTCTCTCTCTCTCTCTCTCTCTCTCTCAGCCTATCAACTCCTCCATTTCAGTCTTCCTAAACTCTTTTTCTCTTCCTTACCCGCTCTTCTCTTCCTTCAACATCACTTTCCTCCTAAACCTCCCTTACCCTTCGCCCTACCCCTCCCTATCTTACCTAACTCCTTTTGCCTTCCTAACTAGCGTTCAGCCTCAATATAAACTCCCTCATCAAATTGCTCTCAAACCTCGTTAAAGGGAACACTAGCTAACTCGATCAGACGAGAAGGATGAGAACAATGTGTTCCAGAGGAATCCCTCACGAAGATGGCCACGAGGATGCGGAGAGAGAGAGAGAGAGAGAGAGAGAGAGAGAGAGAGAGAGAGAGAGAGAGATATTTTATGTGCATGGCAATTACAGAGCGTAGATATAATATAATGCGAGCCAAAAGTTTCATATCCATACATACATACACATTATTATCATTAAAATTATTTTTATTTTTTCAATATTAGCCAAAAGTAAAATGCTATAAGCACTAAAGGCCCTACAGGGAAAGAATTTGTTCATATAAATAACTATAATATGATAAATATCTGTATATATGAATACTTACACAGGATCTTTAGAATTTGAGTTTAATGGAAGATTTAAAAAAGCAAATCAGACAATGGCTAGGTTGAGTAAAAATTGGAAATTAAATCGCTGGAATTACATATAAAAATTAGTTTAGTGAGATCAGTGTTAGTGTATGGACATTTGAGTCGTGGTATAACAATGAGACAATCTCCAACAGATTTAGTATATTTGAGAACAAATCCCTCAGAGGAATATTGGGAGTTAAATGGCAGGACAGGAGTAGATATTAAAATATAAGAGAGCTTACTCGAGTGCCATATGTGGATGAGATCATAATGAGGGGCAGATGGAGATGGTTTGGGCATGCTTTTCGCACTCCCCAAGAAGCACTAGAAAAGTTGAAAGACCCAGGCCTATATAGCTGAGGATTATGAAGCGTGAAGTAGGAGATAATGAATGGGGAAGTATCGACTTAAAAGTTCAAGACAGAGACGACTGACGACATCTAGCCGAGGCCCTTTGCGTCAATAGGCGCAGAAGGAGATGATGATGAAATACATACATACATACAAACAAACAAACATACATACATACATACATACATATATATATATATATATATATATATATATATACATATATATATATATTGTACACATTGTATATATATATATATATATATATATATATACATATATATATAAAGTCCAAAGGAAACATGAAAACGAAACACCAGGTGTGTATATATATATGTATATGTATATAT
>NC_090746.1:68115226-68125226 GCF_036898095.1 Palaemon carinicauda | reverse complement strand
GATTGCCACGTCAGTTACCTAGCTTTGTGACTGACACACGGCAGTTACCTAGCTTTGCGATTGTCACATCATTTATGTAGCTTTGTGATTGCCACTCGGCAGTTACCTAGCGTTGTGAGTGCCACACGGCAGTTACCTAGCTGTGTGATTGCCACGTCAGTCACCTAGCTTTGTGATTGCCACACGGCAGTTACCTAGGTTTTTGATTGCCACGTCAGTTACCTATGTTTGTGATTGCCACAATGCAGTTACCTAGTTTTGTGATTGCCACATGGCAGTTACCTAGCTTTTTGATTGTCACGTCAGTTACCTAGCTTTGTGATTGCCACACTGAAGTTACCTAGCTTTTTGATTGCCACACGGCAGTTACCTAGCTTTGTGATTACCACACGGCAGTTACCTAGCATTGTGATTGCCACACGGCAGTTACCTAGCTTTGTGAATGCCACACTGAAGTTACCTAGCTTTTTGATTGCCACACGGCAGTTTCCTAGCTTTGTGATTACCATACGGCAGTTACTTAGCTTTGTGATTGCCACACGGCAGTTACCTAGCTTTGTGATTGCCACAAGGCAATTACCTAGATTTGTGATTGCCACATGGTAGTTAGCTAGCTTTGTGATTACCACACGGTTTGTGATTGCCACACGACAGATACCTAGCTTTGCGATTGCCACGTCAATTACCTAGCTTTGTGATTGCCACGTCAATTACCTAGCTTTTTTATTGCCACACGGCAGTTACCTAGCTTAGTGATTGCCATACGGCAGTTACCTAGCTTTGTGATTGCCACGTCAGTTACCTAGCTTTGTGATTGCCACACAGCAGTTACCTAGTTTTGTGATTGCCACACGGCAGTTACCTAGCTTTGTGATTGATACATGGCAGTTACCTAGCTTTGTGATTTCCACACGGCAGTTACCTAGCTTTGTGATTGCCACACGACAGTTACCTAGCTTTGTGATTGTCACATCATTTACCTATCTTTGTAATTGCCTAACGGCAGTTACCTAGCTTTGTGATTGCCACGTCCTTGTTACCTAGCTTTGTGATTGCCACAGAGCAGTTACCTAGCTTTGTGATTGCCACGTCAGTTACCTTGCTTTGTGATTGCCAAACGGCAGTTACCTAGCTTTGTGATTGCCACACTGCAGTTACCTAGCTTTGTGATTGCCATACGGCAGTTACCTAGCTTTGTGATTGCCACATGGCAGTTACCTAGCTTTGTGACAGTCATGTCATTTATGTAGCTTTGTGACTACCACACGGCAGTTACCTCGCTTTGTGATTGCCACGTCAGTTACCTAGCTTTGCAATTGCCAAACGGCAGTTACCTAGCTTTGAGATCGACACACGGCAGTTACCTAGATTTGTGATTGCCATGTCAGTTACCTAGCTTTGTGACTGCCATACGACAGTTACCTATCTTTGTGATTGCCACACGGCAGTTACCCAGCGCTGGGATTGTCACGTCATTTACGTAGCTTTGTAATTGCCACATGGAAGCTACCTAGCTTTGTGATTGCCACACGGCAGTTACCTAGCTTTGTGATTGCCACACGGCAGTTACCTAGCTTCGTGATTTCCACGTCAGTTACCTAGCTCTGTGATTGCCACGTCAGTTATCTGGCTTTGTGATTGCCACACGACAGTTACCTAGCTTTGTGATAGCCACACGGCAGTTACCTAGCTTTTTGATTGCCACACGGCAGTTACCTAGCTTTGTGATTGCCACACTGCAGTTACCTAGCTTTGTGATTGCCAAACGGCAGTTACCTAGCGTTGTGATTGTCACGTCATTTAAGTAGTTTTGTGATTGCCACACGACAGTTACCTAGCTTTGTGAGTGCCACATCTAAGATCTACCTAGCTTTGTAATTGTCACGTCAGTTACCTAGCTTTATGATTGCCACACTGCAGTTTCCTAGCTTTGTGATTGCCACACTGCAGTTACCTAGCTTTGTGATTGCCACACGGCAGTTACCTAGCTTTGTGATTGCCACATGGCAGTTACCTAGCTTTGTGATTGCCACATGGCAGTTACCTAGCTTTGTGATTGCCACACGGCAGTTACCTAGCTTTGTGATTGCCACACGGTAGTTACCTAGCTTTGTGATTGCCACACGGCAGTTACCTAGCTTTGTGATTGCCACACGGCAGTTACCTAGCTTTGTGATTGCCACACGGCAGTTACCTAGCTTTGTGATTGCCACTCGGCAGTTAACTAGCTTTTTGATTACCACACGGCAGTTACCTAGCTTTGTGATTGCCACGCCAGTTACCTAGCTTTGTGATTGCCAGCATGAATGACACCGCTGCACGCCGCTACGACCAAAATTAAGAGAATTTCTTAAAACCTCATTAAAAATATGAAAAAAAAGACACACGCACAAAAGAAAGTTACAAAACCACTATACTCCTTAACAGGGATAATAAATGAAGAAACTCTTTGCCGCAACGCAACTTGAGACATAAGGAATGTTCCTTTGTGACAGAAATACCCAAAATAATCACCCTAGGCAAGTTTAACTTTCAATCAAGAAAGTGTCCTTAATCCCCTAAGATCATACATACCTACACGTACCTTCCAATGATATATCAAACTGGGAACAATCTCCCTATAAATTAAACCGTTTGCTTCATTCCACTGAGGAAAATGATAAACAAAAGAATAAAGAGATTACATACCCCGACTCCTTCTGCATTGTGACTGTACTGTACAGTGGGGAATATGTCATCTTTTCACTATGTCTATTCTTTTAAGTATTACTACTATTATTACTAACTAAGCTACAACCCTAGTTGGTAAAGTCTGATGTTATAATCCCAAGGGATCCAACTGGGAAGATAGTCAGGTCAGGAAAGGAAATAAGGAAACAGATAGAATACTTTAGTGTGCCTGAGTGTACCCTCAAGCAAGAGAACTCTACTCCAAGACGGTGGAGGACCATGGTACAGAGGTTATAGCACTACCACGACTAGAGAACAATGGTTTGCTTTCTACCAATACATACACACATCCAGCCATACATAAATACATACAAAGGCTAAGGAGAAATAAAATTCTGTATTAAGAGTTGATTAAGAAATAAATTTGATCTGTGCCCCGAAATAATATATATGCAACATAAATATGGGTAATTTTCAGTATTTCAATCTATTTTCACTATTCCAAACTTGGTAATTTTCAGTATTCCCTTCTCAAAAATTTTCAGTATTCCAATCTCGAAAATTTTCAGTATTCCAATCTCTTTTTTTAGTATTTCAATCTCGGTAATTTTCAGTATTCCAATATCGGTAATTTTCAGTATTCCAATCTCGAAAGTTTTCAGTATTCCAATCTCGGTAATTTTCAGTATTCCAATCTCAAACATTTTCAGTATTCCAATCTCGAAAAGTTTTCAGTATCCCAATCTCGAAAATTTTCAGTATTCCAATCTCGAAAATCTTGTTTTCCAATCTCGGTAATTTTCAGTATTCCAAGCTTCGTAATTTTCAGTATTCCAATCATAGTAAATTTCAGTATTCTAATCTTAGTACTTTGCAGTATGCCAGTCTCAGTATTTTTCAATATTCCAATCTCAATATTCTTTAATATTCCAATCTCTGTAATTTCCAGTACTCCAATCTCGGTAATTTTCAGTATTCCAATCTTGTTAATTTCCAGTATTCCAACAAGAAAGGATTTTAATAACTTTCTAAGCTACATAAACGCCGTCTATACAGTTACACAACGATCTCAGTCACCACCTATATGTAGCTCAGATATTAAGTTGACTTTTATAAGTATGAAAATGATTGACAGAGATGTTGTGCAATGGCCTCATCAACGGATTCCTCACTAATTTCCGCCGGTTGTTCTCCTAAGATCTATACCAAAGCTGATTCAGATTGAAATATACAAGAATCATAAATTTGTACCATATAGCCGAAGTTTTGATTGGGAAGGCTATACAGTACTACATGATTTGGGGTTTAGAGACACAATGGTCTCCCTATATAACAAGCACCGACCCACTAAATGTCCCCAAAGACTGAAGCCATGAAGGCTTTCAAAGAAGCTGAACACTTTCTTGCTTTCCAAGTGCTTCGACAATGCGGCTTTGACAATAAACACGGAATGCGCTGTGTGATATTCTAAATGACTAAGAATTTATACGACGAGCATATCTTGTAAGTTATGTGGGTTACAGGGTTTCCATGTCTGATAAGACAGCAAAAACAGCCATACACACACACACACACACACACACACACACACATATATATATATATATATATATATATATATATATATATGTATATTGCATATACATATATATACAAATATATAAACATACATATATATTACCTGTATCCATCTATCAATACATCTAGCTCTCCCTATCTCTATCAATTAATTATCACATTACAAAATTATTTAATTCTTTAACGACTGAAATAACGACTGAAATACCCCAAAAAAAATTCATACCCAACAATTATCATCATAACCATCTCTCCCTATCATCTTTCCTTTCAGCCTGCCTTTGGGCCAAGGGAAACGCAACATTTGCCCCCCACCCCCCTCCACACCCCCCACGACTTCAGGAAATGGCTGAAAACAAAATTGAATTGCTTGAAACGTCACACGGAAGCAGTGACAATAAAACGCCGTGGAACACCTTCTAATGACCCTTAATCACCCGACCTGGGGTGTCACACATGGACCGTAGGAGAGAGAGAGAGAGAGAGAGAGAGAGAGAGAGAGAGAGAGAGAGAGAGACTTGCTGATGTAACGATGACACGGGCAAGCAGCCAGCCATCCAGCCAAAACCCGACCGACCCCACTAGACCACCCAAAGCTGATGTGGATTGGGAGAAACGACACGTCAATTAAAATTTTCCAATAACAAGGAATTTCTCGCACCAACAACCTGCTGTCCTCTCTCTCTCTCTCTCTCTCTCTCTCTCTCTCTCTCTCTCTCTCTCTCTCTCTCTCTCTCTCTCTCTCTCTCTCTCTCTCTTCTTTTAGACAATGGGTGCCAAGTGAATACTTTCCACAAGATTGTTAAGAGAACAATGAATTTTCACACTATAAAATGCGTGAAACTAGTATAGCTTTGATAGTACATTGATACATTACTATATATATATATATATATATATATATATATATATATATATATATATATATATATATATATATATACCGTATATGTTTATATTTGTAGGTTCATTTTTTACTCTATTTAACAATAAAACATTTACTGATAATAGGTAAAATTCTACCTCGAAATTGATTTTCTTTCAATAAAAAACATAATCAAAGCCACATACCTACAACAATAACCAGCATATCTTTGCAAAGTCAACTCGATATAAAAGTGTTCCCCTTTTTTAACAGAAAAAAAAAATAAAAATTACTCCTAAACATATACTTCCAATATCTAGCTCAGAAGAAAGAGCAGCCAGAATCATTTCTTTCCAGAGAAACAAAATCCACCTCGTATCTCGAGGGACTGAGAGCTATTGCCTTTTTGAAGAGGAATGGCAAAGAACAATTACACGGGGGAATTAAAAGATTTATACCCTGGGACACACAGCCACTCTATCTATAGGGAACCTGTATTACATAAAGAACTAGTGCACGGGACCCATCAAAATGACGGCTAAATATTTAGGTATGCACACACACGCACAAGCTCTCAAACAAACAGATTCAACCCTTCCCAATCCCTTCTCCTTTCCATACTGCCATACGGCAGTTTAGGCAATTTCTGGGAGATTGTAGTTTCCAAGTGTACCTCTCAGGATATTCTCTCTCACCAGGGTATGTCTACTCCCTCTCCTATCTACCCGAGGTACGGAGGGGCTGAGCATGATCGAATATATATATATATATTAATACCTAAGCTACAACCCTAGTTGAAAAAGCAGGATGCTGCTATTAGGCCAGCGGCTACAGCATGGAAAAATGACCCAATGAGGAAAGGAAGCAAAGAATTAAACAAGGTACAAGAAAAGTAATAAACAATTAATATAAAACATTTTAAGAGCAGTAACAACATTAGATCTTTCAAATATAAATTATATAAACTAAGAGGAAGTGAAATAAGATAGAATAGTGTGCTTGAGTGTACCCTCAGGCAAGAGAAGTCTTAACCCAAGGCAGTAGAAGACCACGGAACAGAGGCTATGGCACTTCCCAAAAACTAAAGAACAGTAGTTTGATTTTGGAGTGTCTTTCTAGAAGATCTGCTTACCATATATTTATATATAAAGCCAGACATTTGCTATTTATTATATGGGGTATCTAAGAGAACAGTTGTAATCAACGAACCAAGCAGTTTTAGGTTTTGAAAGAACATGATTGGAAGATAACTGGCAGTGGACTGGTACCGCCAGTCTTTCATCACTTAGAAGTCAATGGCAGCCATTGTATCGCATAGGATACAGAAATTGAAAAGTATATTTGTCTAAAATTTTTAACGTTTTTCGAATAAGCAACAATTATCAATCCATCATCTCCATCTAATTAGATTTTAGATGGCTCGAAAAACCCATTACCTGATGTCAATATGTAAAATGATATCAAAGCCTGTGTGATGAATAGCTGAACTTGACAATTTTGAGCAATGCAACAGATTATGACGGATGACCAATATCTTAGTTAAAGCAAATTCTTCATATTATTGATATATTTTGTATTTTCATTACTGTATTTTGTTACTTCCTTGTATTTCTATTACTACTGTAATTTTCATGTTCTTGTATTCTTATATAGTATTTCACTTGGATACACAAGGATCAAAATCTGCAATTGATAATGACCTGAAAAAATGACAGATAAAGTTCATAATTCCTTGCCATTATAGAGATCTTACTAACACCTAGAGTAAATAATGTCTACAACACTTAAGTCTGATCACTTCAGATGGTCATATGTATAGTCTTTACATTCAATGAACATTAAATCGCAAGTAACCGACTAAAGCCTAGTACAAAAAGTAGGATTTTCCGTATACCTCACAAGAATACCCATTAAATACAACCCAATTTGTAATGTTTTCATCGATAACACACCTTTTAGGCCCGCTTCACATGAAACCGTGCGGTTTAGAAATCAATGTTGATCAGCGAAGCTCTTCGTACGATGCCCGTGCGGAAGAATATCCGGACGGTAGTGAATTGCTAACCACATGCACTGCTATTCGGTGCGATGCCGCACGGTTTAGAATACTTGAGAAGTGTAATGGCGCCCTTCAGACTGGGGGTTCGGTTTAGAATACTTGAGAAGTGTAATGGCACCCTTTAGACGGGAGGTTTTTCTCCGTGCGGTAGTCGTGATTCTGCTGTTGCAGAGGGTAGGCGATCCTTTCCTGCTACAGTTTCTCAGTGATTATTATTATTATTATTATTATTATTATTATTATTATTATTGTTGTTGTTGTTGTTGTTGTTGTAGCAGAGGTATACAATGAATATGATTATATTTTTTACAGAATATCATGACACACTGAGCACCCTGATTATTGTATACACAAAGACCAGTCTCTTCTTTACGTCCTCCACATCGAGCAAACCCCTACAGACAGTGTATTCTGTGCTGATGCAGATGAACTGCACGGAAAACAACCGCTTGCGTGAAGACATACTTTTTGACATGCGGAAATATTCCGCACGGTTCTAAGCCTCGAAATAACCACCTGCACTTTCTTATCTAAAACTGATAATATCGTAAAGAGCAATGAAGGCAATAAACGAGTCTTAACAATAAATGGATTTTAGGCCAAGGAGTTCTCTAAAATTATGGAAAAACAAACGTTTTTTAACCGTATCTGAACAATTACGTTTTTTTCAACAGTATAAGAAAAATGGAGTCTTTTAACTGTATCTGAAAAATGACGTGTTCAACCGTATTTGAAACGTTACGTCTTTTAACCGTATCTGAAAAAATAACGTCTTTTAACCCTATCTGAAACTTGACGTCTTTAAACCGTATCTAGAAACTGATGTCTTTTAACCATATCTGAAATTTGTCGTCTTTTCTCAGTATCTGAAACTTGACGTCTTTTAATCTTATCTAAAAACTGATGTCTTTTAGCCATATTTGAAATTTGTCGTATTTTAACCATATCTGAAATTGTTCGTCTTTTAACCGTTTCTGAAACTTGATATCTTTAAACCGTATCTAGAAACTGATGTCTTCTAGCCATATTTGAAATTTGTCGTATTTTAACCATGTCTGAAATTTTACGTCTTTTAACCATATCTGAAATTTGACGTCTATTAACAGTATCTGAAAATTTTTACCGTATTACAAAATTGACGTCTCTTAACCGTGTCTGAAAATTTACTCATTCAACCGTATCTAAATAATAATTTTTCTACCTTGATATAGATTCTCTCTCTCTCTCTCTCTCTCTCTCTCTCTCTCTCTCTCTCTCTCTCTCTCTCTCTCTCTCTCTCAGTCTGCTTCTACTACAAATACTTCATAAAAACAACAGCAAAAATTGAAACACAACAGCAACAAGTCTTCATGAAATTCACCTCCACGAAATTACTATAAACATCCTCTGTTCGTGAAGAATATCTTTTGAGTAATTAAAAATATAAACAAATTATACACTAAAACATATCCGTGTTTAGTCATCAGTATGAAAACCGCAACAAAAGCGGCTGGAAATTTAAGAGTTTCGTCTTCGCCACTTTTTGTTCTTATGTAAATATATGTGATGCGTCCTTTCTCAACTAAACAGAAGCCCTCGGCATAACAGCCTCGAGAAATGGCTACAGAAATGACTATATTTTATGCAAGATTACAATCATGGAAATGTCAACGGAGATGTGGGCCTTTGAAGATATGTGGAATGCCAAGTACCAGAAGAACTAGTAAAATGGACTAAGAATATACGTGCAGACATAACTTGTGGAATAGTTATACAGCTTCATTGATAGGATGAACCGGCAGTGCGCTGTAGAAGTCATTTAAAGGTTTTAAACGTCGACCATGAATAGCAGAGACAAGGGACAGCGACAATGTCCTACAGGCTGACCATATACGCATATGATCAGCGCCCACGCCCCCTCTCCACCAAAGCTAGGAACAGGGAGGGCTAGGCAATGGCTGCAGATGAATCAGCAAGTAGACCAATAGGCTCGCCCAAATGGTCGCTCCCATCCTTATCGCACATAGATGGTGAAGCTACAGACACTACTATCGAGCTTCAGCAGGTCTAAAACACCAAACCAGCAAATGGCCAGGAAGGAAATTCTATTAAGATATTACAATTGCAAAGAAGGTAAGTTAGAAAAAATGTCACTTAGGAAAGTAATATGAGGAACCCGTATATAAGTAACATATAAGTACTTGCATTTAAGAAAACTACAGACATGACTCTCTTGCATATGCATATGAGGAGTTATAAGCAATAATACTGTATCTGTGAAGCAAAATACAGGGAGTTACGTATTCGGAAGTTACAGATATAAGGATTGCCTCTGAATCCTATTAACTATACGAATGATTGTGAAATTAAAAGTCAAACTCATAATTACGAAGATTCATGCTAAGGAGAATATTTCTGAAATAATATACCAAAGAGAATTTATGTCAATTGATATATCTATATATCAATTACGGCTACACGGACCGTCTCTGTGGCCTGGGAGGCCATCTAGCAGCCAAGTGTAGTCGGACTAGGGAGTAAAATGTTGAGAGACTGGACAACAAGATGGAAGAAAGGAGGGAGGAAAAGGCTAAAAAGTAAGGGCCGCTAAAAGCCTTAAAGATCCTCTAATAACGCTTACAGTCCACCTCCAAGGGGTGTACTGATGACACTACTAAGGCATATATATTAAGGAAACGAATAAGAAATTACTATGCGAAATTGAAGACTATGAAAAGAATAATAAACAGCTTTTAAAAAAACAGCCATAAAAAGATGTTACATAACAAGAAATCCTCACAAATGAATTATATTTGGGAAAAATCAGGAATGAAAATAATCAAAAATAC
>NC_090746.1:68104924-68107226 GCF_036898095.1 Palaemon carinicauda | reverse complement strand
AGAGAGAGAGAGAGAGAGAGAGCGCACCAGGGATCGAGTATTCTGTAAATCGGAATCCTGTGATTCGCTAATCAAGAGATACGCTCCGAATCAAGTTAACGGTGCGCGGATTCCGGCAACTTTAAAGGGGACTTAATGCACTTGACACACTTGGGACACTTTGGTCCAGACTGACACCTAGCCAACTGAGTAATGGTCTTACTGTGACATTTCTTAGTTGATTTTGTATTTTTTTTAAATGACGACACTGTCGAGAAGGAAATATCAAGGACATTAACAACAACAACAAAAACAAAAGCAGTCGTTTCTATTCCACTGGAAGACAAAGGCCTCAGGCATATCCTTATTCATTTCTGGGGTTTTGCCAATGTCAAGAAGGAAATATCAATAACAACCAAAACAAATAAAACTGTTTCTAGTCCACTGCAGAACAAAGGCCTTAGACATGTCCGTATTCTTGTCTGTGGTTTGGCCAACTTTCATTACCAACTGCAGATTGGTAATGATGGGAGACTTTTGTCTGATAGCTCACAGCAAACTAACCTAGTACAGCTTTGCTGTTCAAGGCAATACAGAAACCCTTTTACCTCGTTGAGGTAAGCAAGAGAAATAATTTGCATTCAAAAATGTAAAGAAAATTTATATATGTGAACATTACAATTGTATTCAACTAGTGTTATTTATACCAAATTCTTTTATAGTTTATCATTATTGGCTTGTAATAATAATAATAATAATAATAATAATAATAATAATAATAATAATAATAATAATAATAATAATAATAATAATAATATCATATTAAACTATTATTATTTTTATTATTATTATTATTATTATTATCATTATTATTTTCATCATCGAGTAGTATTGTTATTTTAGGTGGTAGGTCGGCCAGGGCACCAGCCACCCGTTGAGATACTACCGCTAGAGCGTTATGGGGTCCTTTGACTGGCCAGACAGTATTACATTGCATTCGTCTCTCTAAGTTACGGTTCACTTTCCCTTTGCCTACACATACACCGAATAGTCTGGCGGCTGGGCCCTATTCTTTACAGATTCTCCTCTGTCCTCATACACCTAACAACACTGAGATTATCAAACAATTCTTCTTCACCCTAGGATTAACTACTGCACTGTAATTTTTCAGTGGCTACTTTCCCCTTAGTAAGGGTAGAAGAGACTCTTTAGCTATGGTAAGCAGGTCTTCTAGGAGAAGGGACACTCCAAAATCAAACCATTGTTCTCTGGTCTTGGGTAATGCCATAACCTCTGCACCATGGTCTTCGAATGTCTTGAGTTAGAGTTCTCTTGCTTGAGGGTACATTCGGACACACTATTCTATCTCATTTCTCTTCCATTGTTTTGTTAAAATTTTCATAGTTTATATAGGAAATATTTATTCTAATGTTACTGTTCTTAAAAATACCTAATTTTTCCTTGTTTTCTTTCCTCATACGAGTATTTTTCCTGTTGGGGCCCCTGGGCTTATAATATCTTGCTTTTCCAACCAGGGTTGTAGCTTAGCAAGTAGTAGTAGTAGTAGTAGTAGTAGTAATAATAATAATAATAATAATAATAAAATTATATAGACCTCATTCAAACGTTCGAATATGGTTTACAAAATTGAAATTCAAATAAATAAAATAAAACCTTCATACATGACTTTTCTTAAAATCCGAATATTTGCCCATAATCAAACTAATATTCATTCTTTCATTTCCCCTGAAAGGAACCATCCCCGAATTCTTATTGCGCCGGAAGAAATCGTAAATGCAACATCGGTCTTCTCGACTGGAAAACAAAAACAAAAATGTGTCATTCGCTTTCCTTCAAGATATGGTGAAGGTCCGGACTAACAAACCATGAGGAGCATTTGCCTCACCCAACATAAAACATCGTGTTTGTTGCAGTTTGCATTTTGAATTGTTTTTGCATATTTTTTTTTCTTCTTATGCATCTTTATCAAATTCTACTCTTTATTTTAGAGTTTTTATCCTTATTCCTAAAAGGAGTCACCGTCGCTTGCTTTTTAATGAGTAACAAATTCTTGTTTTTTGCTTTGAAGGACAGTCCCTTGCTCTTGGTATTAAGAGCAGCCACTGGCTCTTAGTGCTGAGAGCGATAAATGGTTCTTTGTACTGAGAGAAGTCAATGGATTTTTGGGCTAAGGGAAATCACTGGCTCTTTGTGCTGGGAGCAATCGCAAGGTTTTTTGTGCTGACATTAGTTACTGACTCTTTGTGCTGAGAGTAGTCAATGATTCTTTGTACTGAGAGCAGTAACTAGCTCTTTGTGCTAA